>NC_084999.1:28660066-28662566 GCF_963854185.1 Sardina pilchardus
GGGGGTTTGATGGAAGGTGAGGGAGAGGGCGAGAGCAGCAGCCCCGCCGGTGGAAGCCTCTCCTCAGGGCTTGATTAGCTGCTGGAGACTCTGGCTGCAGGGAGACTGACACGCACACACACATACACACACACACACACACACACACACACGCACACACACATTCAGACGCACGCACGCACGCACGCATGCACGCACGCAAGCACACACGCACGCACGCACGCACGCTCACGCAGCTCAACCCAACCTTCATCCCCTCACAGCCTGACAGCAGACCCCTGATTGCACTGTTAGCCGCTGCAGGTTTGCAGCTGTTTGCATGTCTGTCAGATATGTGTGTATGGGTTTTGTGTGTGTGTGTGTGTGTGTGTGTGTGTGTGTGTGTGTGTGTGTGTGTGTGTGTGTGTGTGTGTGTGTGTGCCTGTGTATGGAGGATTTTTTTTTTTTTTTTTTTTTTTTGTAAAGGTATGTCCTGTGTGTGTGTATGGGGGTGTTTTTATTTGTTCTTGTATATGGAGTTATCATGTTTGTGTGTTTTTTTCTCTGTGGACACCATGTGTATTTGTGAGAGTGAATTTAATTTGTATTGACATGTCCTGTGTGTGTGGTGGTGGTGGTGGGGGTGGGGGGGGGATGATTGTCACTTATTAGATATTTAAGCGCCTTGAAAACAAAACACACACACACACACACACACACACACACACACACACACACACACACTCACCCAAGGTCACTCAAGGTATAATCATGCACTTCATTGTTTCACCCTGTGACATTCAGTATCAGTTGAACAGCTTGTAATTTCATCTTTGAAACGTAGCACTTGTAGTAACCCCCTGTTCTGTGATAAAATATTGAAGAAAACACACACACACACACACACACACACACACACACACACACACACACACACACACACACACACAGACACAGACACAGACACAGAAATTCAAATGCACCCATACACACACACCCACCCACCCACACACACACACACACTCTCTCTCTCTCTCTCTCTCTCTCTCTCTCTCTCTCTCTCACACTCTTACACACAGACACACACAGACACACACACACACCCAGACATAGATCACCACGTTGGAGCGGGCCGTAAGCTTCCCTAAGACCCATCGTTTGGCGCGAGCCCCTAATGCATCCCCCGGCCATTGTGTGTTCTCAGAAGGCAAAAGGTTTTATCAGCGGAGACTAGAGTGTCTCTTGATTAAATCTCCCAAATGTGCGGCGTAATGTATGCTTGAGTACTGTGCCCGTGCATGCGCGGAATGACAAACAGCCTTCCTGCGTCGGCGCGTCTGCGTTTGAGCGATGGATGTCTCCAAGCCCAGCCCTCTCTCCATCTGTGACTGCTGCTGATTGCTGAAAATGGGGCTGCCGCAACGACTCGCTTTAGCCGGGCAATTCTAATAAGAATGCCCATAATGGCATCTACAATAATTTGCTTCGTTGACATCATAGAAGTCTGAAATGGATGTAGCACATGTTTTTTTTCTCTCTTTATTTCTCTCTCTCTCTCTCTCTCTCTCTTTCTCTCTCTGTCATCTCTCTCCATCTTTCTTTCACTCTCCCTGTCTTTCTCTGGTGTTCTTCATCTCTTTGAGTGATTGGAGGAGTCCTTTGTATTGTCTTTATCTCTCCGCTCTGAAACGGTGCTCGTTTGGATGATCCACACCGCTCAGAGCCCTAGCGCCGCCGCCTCCTAGCTGCGTGTATCTGCCTTCCACATCTGCATCTCTTTCTTGTCTTTGTTTCTCCCCGAGCCTCAGTCAGACGAGATGTGAAAACGCCCTCCAGCCAGCTGCTGTTTTATGTCGTCGTCTGACGCCGAGCAGAGTGCTCGCTCCTGCCTGTCTGTCTGTCTGTCTGTCTGTCTGTCTGTCTCTGTCGGGCTGTCGTTAGCCAAAGGACCTTGCAGATGGGCTCTTCACCGCCGCGTTTTCATCTGAGAGTGTGATGGGTTTTCCCCTCTTTCCCGCCCGGCGCGGCGTGGCTCGGTGTAAAACGTGGGTGCAAACTACTGGCGGGGGCACCAGCAGAACATCACCAACGGCTCGGCGCTGGCGTTGATAAAAGCGTGCTAACATGCTAAGTGCCGCGACAGCTTTTCTGTCATTTTCGCAGGAGTGCTCTAGCCCGGGAACAGGCCTTGTGTTTATCTGCACCTCACTTCACCATATAGCATTAAAACAAAATAAAAAAACATCTTGATAAATAGTTGCCTGATGAAAACTTTCCGCGAAAAGGGGCAAGTCTATGCAGAATGATGCTTGAAGTGCTGTTTATTCCCCTACCACAATGCAAGTCAAAACAACTCCCAGCTAGCAACTGATGTGGGCTGTATTTTTCACCTCACCCTGACTATACCTGCCGACTCAGTTGTTATCAGGAGCGGACAAATATATATATTTTTCAGGAAACTGCTGAGAATTTGAATATCCCAGCACCTGTTTTTGAGCTACTTTGCTATGCGAAGTCAGGC
>NC_084999.1:28667566-28677566 GCF_963854185.1 Sardina pilchardus
CACATGACATGCTGGTGTTGAGATATTAGCTGATTCCACACACACACACACACACACACACACACACACACACACACACACACACACACAAACACACGTACACACACACACACACACACACACACACACACACACACATACACACACATAAAAATGTAACTGACATTTCACATTTGTTTATTCATTTATCTCTTTTCTCGAAAACTCACAGGAGAGAAAAGGGCAGAGGAATAGCAGTAGTTAGTATGAGGTTACTGAATCGTTTGATTCTCATCTAAATGTATTCAAAACAAAGCTACAGTATGCTAGGCCTTCACCAAATAACATTCTACATTGGATTAGAGCCTCATGAAAAACACTGATAATGGGAATTAATGAGTAATCACAGTTGGTTTTGGCATTTCCGTTGATATTTGTCGACACTATTTATTAGTGTGATGTAGAAATATGCCAGATGGATTTATTTATTTCCTGGGAGAAGTGTGAGATTGTTTGCTGTATAAATCACAGAGAGTGTCTGATAGAGAGCTTAGTGATTTCACTGAGGTGATGAAACGGAAAGAGTCTGTGCATACAGATGTGAGAAATGAATATAGCACTTCATCCTCTCTCTCTCTCTATCTCTCACCCTCTCTCTCTCCCTCACTCTCTCTCTCTCTTCCCCTCTTTCTCCATCTATCTGTCTCTCTCTCACTCCCTCTCCCCCACCTCTCCCTCTCTTCATTACTTGGAAGTGAGAGTTGCGAGTGGCTGTCTCCAGATTGGATAATGCAGCCTGACACTGGTCTCTGGCTCGGTGTGTTATCCCAGGGTAGCAATTCTGAGGTGCCACAGCCAAACAGATTCATCCTGGTCACCATCTCCGGGTTATGATTTGCCACTCTATTATGTATTCCTTTCTCTGTGTGTGTGTGTGTGTGTGTGTGTGTGTGTGTGTGTGTGTGTGTGTGTGTGTGTGTGTGTGTGTGTGTGTGTGTGTGTGTATATATATATTTATGCTGCATTGTATTTAATTCCCCCCGATGACTTTACATTGGTTTGTTTGTCACGTGAAGATGCACCATTTTTTATTTTTTATTTTTTAAATCACCCTCCATAATTTCCTTCCCAGTAATCAGATTTGGCTCCACTGCACAGTGTGTGTGTGTGTGTGTGTGTGTGTGTGTGTGTGTGTGTGTGTGTGTTTGTTTACAGTTGAACATTTAATAGGCAGTACTAATCTTCTGATTAATGAGTGCAAATCTGCCTTTTGGATCAGTTCCTTCTGAATTCTCATTAATTCCATCACAGAGGGGAAAAGTTTCTTTTTTCCCCTCCATCCTGCAAATGAATGTGACTGCACTGCAGCCTGGCCTTGGCCAGCAGACCGCGTGAGTCTGTCTCTGGGAGGATTCCCCTCAGGAGCCCCACACAGCTGGATCAGATGAGCTCTTTCATATTTGCTCTGGCTACAGTTATTGACGAAGCTTTCGAAAGATGTGAGGCCTCAGATCATAAAAAATATATCCTTTTTTAAAAAATCCTTCTAGAAATATCTACACTTTGCAATACAATGCAAGCAAAACATGCATAAGACAATGTGCCAAATTGAATGCAGAACATCAAAATGTCAAACGTCAGAACGTCAAAAAGCCTTGAACAGTGTGGAGTTAAAATATACAGCTGAATGCATACCATGAGATACAAGGAGGACTGAATTCACAGTAGCACAAAAAACAGACATATTCTTTATTTATCACACTATATAGTTAGGAAACATACAGCTTTGTGGTCAACCATATTTTGTTAACTTATTAAATGCTTTTAAAATTCAGAATCTGTCAATTAAATGTATTTACTTAATTAGTCAACAAATGGCCGCTCATTAAAAATATGAAGTTGTTTTAAGTGTTGAAAATATTAGCTTACAATAAAATGTGGACAGCTACAATGGATCAGTGTTAGTTGCAGTATGTGATATTAAAACTGATGAAGTGAAAGTTATAATTGTGAGGTAACCTAATCAAGATGTGTGCATAGTGCAGTACACCTGATTCACAACTGCCCATGGCCATGTAAATAGCCTGTAAATCAACTACCAGGCAACTGTGTGACTGACACTTTGTAGCTGGGGGAAGATAGTCCTATCCAAAGATTCTATAACAGAGCTCCGTTCTAGAATCTTTGGTCCTGTCTCTCCAGTCTGGGTGAAGTTAGTAAGAAGTTATGGCCAAAAAAAAACAGAGAGATCTGGACCAATCCGGTGGGCTATACCATTGGCAGATACTGTATGTTTGTTGTCCCATTTCAGAGTTTGTGAAATAACCCTCAACTACAGTATAGTGTCTCATAACATGACCCTACAGGAGTTAGTGTAAATGCACTGAAATGACCACCTCCCTGTGAATCTCCTGTGAATAGATCTGTAATCTATCCAACACTAAAATGTTGAACTTAGAAACAACCTAAAAACATACTGTAATCTAATAGGCCAATATATTTCTGAGCTTTTTAGAAGTATTCAAATAGTAAACAAATTACAAATGCCATCATCAGGGACTTCAATTCTTCTGAAGGATGAGACAGATTTATGAAATGAGAAAAATGTAGCTACCTTTTTGCCAAAGAGTTTCAGAAAATCAACAAATATGGATGGAGAAAGGTAATCATTTCGCCTCTCATCTAAACAGTTTTATATTAATACTTTGAGAATAGACCTTGTTTACTGAGTGAAACTAGCATTATATTGGGTGAGGACTAGATGAATACATACTGTACTTCACATGAAGAAAAGTACAAATTTGCTGTGCATTTTAAAGTAATGATATGTATTAAAAAAAAAAGAGAGAGAGAGAGAGACTCTGGTTCAACCCCGACCATCGTCATTGATTTACCCATGCAAATAATACAGCCAGCCCACACACGCACAGACACACACACACACACAAACACACACACACACACACACACACACACACACACACACACACACACACACACACACACACACACACACACACACACACACACACACACACACACACACACACACACACACACACACACACACACACTCATATTGAATGCAAACGTGTCTGTGGCATAACGGGGCTGACCACCCTGCCCCCAAAGTGTATTCTATCTCTCCGGGGAAGGAAGGTGAGTGTGATACAAATCGCCTATTATGGAAACCTGATTGAATCTGCCACAGCAAACACCCCATTTACCCCCCTCCCCCCCCCCCCCCCACACACACACACACACACTCACACTCACACACACACGCACACACACACACACACTCTCACACACACACACACACACACACACACACACACACACACACACACACTCACGGTGATGCCCCCCCTCCCCCCATAACTCTCCTGCCTGACAGCCTGCTATGAGGGACCAAAGCCAGCGTAAACAGAGCGGAGGCGCAGAGCAGAGCGGAGCAGTGCAGCGCGGGGCCCGAGCGCTAAAGCGCAGTAATTATCCGTGTAGGGCCAAGTGAGCGCGCCGGCCAGCCAGCGCTCGGCCTGCAGGGGAGCCTTGACCCCGCCGCACATCAAAGAAATGGCCAAATGGGCTGTTTCATTTTTAATCACCCTAATTTCTCCCTTCTCTCTCTCTCTCTCTCCCCCTCCCTCCCTCCCTTTCACTCTCTCTCTATCTCTCTATCTCTCTATCTCTCTCTCTCTCTCAAGCCTTCTCTTCATGCTGCTCACAAAGAGTTTTGCGAAAGAGCGGAGGAGCGCTTATTTGTGTGTTTCTTCTCCTCCTCTTTTTCACTCGGCTTCTCGTCTTTTGTCTGCTGGAACACGAGCCGCGGGAGAACGTGAAATCAGCCGAGCGTGCCCAGCTTGCCGCCGCCGCCGCCGTCGCATTGAAAAACGAATGATTAGATTTAATGGTATGTAGGGTAGAGAAAAGCAATGAATAAATAAGAGGTTATACAGTGGCGGAATTCAAATCGGCCACCGATTCAATTTGAAGGCAGAATGGTAATGCCACGGCCCGCACGCGGTGGAGGAGGAGGAGGAGGAGGAGGAGGAGGAGGAGGAGGAGGAGGAGGAGGAGGCCGCGCGTCGGGGTCCCCGTGATGCGCCGCGTCCCGCCGGTGTCGCCGCGTGTTAATTCATGTTTCATGCTCCACCGGCGCAGGCCAAACCGTTATTTTTATGCCCCTAACCTCTCTTTCCTGGCAGGCGTCTCATCTCTCTCTCTCTCTCTCTTTCTCTCGCTCGCTCTCTACACCTCAGTCTTTTCTCTCTGTGTGGCAGGGCTTTTCATTTGTTTGCCGTGGCGTAGGGTGGTCTTCTTTTCAAATTCTTCTCCTGCTTGTGCTGTCTTTCATCCCTCTCTCTCCCTCCCTCTCTCTCTACTCTCTCTCCATCTCTCCCTCCCTCTCTCTTTATCTCTCTCTCTCTCTCCATGTTGATGCCTTCTACTCTCTTTCTCTTTGTCTATCAAAAGGACTCTAAAACCGGCTCTGGAACGCTTAGTGACCCTTGCTGTGCGGGGTCCGGCGTGATTCGAGGCTGGGCGGATTGGTGTGTGTGTGACGGTGTTGGTGCTGATGATGCAGACCCAGGGGTCAGAAGGAGTGGGAGAGACTCTGGGGAAGGGCTGTGAAGGCCACTCTGACATGCTCTGGCCTGTCCATTCCTGGGCATCTCATTTCTCTCACCGGACATCGTCAAAAGTATCACATGCTGCACAAGCCCACACTGTCAGCGTACTGTATGTGTTTGTGTGTGTTAGTGCTTGTGTGTGTGTGCGTGTGAGAGAGAGTGTGCGGAATGTGTATGTTTGCAAGTTCATGCATGTGTATGAGAGCCTGCGTGTGTTTCTGTGAAATCATACCCACACTATGAGCCTATAGGTGTGTGTGGGTGTGTGAGTGTGTGTGCCCGTGTATGTGTGTGTCTGCATGAAAACAAGCCCATAGTGTGAGCAGGTGTGTGTCTGTGTGTGTGTGTGTGTGTGTGTGTGTGTGTGTGTGTGTGTGTGTGTGTGTGTGTGTGTGTGTGTATGTGTGTGTATGTGTTTGTGTGTTGTGTGTGTGTGTGTAAAAAGCCCGTAGTGAAAGCAGGTATGTGTGTGTGCATGTGTGCGTGTCTGGTGTGGGTGTGCGTGTGTGTGTGTGTGTGTGTGTGTGTGCGTGCGTGAAAACAAGCCCACGGTGTGAGCGGCGCGCCGGCGTAATGACACGCAGCAGGTCCTCAGCCTCCGTGTTCCATTTGTCCTGGCGCTGGAGCAGAGAGGGCCCCGCGCCATTAGCAGCCTCTCGCCTGAAGGGGGTGAGCGGGCCGCCAGCGCTCGCCGCAGCCCACAAAGAAAACCCCCCCTGGCAAATGGAGCCTAATGGGACACATTAGTGAGTTGTCTGGCTGCTGGTGTGCCTGCAGGTCAGATTCTCGCTCTTCCTCTCTCTCTCGCTCTTTCTCTCTCTTTTTCACTCTCTCCATCTGTCTTTGTCCCTTGTTCCATCTCTCTTTCTCTCTCTCTCTCTCTCTCCCTCTCTCTCTCGCTCTCTCGGTCGCTCTAAAAGCTGTGTCTCCAGATGGTAATTAATAGGTTTAAGGATGTCCCAACACTGCTGGGAGAGCGCTAATACGCATATTCCTCCGCTCCACGGATGTCTGCCTCTGCGCTGGAGAGAGATTTCTCTGCTTACCTTTATGTTGAGACAGCAAAGCCTCAAGCTGTGTCCAGTGGATCCTGAAAACTAAGACCACTATGGTGTGAATGTTAATTCTCTTCAAAACAATGGATAGAACCTTGAAAAATAATTCCGTAAAATAATTCAACAAAAAATTATATTAGTCTGCCTGTCTATAAATTCACATGCCTCTGTATTTAGATTTGAGCAAATAAAGCTTCAGTGTACTTGGTGATGATGATATACCCCACACTATTACATCTGTGGTACACTGATGGCTCCAAGTAATCATTGTGGTTGATTTAAAGGTAAACTACGTTTTTCAGTTAATCAATTCGTTCCATACTGGTATATATGATTAAATGAGTCATTACCGCCCTAGTGGTCTGTAGCGGTAAAACCACGCTTGCAATTTCAGGAGCCCGCGGGCACGCACCCATGATCTACTCCAGGAAGTGTCTTGTGAAGTCTCATGGAAAGGCACGGCAGACTGACCAATTGAGGAGTTTTGTCAAATATACACGCTAAAGCTGTAGGGGAAGCTCTGCAGAGAAATATGCAAGCATAAAACGAGCGAAAACGAAAAGCGAAAGCGAAACCAGCTATGAAATCGCCAATCCTGCATAGTTTCCCTTTAATGGGCTATGCAGATTAAACTACTTTTTTGTCTTCTACGATGGTCTTTTATGTTTGACCAATGACCATGCCAGACTAGGGGATCAGAGAGCCATATTGTACATTCTTGCTGTGTCTTGGTTGGGAGATTGGCCACATTACAAGATCATGTAGCCTATCATAGCCAACTCAACACCGTGCCAGTGTCAACTAAGGATTTGTAGGAAATTCCTCAAACATTTCAACATAGTAGATCTAGTAGTGCTAGTACTAGAATTGCCGTTGCAGCCAATAAATCACTGGTCCTTGAATATGTCACATTGGTAGAATATGTTAGAAGACATGCTTCTTCTTCGGTGTCGGTCCTGACCTTTCGTGTTTGACACTGAAAATGTGTTGGCTATACAACAAGATCTTGGCAAAATCAGGCGGAAATCGCATAAATGTGCACAGACCATTGGAACAGCTCTAAGTAGGGAAGCAGGGGAGAACTGTGTGTTCATGATTTGAAATAGCCGTCTTTGTTTGGACAGGCAGCTAAGTACTCGTATTCTCCATCTCCCATCTCCTTAGACCTTACTTGAGCTGTCTCAATGCAGAACACACACACACACACTCACACACACACACACACACACACACACACACACACACACACACACACACACACACTCTGTACATAAGTACACACCCACACACGCACTGTAAAAGGAGCATTGAGGCAGATACAATGGCGGAAAAAAGAAAACTGTTTCAAGTTCAATGGCCTCTCTTATGAGTGCATGCATGTGGCTGAAAACAGCGATTGTGGAGAGATGTGTGGAGGATCAGGTGCTCATAAAGAACTCCCATAAAGAGACTTATAGCATTCAGACTCATGGCTATGACCGCCTTGCTCTCTCACTCTCTCTCTTCCTCTCCCTCTCTCTTTCTCTCTCTTTCTCTCTCTCTCTTTTTCTGTCTGTCTCTCTCCCTGTCTCTGTATCATTCTTTCCGTTTTCTCTCTCCTTTCCTCTTATCTCTCAATGTCGCCGTTTAGATTTTATGCTCACGCAATAGTGAGTTAACAAAAAGCATACAGCTGCTGTTGGATGTGCTTACAGAATCTAATTGGCCTTAAACCACATAAAGTGTTCATTATACGTATACGGTATACCCCCCTCGAAACACACACACACACACACACACACACACACACACACACACACACATATATTAGACATGATGTGTAAAAGGGACATGATGGGTGAAATGATTCTGTAATTCAGTTGTTGAGCTCACATGGTCTAAGAGACAATGCACTCTTAAAACAGATGTGTATAAAAAAAAATACAACTGTGTCCAAATAGGGACAACGCAGTTTGTGATGCTTCCAACATGTTGCTTTTGTTACACAATATGTGTTGAAAATAGCACAACTTGCGTTGTTTTTTTTAACACATCTCTGTGTCCAGATATGGACAACACAGTTTGTGTTGTTTCCAACACATTCGTTTTAAGAGTGAAGCCTGCATGTACAGCACCAGCTGGATATGATAACATGAACAAAGAGCAGGTCAGGAGACATGAAGGAACAAGATGAAGGGAACCCTCTACGCGTGAATAAGGGAGAAAGGGGAGAGACAAATATAAGAGAAAGAAGAGGAAGAGAGAGATAGAGAAAGAAAGAAAGAGATAGATAGTACGCAAGACAGAGATGATGTACTGAGAGGTAAAAGGCAGGGATGAGCCCTGCTCCGCAGGCCTTTGCTGTGTGTCCACAGGTTAAGTAGGTGCCTGGATTGGTTATTGGATTTTCCTCATAATGGAAAACGCACAAAGATGGCAGCGAACTCCATTCCCTTAGCGAATGAGTCGGGCCCCTTCAGGAGAGAAACAGATACTCAAACCCTCAGGGTGAAATTACTAACAAGCCCAGTTCAGGGCTGGAGACATTTCAAATACTAATGTTTTGTTTCTGTGGGCTGAACAGTGTTTCAAATAGAAGCCTGTCTGTAAAGGCAACATCTTTTAGCTTTCCTGAAAAAGGCACCTATAGGTACATGTAGGCTACTGTATGTACATTACCAATCACAGCCGAATGAAAAACTTGGCCAGTCTGTGGAGATGACACACTGTGGGATTAGGGAAGTTGTGGGAAAGAAGAGTTTGCTTTGAACATGGCACAGAGAAGCAAAACTGGTGCTTGGAATATTGCTTCCATTGCTTCTGGAAGTTTCCCTATGCACACAAATCAAACATGGATTAAAAAATCTGGTTTTCAAATTGAACTGCAAAACAGACACTGTTTGGCAAGTTTTTCTCCATCACCTAAACAGCAGTTTATAATGCAATTCTATTTGGTAAAAGTCTGACTTTCCCCACAAGCCTCCCATGAAGACACTACATATGCGTGAATAGAGATTAGAATGCGTGGTGGTAGTGGTACATACCATGGCATGATTTCTTGGGACAAAGTAAAACAAAAAAACTTATTAGACCAACTGTGCCTGAGAGAGAGAGAGAGAGAGAGAGAGAGAGAGAGAGAGAGAGAGAGCTGGTATAGGCAGTGTAATGCACCTAATCACAGATTTGTCTGCTGGAGAAGAACGTCGTTTAAAGCACTTAAGGAGCTAATGATTGAGAATAAAACCTAATGGCCGCATCTGAAGGTAGACTCTCACGCCAATGAGTCAAAGCCCCCAGCATGCAGTGGCTGGGAGGCAGGCACCAGGGCAGGGAATACCTCACCATGGCCACCGCCACCTCCGTCACCCACAGCCGCGGTCAGCTCAGACTCCGTCCCTTAGCTAAAGTGCTAAAGTGCTGAAGCGCTAAAGCAAAGCGCCTGCCATGCTCTTGAAGCATCCTTGATCTCAGACTTAGCGTGGAAAATGTGGAGTTTCTCCTCATGTGAAGCATCCTGTCAGTGAGACTCCCTCTGAATGTTATCACAGCCAGTATTTACTGACCAGGTGAGAACATGGTATGTGTGGAGCGTGACCCTTTCGCCTGTGCGACTGACCGCAGAGATGAACTGCTTTAGCGGAGCACACAAGCCTGCCAGCCTTGAGTGGCGTTATCAGGGGCTGAGGCCGGTTCTGACCGCCTGATCCATTAGCGCTGCGGCTCGAACTGACCCACTGACAGACGACCCCATTACCCACCTGGTGTTCTGACTTCAAGGTTGGGTGTCACATGGTCATCTGCTCTCAGCCTCGGCCTGTCATATCTGATGGAGCAGAGAGACCATTATAAGGGGAGATAGTGTGAAAGAGAAAAAGCATGAGAGAGAGAGAGAGATAGTGAGAGAGACAGAGAGAGAGAGAGAGACAGAGAGAGAGAGAAAGAGAAAGGGAGCACAAATGACACCAGAGTAAAAGCTATGAAAGGAAGGCAATCACACGCAAGACACAAATCATTGTGTTATTCCTCCCCATCTTCCACGGCAGCCATCCCCCCCCCCCCTCCCCCCCCCCCCCTCCCCTCCTCCTCTCTGCATTGTACAGCAGCAGCAGCAGCCTTTAGCAGTCAGGGCCTGGGCTGTCAGTTGTGGTGACACGGCTGGAAGATGCGGGGGATTATCCCAGGGCCATATGAGGGCCGCCGCACCAGATGAGGGCCCGGACGCGCTGCTCCAGCCTGTTGCCCGCCTCCTCGGAGCGGTGCGGAGCGGTGCGGAGCTGCCCGAGGGGGAGGGGAGAGCGTGCGGAGAGGAGAGGAGAGGAGAGGAGAGGAGAGGAGAGGAGCCACGGCGAGGGG
>NC_084999.1:28682566-28687566 GCF_963854185.1 Sardina pilchardus
ATTTGCCTTCAAGAACGCTACAGAAATGAGTTCATGAGTCTCTACCCTTTGATGTTGGTGCAGGCCAAACCCCTTCACTGTCCAACCATCAGCCTTCTCTCTCTCACTCCCTCTCTTTCCTTCTCCCCCCTCTCTCTCCCTCCCCCTCTCTCTCTCTTTCCCCATCTCTCCCTATCTCTTTCCTCTTTCTCTCTCTTTCAACCCCCCCTCTCTCTCCCTGTGAAGATGGCAGTGTGTAAGAGAGGTCTATCCAACGGGCAGAGACCAGAATCACCTGCCCCTCAGATGCCCCTGTGATGTCATTTTTTGAAGGGGGAGGGGAGGGCAGGGGTGTGCTGGGAAAACCCATTTCTGGGACAGATGGTGTGTTTCCATGCATTTGTCCCCCACATAAAAATTCGCACACACACACACACACACACACACACACACACACACACACGCCACACACTGTCACCACCATTCGACTGGGCCGTCTCCTCTGCAGAAAACAGAACCAGACTGATCCCCACCTCTGTCACGCTGGCTCCAGGGTGGGCCCCCCAACTTGCCAATGCACTTATTTATTTCTTATTGACTTCCCTACTGTCTTTAATGTTGGCTGACAGATATTATGTATGGAGTCGTGAAGTCAGCTGAGGCAGAGGTTGGGGCTGGGGAAAGTAATTGAAAAAAAAAAAAAAAGTCTATACATCAACCCCCCCTACTGTGCCAGGAATATGCATTTATGCGTGACTGAGGGAAGATTATATTGCTCTTACCTTCTCAAGAGGCCAACCCCTACAGAGTAGCAGTTAAGAGTGTTCTTCATGCTGGGAGAGAAAAAAAAAAAATTACAAAAAAATAAAAAAGCGCTTCAAGACGAGCTGCAGCATAATTTCCCTCATGCTGAACGTGTGGTATGCATATCAGCGTCTAACTCACATTATAGGCCAGATTGTGTGGCGTGCCTCCAAGCGCTGCTGTGACTGACGGATTTAGTCCAAACTGCTGAACCGCTTTTGAAAGTTGTTACTTTATTATGTCGACGGGCCCCCGAAAGCTCGGGAATTTTGTCTGTGAAGATGATGAAAGGGCTACAGGGTTGGGAACGTCTTCCTTTGTGACAGCAGACGATGTTCTAAAGAGGTCTGAAGTGCTCGCTCGCATTTGTGTGTATTTGTTGTCGAGTGACACGAACCACGGAGAGCCGAGAGGGTGACAAACTGGCTTTTTCTAGTTTTTACCGTGTGTCAGGTACGCACGCCGGCACGGTGTTGAGCGTTTCAGAGAGTTTTAAGAATAGCACAACGTAATTTATGTCTGCGAGTAGCTGCTTACTGGCACACTTACTGCAAACAGCCTCTCTGATTTTTAGTAATGCTCGGCAATTACTGAGGAGATACTAATGGCACCATTTTGTACTTTATATCCCCTTCATTTAATCTTAATTTAGTCGTCCGAATGTGTGTGTGTGTGTGTGTGTGTGTGTGTGTGTGTGTGTGTGTGTGTGTGTGTGTGTGTGTGTGTGTGTGTGTGTTTGTGTGTGGCTGTGGCTGTTCTGAATGAGGCTTGCGTAGAGGTCTGTCTATATTGATATTGGCCATGAAATGGTGTATAGGAATACTGTATATATAGAGCCAGAGAGCACCAAGGTAAGCTTGATCAAATTCTACTGAAAGTGATGATCATTTGACCTATAGTCCTCCGTAGCTTTGTGGTTAGTATCACATGAGGAAGAAGATAAAGAAGGTATTTTAATAAATAACTTTGAATAGAAAGAAACAGAGCTGTGCATAGTTTGTGCTTTGTGGGTCGTTTTGTTTCTGTGTGTGTGTTGTTTATCAGCTGAACGCTCTAATGCGTTACGCTGGACTTAACACACATTGAATACTCTCACACTTTACCCTGGACTCAACACACACTGTAGGCTCTGACACCTTACCCTGGACTCAACACACACTGTACTGTATGCTCTGACACCTTACCCTGGACTGAACACACCTATTGGAGCTTGCGATGACGTGGCCTCATTTGCTGCTATGGCTGACGGGGGATAAACAGCTGGAGGTGTGGAGGGGGTCGTGAGGTCAACGCTCACACGTCTGGAGGGTTCATCAGCGGCTTCTCTCTGCAGCCCAGAGAGACACTGCGTCAGCTTTTCCATGCCTGACCTGCTCGATTTAAAAAGAATTACATAACTTATTTATTATTTGTACCTCACCAGAAGAAGTCATCTGTTGTTGCAGTAATGTTGAGTTAAAAAAAATGTAGAGATTTGGAAGATATGTCATTTATACGGTTTAACTGTACATTTACCTCTTGTGTTTTTTTTTTATAACGAATATACGTTTTATATCAAGATATTATGTTTTGTATGTGATGTATGTAAAGACTTTCATGTTGACACCAGCATGTAAGCAGAACCAGCCATGATACAATAATGTCACATTAAATGTGCACAGACTGAAACGATGCACCGAAGCATTGAATCCCACCATGCCTGAAACCAGCCATAAACCCATTCATTCTCCCCTGTGAGAGACACAAGGCCAGGCGTCTGACTGCATTTCTCTTGTTTACCATGAGCGGCAATACAACTGCCGTGCCACTGGCTTGAAAGGATTATTTGTTTTAAACAAGGGCCAATACCTCAGGTCTAGTGGGAGTGCAGGGAAAATATGTATTTTGTGCAAAAACAAGAGGCCTGGCGTGGCATTTGAGGAATCAGTCGAGGGAGAGGAAAGCAGCCACCGAGCTGAATTGAATAATAGCCGCAATGACACATACCACAACTCTAAAGGCTCAGAAGTGACAAGTTCATTACCGCCAGAAACTGCATTGTTCCTGAAAGAACTTCTTTCTCTCCTTCGCTTTTAAGATTACCATTGCAGGTTGGATTTGTTTTCTCTCTCTCTCTCTCTCTCTCTCTCTCTCTCTTTCTCTTTCTCTCTTTGGAACTGCAAAGTCTGCAACTACGCGCAGCTCCATCTCTTTGCCCTGCTCCTGTGAGAATATCCAAGCCAACATTTAATTACACAGATTTTTCTCTCAAAAGATTTGCTTTGATACAACAGATGCAGTACACCAAAGTCTATAAACATTATTAAACTAGTAGGAGGCCAGATGGCCAGAAGTTGCCGAAGACATTTTTGAAGACTTTTCCCTTCAGTTCTTTTGGAATGAAAGCAAAAAAATGTTAGATAACCTTATTTGCTTGCTGGTGCCGGATAACTTCTCTTCAAAACCGATAATGAGTCGGTAAGATGCCAGCAAGGCTGCGCCGCCTGTGGCATTCGGCTGTGTCTCAACTCAAATTGGCAATGGCAAAATGAGACAATCTCTCGTTCTCTCTCTCTCTCTCTCTCTCTCTCTCTCTCTCTCTCTCTTTCAAGGGGTAGGGGGGGAGGTTGTTGTGGGGTTGTCTGTTGAGAGAGTCTCTCACAAGGGGGCTCTATGTAAGTGAGCGGGGGATCACCCCCCTGTAGGGCAAAGCATGCTGGGAGATTTGTTTTACGGGAGGTCACGCTGGACAGCTCCCCAGGGAGTCCCCAGGCTCTAGCTCTTTTCCTTGCTGATTTGACACAGTGAGATCAGGGGGGGGCCCCCGACCGCAGACCTGTGGATGAAGGCACAAGAGACCGGTCTCCAGGGAGCCCCTCGAATGCCAGCAAGCACTGCATTAGGGCTCGGAGACAAAGGCAGATGGGAGGGGAACGCTGGCTTGGGATAGATAGCCTTAGGCATCGGAGAAGCCACTGGCACTTGGGGGTGGCACAAAATTTTGCTACGCTTGGGCAGTGCCAGAAGCTGTCGGTTAGCTATTTGCTTGTTGCCAGGTAATGCCTATTGTCAGTAACTTTGAGGCAGGTCCTGCACACGCACCCAGCTCTCCATAGATGCGTTGATTTGGTCAGAATGCCTGGATTGTCATGAGCTTCTTCTTTCATTGCTCTTAAAGTTTTGTCTATAGTAGTATTACCTTGTTGTTGAACCTTCAGAAAAAAAGACACACACCGGTGGCGTTGGTGTCCAGACCACGTGCAGGCTTAGTGCCCAAGAGCACTGAGGATCTGGGTCATTTCTTGGGCGCGCTTCCCATCTCTCTCTCTCTCTCTCTCTCTCTCACCTGCTCATTTCCTGTCCGCTCTTCGCTGTCCTGACGACTAACGACTGACCAGTCAGAAAGGCCCAAAACAAAACCAACAGAACCTACTCCACTACTGCTGCCAATGTCCTCGCCTTCTCGCTCGACTCATCTGAATTAGAGCGGGGGGGAGGGGGAGACTCTCCATTTTACAGCTTCCAATTAATGAATCAATGGTGGTGGTGAGGTGGGTGAGAAAAAACACTATTCTTCAAGAAAATGCTTTGCTCTTTTTTGGGGTCCTTCAGAGAGGGGGGGCGAAAGGAGAAGCTCAGTTTAAAAAAGAAAATCAACAGGGAACAAAGCAATGCATACAAATCTCTGGGCGAATCGATGTCTGTAACTAGGCGGACCTATTCATTCAGAATTAAAGACCATTTTGCTGCCAACGATTTTCCAGGTGGGCGGAATTGTAAATGCAGCGCCCACGTACCTGTGCTCTTCTCTCCGGGGGGTGCTCCTGCTCTCCGTGCGCCTGCCCTCAGATGCCCATTTCCTCCAGCGGCCACGCACGCACCTCCCCTCTGCTCCTCCACCTCCCCTCTGCTCCTTCATTTGTTTACACGCTTCTGAAACGTAATCATTTGTCTTCGCCGTCCCCTCGCATGTGCTTGGCATCGGCAACTAGACTCTCGCTCTCTCTCTCTCTCTCTCTCTCTCTCTCTCTCTCTCTCTCTCTCTCTCTCTCTCTCTCTTCTCTCTCTATCTCTCATGCTGACTCACTCTTTCCTCTCTTTTTTGCTCTCTATAACTCTTGGTGGCTCTCTCTCTCTCTCTCTCTCTCTTCTCCTCTATATTTCACCCTCTCTCTCTCTCCTTCTCTCTACACCAGAACGCCTTAGTATGTAAGGGGTATGTAAGGGATAATGTATGG
>NC_084999.1:28692566-28695066 GCF_963854185.1 Sardina pilchardus
GAGAGAGAGAGAGAGAGATGTTCAGTAGGCTTGATGGGGCACCCTTTGTTTTTGTATGCGTAGTTAAATACATTACAAATATACATTTGCAATTGCATACATTGGCGGTTTAATTTGTTATTCCTAACCATCAATAATACAGTATTTTGTCTGCACGTTTCCTACATTACAGGTTGTTGTTGATCCCAAATGCATATTTGAGCAGAATTACATGCAGATATTATCTCAGTAATCATGCTGTCAGCCTGCTGGTAGTTTTTTCGTAAAGCTCAGTTTTGAATGGTCTATATACGCTATGTGTTAAATCTGAAATATTGCATCGTACTATATACAGTAGTAATATACATTGCGTTCCTTTATCACCTCTGACTCAGGCTGTGTTGGTGTTCTTGAATGGGGCGACTTTTCACAAACTAAAATCTGCCGTAACGGACTGTATCATTATTATTTGTGTATCCATTAACACATAGTTCAAGTATAGATGATGGGGACAGAGTGTGTGAGTCGTGTGTGGATGGAGATGTTAAATGGGTGGAGAAAAAGCCTCTCTGTGTGTTTTCCCTGCAGCTCTCTATCATTATCCTACACTCGTGTGTTTGTGTACCACATCGGCATCAGAAAGCAGACCTTCATCATGGCCATTTATGAGAAGCCTTGTGATTAGAGCTCTCTCTCAGAACAACATCATCATGTACAAAGTAGAAAACATGTCATTTACTTTGGACAATATTAGCGATAGCAATGTCAGTGTATAAAGTGTTTGTAGACAAATATAATGATAATAATAATAATAATAATAATAATAATAATAATAATAATAATAATAATAATAATAACAACAATGATGAGGATAATAATAATAATAATAATAATAATAATAGCAATAGCAGTAATGTCTTTGTCTGGTCAAACTTGTTGACCTCTGGTGGCCCTTGTGTCTCCCAGATGCATATCCATGTGGTGAAAAAGCATGTGAGACCCAAAGTGTTTTCAAGTGAACAGCCAGAGCAGAGCAATTTCCTCTCTGCCGCCGTCGTCACGGCACCCAGAAAATTGGGCAGAGGTAAAGGAGGCCGCTCCAAAGTCAAGCTCCCATGATTGCTTTTGTTCCAGGCAAGGCAAACAGGGGCCTGACGGGAGCGGCAGTCGATTTCCATTTTAGGCCCTCCTGTCCCAGAAATTAGCCAAAGGTGTCCCATGTGACACCCCCCCCCCCCCACACACACACACACCACCTAACACACACACACAGGCACCCCCTTTCTCATTTATCTGCATTAACTTTGCATATGAGTTGTGTCTCCTGCGATAAGTGGGCCAGTTTTATATTTAGGGTTGTCCGCAAGCACCTTGAAACCAGACTGACCCAGTCTCCAGGAGCTCACGGCTCTGCGGCTGCTGAAACCGCTCTGTTTGGAGGAATAAAGCAGTTGGGTAACCCGTGGTGCCTCTGCTCCCACATGCATCCACCCCCCCCCACACACACACACCCTCTGCTGGCCTGTACTGCTGCTTCCCTCATCTCTATCCGAGGCTGGTCTACTTTATCGCAGGCTGATTGTAGAAAACCTATTTAGCGTGACAGGGGGGAAAAAACGGTCCTCTTTGGCATATATTTGTTGTATTATTATTATTAGTAGTATCTCATATTATAGCCCTCCTTTTGTTTACTCTATGTAGTGGTGCTTTTGTAGTGTTTAGTATTAGTGTACAGTACGTACGCAGGCGTCGTATGGAGGAGTAAGAGCAGATTTAGCAGTAAAGACCCGAGCTGCTGCCCAGACCAGAGAGGAGAGGAAGCAAATCAATGGCAGTCGGTAAACAATACCCTGCCTCCTCTCCCCCTCTCACCCCCCTCGGCTCATAAAATTGGAACGGCTATTCCGTCGCTTAACTCAGTCTAGATATTAATTGCTTCCTAAAGTGTAAAATCAATGTCAATTATGCTGGCCTTAGTCTTGGCAGTGGGCTGTGGGTATCTAACCTCGTGATCTCTGTTTTGGAGATCCATTTTAATGATGGCGCGGGACGAGCCGGGGGACATGGCGCTGGTGCCGGGGCCTGATGCTGCAGGAAATCTGGAATTAAAAGGTCTCTTCATGTTGCATTGATGAAGATGATGCCCCCAGGCCACTGAAACAGGCTCTTTATCTCGCTGCATCTCGAGCCCCGCGCAGCGAAACGCATCCGTCCGCCTCCACCCTCCTCCACCCATACACCCACTCCTCGCCCTGACACAAACACACACTGCTGGGCTCCCCGTATGCTTTTCTCAACAGCCAGAGAAGCAGCAGGAAACCACAGGAACACACACACAAGGCAAATGTAACTTTTCCACATCTGGCTCAGACCATGGTCAGTGGTGACATGTTGTTGCTGTTACGCTGCTGTTTGACTCTGTTCTTTTGTCAGTGGTGATGTGCTGTTAACGTAACGCTGTCAGTGGTGATATGCTGTTACCGTAACGTTGTCAATGGTGATGTGATGTTACCGTAACGCT
>NC_084999.1:28699173-28726673 GCF_963854185.1 Sardina pilchardus
CAAAAGTGCATTTTCTATATTGTTTTTTTCACCCCCTTCAATTCTAATCTCATATGATTGCAGCTAATGATGCCCAAAGGTAGCACACTATGATGAGGGGGGGGGGGACAACAACTTTAATTGGTCAGTTATATGCACATGGGGTAATGGGAGCTGTTTTGCCATAATTGTCCCTCGGTTGCCATTGTGCAGAGCAGTTCATTGTATACTTAAGTGCTTTGTGGTGCTGGGGTGCAGGCAGTCTATTGACAAGCTTACTGGGGATACCACCACCAGAGAGAGAGAGAGAGAGAGAGAGAGAGAGAGAGAGAGAGAGAGAGAGAGAGAGAGAGAGAGAGAGAGAGAGAGAGAGAGAGAGAGAGAGAGAGAGAGAGAGAGAGAGAGAGAGAGAGAGAGAGAGAGAGAGAGAGGGAACTGTACAAAGGAAAGCCTTTCAGATGTTCAGTGCTCACTAGCATGCAGGACACACATCCAGAAACGTAATGATATTGTCTCATTGTGCGAGGCTGGCATGCAGCGGCTGTGCCTGGCTGTGTGGAGCGTTAACAAGCTCGTGCTGGGTTGCACTGGAGCACAAGGTGGCTGGTGACACTAACATGTGGGCTTTGCCCCACACTGTGAAAGGTGGACTCACACCAGCTTTGGACACAACTTCCTGTTTGAATGTGAATGAATAATAGAATAAATACTTCTTCATTCCAGAAGTCAACAGAAGCATGGATTGTTTTTGTTTAAAAAAAAAAAAAAAAAAATTTAATCAGAGGTGTAAAAGTCCTGCCTGAGAAAGTAAAGGTACCTAGCACATTCCCATAGTCAGCTGATTCTAATTAGCACACTTTTTAAGCCAGGTAGATCAGCTAATTACTGAAATCTCGTGTTAAGTGCACAGATAGAACCTGTACATGGCAGAACTATTACTTTCTGGAGCCAGACTATTACGTATCTGTTTTTTTAATAAGTGTTAAGAAGGCACTTCTTATGATGGATAGTGTTTTTCTGGCACTTTTCATAACTATTAATCATGCACTGCTCTTGTTCAATCAACTGCACTTGTCAGATTTACTCTGCTATTATAATTAATAACTGTGCGTAGTAAGTAGTTCCAAAACGCTGAATAACTTAACTGAATGTTTTGTTTTGAAATCTAAAAACGCGCACTCTGAAAATAGCCATGGTCCAGGATCAGTGAAGGCCACAGTTGAACCAGAGCAAAAATGAATGCAGAACAGATCTTGGTTCACCTTGTTTTTTTGCAGGCAAGTACAATTCATTTCAGCCCACACTTCCCCTTAAGTTCTGATAGCAGCCGATGGAGCAGCTCACTCTGGGACAAATTATGAGCAGCAGCAGCTTCAATTAGTAGGATTTTTTTTTTTTTTTGTTGGCGCAACCCCGGAGACTAATTAGGATCTTTTGTAATGCTAGGCTACGTGTAGAGAAGCGAGGTGTTCGGAATGCAGAGGAAGAGATGTACAGAAACTCTACATTTTGCAGCTTGTTATGCCCGTGGCCTTAGTCATAAAGAACAAGCAGAAATGTTCTTATTTATGGAACACCCTGCGTTAAAAGCTCCCTATTTATTTTGTGCAGTGGGTATTTCTGCTTCCAACACACATACACAAGCACACACACACACACACACACACACACACACACACTCACTCTCTCTCTCTCACAAACACACACATAGACACACACACACAAACACACACACACACACACAAACACACACACACACACACACACATACACACACACACACACACACACACACACACACACACACACACACACACACACACACACACACACACACACACACACACACACACAGACTTCTGCTTTGATGGAAACGGGAACATGGGGCTTCGTTAAGCTTTTAGCTTATGACAGGATTCTGAAAAGGCAATGCAAATGATCCCGGGACTCCTCACCCCCACACCCCTCCCCTTCCACAGAGCCCATTCCCCTGTTTATTAAATTTGTTAAAGTGCTTCCGAGCAATGCACATTTTATCCTCTTAACAGTCAAATTAGTATATACTCCAGCAATTACTTAATGTACTCTAATGAGATTTCCCTACAAAACGGCAGGATTCATTTATTTTAATGCTCCGTCCCCTTCCAGAGGGTGGGAGGAGGAGGGGGGGGTGGTGAAGGGGAGGGGGGCTTACGTCCCTGTGGGAAGTGGAGGGGGCTTTGAGTCATAAATAGTAGAAGCTGCTATTGCTGCTGCTGCTGCTGTGACGATGGTGGTGGTGATGGTGTTGGTGGTGGTGGTGGTGGTGATGGTGGTGGTGGTGGTGATGGTGATGGTGATGGTGATGGTGGTGGTGGTGGTGATGGTGGTGGTGGTGGTGGTGGTGGTGGTGGTGGCGGTGGTGGTGATGGTGGCGGTCGTGGTGGTGATGGTGATGGTGGTGGTGGTGGTGGTGATGGTGGCGGTCGTGGTGGTGGTGGTGGTGATGGTGGTGGTGGTGGTGATGGTGGCGGTCGTGGTGGTGATGGTGATGGTGGTGGTGGTGGTGGTGGTGGTGGCGGTGGCGGTCGTGGTGGTGATGGTGGTGGTGGTGGTGGTGACGGTAGTGCTCCTGCTGCAGTGTGCCCAGTGCTCTGGAGGTCCTTGTGGGGTTCCTGGCCATCTGCAGTGGGGAATCAGCTGGCACAGGAGAAAGCGTCTGCACACGCAACCTTCTTAGTGTAGCACAACTATTGTGTGTGTGTGTGTGTGTGTGTGTTTCTAGATAGATTTCTAGACAGATCAGACAAAAAAGTTTCACAATAGTCTATTTGTGCATTCGCATGTCAATGTCTAAATGTTTACACAACATGCATCATGTTTTTGTGTGTGTGTGTGTGTGTGTGTGTGTGTGTGTGTGTGTGTGTGTGTGTTTGTAGTTGTGTGTGCTTGTCTGTGTGTGTGTGTGTGTGTGTGTGTGTGTGTGTGTACCATGCAGTACCAGGTAATGATCTCGCCTTAAAAGCGTTCCGCACAAATAATCCTTTATCCACCGCCTTCATGCAACATATTGTTGCAAGATGTTTCATCATGGCAATTTACGAGGGTCGGGCCCTTTAAATGGACACAGAAGTGGACAACTGGGAAAGTCACTGCTGTCACTGTTTTTACACTGGTTACAGTTCCAGGGCAGACATGACAAATGGACCCATTTCTCTTTGAGGTTTCAATGCACTGTTATACAGGGTGACAAATATATTTGATCTATTCATTATTATTTCTTTAACTAGATTTATTATTTAGTATGTATTACCCGGAATCAAATTTGAAACATGTAGTCATTTCTTTGAAGGCAAGATAACTATGGTAATGCATGTTCAGATACCCAGGGAATTAAATGAAATCTTCCTCTCTGGATAAAAGTGATCTTTTTTTCTGCATGGTAAAGTAAGACCACTTACACCGTAGATATGAAGCAGCACAGTTATCGTAGATCACCCTCAACCCAACTCTCCTGATTCCGTAAACCCCGTACTGACATACTGAAGATGTAGCCAGTAACGATTTGCAATTACCCCCATTTGTGTGTGAAAACCCCATCATCCAGACACAGTCCATTTTGTGATTCTGTTAGGGCGCTTCTTTTTTTTTTTCGCGTGCGAGGCATGAAAGCAGATGGAAGGGTCGGGGAAAAAAGAACATGAGCACTTGTAGTGATGGAGCCATTTTCTTGTGCACCTCCCCAGCTCTCAGCCTCCCTTCCACCGCACGTCTGAACTTCAAAGCCACGACTTGGTATTCACAGCGATGGTGGGGAAAGCAGGACAGCCATATTTTTATTTTCTCTCTCTCTCTCTCTCTATCTCTCTTTCTCTCTCTCTCTCTCTCACCCTTCTATTTGCTGTGGAAAATGTGGCGGTAGCTAAACAACACTATTTTGTGTACCACCACCAGCATTAAGTGAAGTCCACTTTTTAGGAAAAATAAATGAAAAAATAAAAAATAAAAACAAACCAGCTCTTCAGAGATTTATGTTTGCAGCAGGGAAACGAGCTTCTGTTAGCATTGGCCTCCCATGTTAATTTTTGCCTCCATTTGTTTTTGCAGGGGGCATTTTTGAGCAAACAGAAGGTTCGCCCAGCGGCCCGGTGAGTTCAGAGGAGCTGGCCTTTAAGTTCGCCGTCAACAACATCAACAGGAACAGGACGTTACTTCCCAACACAACGTTAACGTACGACATCCAGAGGATAAACATTTACGACAGTTTTGAGGCGTCCAGGAAAGGTGAGTGGATGGAGGAGACATAACGTCCTCATAAAAAAACACTAATCATAATGCTGTAGACTCAGACTGGCTTGTGATGATTATGAGGGGAACACGGCTGTTTCTCAGCTCACCATGCAGTCATATGGTCCCTCTAAGGGGACCTGCCACATTCTGTAGCGGTGGCAGCTACACCAGGCAGCGCAGATGGAGATCAGCTGTGATCATGTTGAGTGTTTTATGTGCCCCTGTCGTTTTACCCCTGTTACTGACCTGATATACCCCCCCCCCCCCCACACACACACACACACACACCCACCCTGTCCAGCCTGTGACCAGCTCTCTCTAGGCGTAGTGGCCATCTTCGGCCCGTCACACAGCTCCTCCTCCAACGCCGTGCAGTCCATCTGCAATGCCCTGGAGGTGCCGCACATCCAGGTGAGGTGGAAGCACCACCCCATGGACAACCGGGACACCTTCTACGCCAACCTGTACCCCGACTACTCCTCGCTCAGCTACGCCATCCTCGACCTCGTGCAGTTCCTCAGGTGGAAGACGGCCACCGTGGTGTACGACGACAGCACAGGTGAGACCGCCGTGTGTTCGCACTTGCAGTCGCTATGAGCTCATCATGACTCAGCCATGCCAGAGGAGCTGCTCTTATGTTAAAGTAGAAATGAAATCAAATGTGATAAAATGATATGAGAGGCTAATATAATATTTAAAAGAAAATACAATTGAACAAGACATCGCATTGGGTCTTTGGTTATACTTTGCAATTAATTACTCCATAAGAAAGTACAAACGTTTCTCATTGTGTGTTAATGTTCTGGAATATGTAAGAGATAAAGTATTGTCCGCCGGTAATTATTGAAAAATAAGTCCCGACAGGGCGAACAGAACCCTGGCGCGCAGCCGAGCTGACTTTTCACTTTCAGTGAAATTCCATTCCAATAAGCGAACAGACCTGTTGCGGATTGATATGAAAGACGTGAATCAAAAGCGCAAAACCTGTTGCCATTGACGGCAGTCATTATATACTTTTCAGCGGTAATTAAATAGACTTAACAGGCCTCCGAACGTCGGAAAGGCCATTCATGTGAATGGAACTTTTCTGCGGCACTCTGAAGAGCCGTGTAATAAGATGTATTAGTGCATTGGCCTATGGTAGTGTCCCACATCCATCATGTGGGCAGCCGTGGCCTACTGGTCAGGGCTTCGAGCTTGTGACCGGAGGGTTGCCGGTTCGATCCCCGACCAGTCCACGGCTGAAGTGCTCTTGAGCAAGGCACTGCTCCCCGAGTGCCGCTGGTTGGGCAGGCAGCTCACTGCTCTGGGTTAGTGTGTGATTCACCTCGCTGTGTGCAAACGGT
Organism: Sardina pilchardus; assembly: GCF_963854185.1. Classification (NCBI taxonomy): domain Eukaryota; kingdom Metazoa; phylum Chordata; class Actinopteri; order Clupeiformes; family Clupeidae; genus Sardina; species Sardina pilchardus. The sequence continues at coordinate 28,704,768 of NC_084999.1, forward strand.
TAAATGGGGTTACATGAGAAAACGAATTTCCCTCATGGGAGCAAAAAAAGATACATACTTATACTTATACATCCGCACTGTTCCCTGCTGGTTGGCTCTGTGTAGCAGCCCTTGTCTCACTCCTCTCCCTCGTCTCTCCCAGGCCTCATTAGACTACAGGAGCTGATCATGGCCCCGTCCAGGTACAACATCCGTCTGAAGATCCGCCAGCTCCCCCTGGACAACACGGACACACGGCCGCTGCTGAAGGAGATGAAGCGCGGCCGTGAGTTCCGCATCATCTTCGACTGCAGTCACGCCATGGCGGCCCAGATCCTCAAGCAGGTAGGAGCCCACGCTTAAGACCGGCACCCACCGGACACGCCGTTCAGCGGTGTGGCGGTCTGGGCTTGACGTGCAGGATTTTAGAATAGTTTTCTTTCTCTGTGCGGCTGCTGCGCGGCAGACGTTTCCAGTGGGCTTTGCTCCGTTGAAAACGAAGGAGTTCTAATTGTTTTCTTGTCGCGGCGAGCCGCGTACGTGTCCGGTGGGCGACGGCCTTTACTGTACCTCACTCACAGAGTCTGGCCTCCATGACACTCAGTAGGTTACTCAACAAAATTAACTTAAGTTCGACACAGATACTGTGTGAGCATGTGTTCACTTTACGCTTTTTAACCAAGGCGACTTACATCATGGTAAAACAACATTTAAGCTTTTAAGAGCAATGAGTGTAATAACTGCATCAATGACTGCAATTTTCTGTAGTAGTGCTATGAGAGGACTGTTGACTGTCCAATATCACTTTGGATAATAGTTATCTGTAACAGATCAAATAGATCCTAATAAGTAGTAGATTCAAGACTTTAGATTTAGAACACGACTGTTCTTCTAGATTAACACTAACGTGTCATCACACAGACATGGAACTCTGTCAAGCACAGCTCAGAACTCAGTCTTGCTCAATCCTTTGGATGCACTTGTTTACTCGTGCGGGCTGAGCAAACACACAACAAGCAGACAAACAAGCGAGCCTACAAACAAGCGGGCGAATGAGCAAACAAGCGAAAAGCTCTGCCGTTGTGCGAGGGAGTGGAGAGGAGAGGAGAGGAGAGGAGAGGAGAGGAGAGGAGAGGAGTGGAGAGGAGAGGAGAGGAAAGGAAAGGAGAGGAGAGGAGAGGAGAGGAGAGGAGGATTAAAATAGTGTGCGGAGCTCAGAGAGCCATCTCCTCCTCGGGCACATACAGTATGCTTCTTCTCAGCACAGAAGCTCTGGTGCCTGGCTCCCCATGTGGTGTGAATCTCACACACTTTGCGTCTCCACACTCACGCTAGTCGCCCGGTCCACTGTCTCGTTGTTGTTGTGTTGCCCAATCCACTGTCTTGTTGTTGTTGTTGTTGATTTTTCCTTCAGTTCTTCATTTCTCTTCTGAGCGGTGGGATAAGGTTGCCACTTGCTAGATCATTTTTGGGTCAAATTCAGGATAGATGGTGCTTCAGGAGAAACATGTTTGCAGCCAAAAGATTGTAATTGTCTTGTCTGAATGTCTGAGAATGTTTTTGGTTATTGTTTTTTTTTTTTTTTTTTTTTAGCTTGAATCATCAAAGACATGGGGCTAGGTTTCAGGGAAATCATAATTTTTGATGGCAGATAAAACTGTAACAAACTTTAAATCAATAAGGTCTTCAGGCAATGTATGAATTACCTCCACGCTTGACAACGAGGTTAAACTTTTAAATGGATGAATAAATACATAAAATAGCATTTCAGAACTTGATTGGCATTCTGATTCTCCAAGCCAGTGAGTTTTATTTATGTTACTCAAGGCTGGTTCCAGGGTTTACGAGCATCATCCTAGTGGCACCAGCTGCAAATCTGAACCTAGCAGGAAAACTCCCATGAATGCCTACTCCAGGAAGAATTCATATATATATATAGGGGAAAATGTGATATGAGGCTCGATCCCTAGGCAGTTCTATCTAGCTGCAGTTTATGGGCCAAAAGTTGAAAGTAAGCAGCTTAATAAATTCTGCCAGTCCCAACTTTGTGCCTCTACATTGGCAGAATTGACCTTCTCCAGCTTCGCATCTCTGTGGCAGTGGGTGACCCTCTTCCGTGGCACGTTGTCGCTGTGTTGTCAGGCCTCGCGCGTGTGTTGGCGTGTCTGCTGGTCGTCTGTCTGTGGGAGCGCTCATTATCCCAGCCTCCTAAAGGCAGCCACCTGTCTGTGTGTCTCTGCTCTCCTCGCCTCGCCTCGCGGCTGCTTTCGGATCGACACTCCAACCCCGGTTGTCAGTACATGAATTCGCCTCCAGGGGAAAAGAAAGGAAATGGGAAAGAGTGTGTGTGTGTGTGTGTGTGTGTCTGTCTGTCTGTCTGTCTGTGTGTGTGTGTCTGTGTGTGTGTGGAGGGGTCTGTCTCTAGGCCAAGACTTTTGAGTCTTTGGAAAAGCTGTAAGCCTGGATGTGCCTGCAGAGGATGGATGGATGGATAGATGGATTGAAGCATGTTTGGCAGGTCTATCGAGAGATAGACCGGGAGCCACGGGGCCAGGGGGTATTTGGTTTTGAAATTGGCTGGTAGGAAGAAAGGGCTTTTGCCACCTGTCAAAAAAAGAAAAAAAATGGTTATAATGTGTTTTTTTTTCTGATATGGCTTTTCTTGTGTTTTCTGAATTGGAGAAGAAATAAAGGTGGCAGTGGTACAGGGAGATATTTCTCAAAATCTCCGCTCAGACCTTCTCACCTCACCTCCATGTCACTAGATGTTACAGTTAACACAAAATCCCATCCGCCATAGAGAGCCCAGGCCTCGGATAAGAGCTTTCAAGTAAGCATTGGGTTTCAAGCACCTAGGGAGGACACATGATAAACAGGATTAGAACTGCCTCCAGACGAAGGCCCTTGCCTATTGTGTGCTTGACTCACACAAAGCTCTTGTTTTTGTTTATGTTTTTGTTTTTATTTATTTATTTGATTGTGCGGGCTTCCTAAATGAATAGATGAGTTACAGCAGCAGTGGGAGGAGGGTTTGGGTGCTGAGTCATCCCCAGTGAATGGCTCTGTCCTCACACACACGCACACACGCACGCACGCATGCACACACACACACACACACACGCACACACACACACACACGCACGCACGCACACACACATGCACGCGCGCGCACGCACACACACACACACACACACACACACACACACACACACACACACACACACACACACATAGGCAGTGAGCAATGGCCCCCCTGTTATGACTGCCTGGGTTCATTGCAATCTGTGTCATGTTCACTTCTGTGTTTCCTCAGCTGAAAGGCACCCGTGTTTAGTGTGTGTCTTGGCCACTCTATTGATTGCAGACTTCCACAAGTGACCAACTGACTATTATAGCATTTCACCAACACCCTCTCTCTCTCTCTCTCTCTCTCTCTCTCTCTCTCTCTCTCTCTCTCTCTCTCTCTCTCTCTCTCTCTCTCTCTCGCTCTCGCAGGCTCAGATGATGGGAATGATGACAGAGTACTACCACTACATCTTCACCACTCTGGTAATGTACAACACTTGTTAATGCAAATTGATTCTCATTTGTTCTCATCCCGGTCTCGTTTCATATTTTGATGAATGACGTCTAATTGCCAATGGGCTTTGGAACGGGTCCAAAATATCAATTTCGTTTGACAAAACAGCGGAGTAATGGAGTCTTCAATATCCCTCTGTAAACACTCCTACTCCCCCGATGAAGACAACAAAAGTCTTTGAAAAGGCACTACAAAGGCAACAGATTGGGAGTCAATTGATTGTGTCAGCCCCCGGTTTGATGGCGCCGCCTGCACTTCGGCTAATATCTTAACACATGGGAGGGCTTTGATTTACGACCCTCCCCCCTGTCTGCCTCGGTGCTCAGACTTGGCTGTTTCCTAACTTTCGGCGAGGGGAGCGATGCGATCGTCTGCATTATAAGCCGCGTCCTCGTGTCGTTTTAGACACAGTACATAAAACAGCGCTGCAGAGCAGAGGCTCAGAGCAGAAATTTACATAAGCGCGCTCAACATCCGGCTCGTTACTGGCACCCCTGGAATACCAATGGCTGTTTCCGTTTGTACTGCGCTAGCTCTGACAGCTTAGCAACACAGCCCAAACACTGCGCTGACATCTAATTTCCTTGACAAACAGAAACAAAATAATGATAATGATAATAACAATAATAATGTGACAGTCCCTCTGCCACCCTGTTGCCTTAGCCTGTTTAGGATCAATGTCTCTTAGCAACAGGGAGTTAAAAAAAAAAAAAAAATCCCTGGATCATGCCAGACTTAGTCTGAATTTTGCTTCTCTCTTTTTTTGATGTCTTCTTTCTTATCTGGAAAGGAGAGTTAGTGAAGAAGTAACACAAGAGATGCTTCCTCTGTTGTGCACAGATGAAACGGATGAATTGGCACATACCCGGACCATAGCATCCGTCCACTCCACTGTAGGCTGGCCACACTCACTGACTCTCGGACTCTCTCTTTTGCTGTTCGCACGGCAAGGTCAAAACAGGGTTTTTTTTTTTAAGAAAAACAAAAACACCCGGGAAACTGTTTTTTAAAAAACGCCATGGTCGATTTGAGGCCAGGCCAAACGAATGATAAAAAAAACCGTTACTGTTTTCACGAAAACTGTCTTTGTGTAGACATGGCCTCTGACACTGACTCTCTGGCTCTCTCTGAAAGCAGTGATGCAGATATGCTAATCGATTTTTTTGTTGTTGTTTTTTTTCATCAATATCTTCCCTAGTTTACTGGTCCTCCTCCAAGTGTGGTTGCTATTTGCTTTTTTGTTTACTCAACTGACTCCTATTATGCAGAACCCTTAAGTCAGTTTGGCAGGGCTGTCAAAAACATACGCCTCAAACAACACCCATGCTGCAGACAGCCCTGTTTCTCACCCAGACATAAGAAGACCTCCACTGAGGGCTGTGTAACACATGCACACGCCTCTATGTGTGTCCAGTATGAATCTGCCTCTTGTTCTGGTACACTACCCAGCCAGCAGGAGCTGATGCCACAGCATTAGGGACACAAAGGCTCAGTCGACCGCAGGCCCTGCCAGTGGTGTCCTCTGGAATGCCTCATCCTTCTGAACTGTTCAGATTCCACCCTCGGAGAATTGGATAGACTTGTGGAGAAGGGCCAGTCTTTTTTCTTTTTTTTTTTCTTTTTTCACCGAGCCACCCTGCTACTGTGCTTTCATGGGATTTTCATGGGATGTGTGTGTGCGTGTGTGTGTGTGTGTGTGTGTGTGTTTCCCAGTGATCCATTGCTAAAATATCTTATTGGCAGCTTCAGTATAGGCCTGTTTGTATCGCTTATCCCTTATCCCTTTACTCTATCCAAATGTGCACAGCATCTAAATTAAATCAAACAAGCAACACATACCACAAGTGAATAATTAGTCTAAAGCACTATCACATATCCTAAAAACAGGCACTGCTCGGCAGATCCCTTGTTCACCCCGTAATAATAGCTAGTGATATAAGTTCAGACAGAGTGGCTAGAAGGTAAGCTCAGATACATTTACACGGCCTGGGATACTGGATCTGTCAAGAGCTCTGTCCTTCAAGCACAGAAGCATGGCATCTGCATTGTGTGGCTGCCACTGACACTTCATGCACAGACCAAAGTATCACATTCAACATTCAACAGCACTGACCTGCCGAGCACTTAATAGACTGAGCTACTGTGGGCAAATCAGTGTTTCCTTAGGCATCCATTACACATGCACATCAAACATTTATCAGTGTGTTAATGCCATATCCAGAATGACTTTGCGCTAAAACAAAATACATTTATCCAGAGTTTTATCCACCATAAAGACCGTGTGTGCAGCCTTGCTGTGTCCAACCGCATCATTGATCTTAGGTAAAGCTGCGAAGCATTAAAACAGATTTCACCTGCCGGGCGAAAAAGACGCCAAGTTGATAAATAGACATATCATTTATGTGGCAGCCCAATCAGCCTCACTTGCCCAATGAAGTTCCTCAGCAATATAGCGCTGCTGTGTTTTCTGTTTGGGGGATGAGGGAAGCTCTTATTTATTAGAGCGTGAAAAGTCAACAGCTACGTGTTCAGGGGGTAATAGCCACTTTCGCCACTGAAATTAGTCTGTCATCACTGCAGCATTATCCCTGCAGGCTCCATCGAGAAGAATTTGAGAGGAGCACGTTGTGGTGGCTTAGCTTGGCCCACTCTTTAAGGGATCACCCCCGTTTAGGTTGTGAGTCCCTGTTTGGATTTGGCTTGTTGGGTATTCACCTGGCGTTCACCACTGCAGCACTAAAGTCTGATCAGATGCATTGGAGTCAAGTGTAGACGAATACCTCTCGCAGGTTATATATATTGGTTTAAGCTTTTTCACCGTATTGGCAAACGTAAGTAGCCACATTCAGATGTCTTATGATTACATTTCAAAATCCTTTGAGATACAAAATAAATCGACATAGTAAGTCAACAAAAAAATGAAATGGTATGAGAGCATGGTCTTAGCGTTATCTTTTAAAAGCACAATTTATTTTTACAACCGGTTTTGAGTCCAAAGGAGCACATTTTACCAGGGGATGTAGAACAGTTTTAGTCAAGGTCTTGTTTGACAGAGATTTCTTTTGATCTCTCATGGTGAAAATGATATTAAAGCATCATCCTACATCCTTATGGAGTATACAGAGAAAAAAAAAACAGTTTTGTGTCTGGGGGCAACTCAGCACTTATCCTGTACACATGCACGCCATTTGCCACCACTACAGGGTGTTAATAAAAAAAAAGTCTATTATGTTCTATCAAATGGGTTTATGGAAGCCCTCTGGCATTCACATATGCTGTGTGCTTCAGCGTTTGGTGTTACACGATAAACCGGATGCTAGTTTCACAAAGTATTTTTTGCGTACTATTAAACAAACCAATGTTTTGAGAAATAAACACACACACACACACACACAGAGAGAGAGAGAGAGAGAAAAATGGTTAGCTTTGTGTTTGCATATTTAACGGGCATGCCAATGCATTATTAACGAGCTTCAGCAGATTAAACACCTTTCATTTTAAGATACAAACTCTTGGCAGGTGGCTGCAGTGTCTGGGCAGGGTTGCAGTCTGCATCTCACAGAGCTCGGCCAGGTTCGGCCCAGGATGAGATCTCTATCTGCTGTAGTCCATCTTGAACACCCGAGGAGTCGCAAGCACACGCCAGTAGCATTTTAATACTGTGCGTTTCAATGTCGATGGGAATTTGTAACGTTTTGAAATCACTAAACCAGCTCAATATTGAATGATGGTTTGGTTTGAAAATGTTTTGCTTTACTATACTTACATTTGTCTATCTTAACCTTTTTGTCTTTGAATCGTCTATTTTATTAATTCGTGTAAGCGTGTGTGCTGCCCTTTATGCCAAGTCAATCCTTGGGAAGAGACAAGATGCATATTTGAAACAATAAAGGGGCTCTAGTCAATACTTACTGTAGACGTACTCATGCATACTGAGCGTCTAGGCATACATCCACAGCACCAGGCAGGCAGTCAGTCAGGTGTCACGTCATGTGGGAGAAAGAGTGAAATACAATCCTAGATCAACACTCTCTTATAGTCTAAAATGAGAAACATGAACTCCGGCTTACCGAGTTCGTGGCCGTTTCAATCAGGCCGGTGATGGGATCCCTGGTTGTGGGTCTTGGACTCTGGAGTATGAGCATCCTGTGAAATCCCTTATCCCTGGCCGCTCAGGCTGGCTGAGAGCAGTGTATTATCCCCCCAGTGCCCCCCCCCCCTCCCCCGCCTGCCTCCTCTCCTTTATGGGAGGACAAAGACACAGGCAGCCTCCATAAAGCTCAGGCCCCGTCAGCTGAATGGGATCCCAGTCTTCCCTCTCACACTCCTTTTCTCACTCGTTCTTCTTTTCACGTTGTCTATTTTTTTTCCCCCTCGTCCCATTTGATTCCCCCCCTCTTCTTCTTCTCATCTCATGTCACTCTGTTTGTCTCTCGCTCTATCTGAATTACTCTCACATGTTCCTTTTTGTCTTCGCTTCTGTCCTCTCCTCCCTCATCCCCCCCCTCTCCCTCTCTCTGTCTTTCCTACTCTTTCTCTCTATCCTCCCCCTTTCTCTATCTCCCCTCTGCCACCTGGATCTCGATCTCTCTCTCTCTCTCTCTCTCTCTCTCTCTCTCTCTCTCTCTCTCTCTCTCTCTCTCCTCTCTCTCTCTCTTCCTCTGTGCAGGACCTCATGGCTATTGACTTGGAGCCGTACCGCTTCTGCGGCGTCAACATGACCGGCTTCCGCATCCTGAACGTGGACAACCCCCAGGTGGCCTCCATCATGGAGAAGTGGTCCCAGGAGAGGCAGATCCCCCTGAAGCCAGACTCGGGCCTTCTGGAGGGCATCATGACGGTATGTCTCTCTTTCTGCCCGAGGGGGGAAATTGGGTGGCGGTGGTGACAACATTGATTTCAAAGTGGATATCTCTCTCGTCGTCTTGCATTCGGCAGTGTTTCCTTGGCGATTACAGCGAGTCACAGGGGTCAAAGGTAGAAGCATGGACCCACTTAGTCGGAAAGGCTTTTAGGTGCCAAGCTTTTGCAGATTGAAATGACTCTGTGTGCCGTGAATTAGCAAGAATATAAATGATGAGGCATAAGAGGAGTTGTTTTGCCTTTGTGCTTCCCACATTCTTTCTGGTTAGAGATAAAAATTGAAACGGATCACCGCCTCAGAATGCTGCTTTAATAACACGGTGCCATAATAGGAGGCGGCGGGGTCACACATTAACAGAATTTTGATCTCGTTTATGCGCCTTATTACGGCCTGTTTATTACCACATGATGAATTCCCTCTTGATCACAGCAAAACTCAAATCCAATAATCTTCAAATCTCATCCCGTGAATTTTTTCCGGCAAAGCCGCTCTTTTTAACGGCGTAACGTAATAAGGGCGCGGCTAATAGAGAGTTAAGGGCTGGAAACGCATATGAAATTCAATGTGAATATTTCACAGCAGCCCCCATTGCCGTATTGTTTGTTTTGTGTTAATGCATTTGACAGAGGTTCAAACACTCCCACACAGCCCTCTTGCAGGTCTAATTATTTTGGTGCAGGGGAGTGGGCTTTTCAAGGAGAGAGTGCGCGCACACACACACACACACATACACACACACACACACGCACACACATATTCCCCCTCCTCTGTAAGTACTATGGAAGAGCACACATTTAATTGCTTCCCTACTACTGTAAGGTAGTTGGTGTGACAAAAAACATCAAGGTAGGCTGCCTTTAATTTCCTTTCACTCAGCTGGAAAGTTGCCTATCTATACGTGCAAAGGCTTCCGCACACAGAAGGGTGCCACATGAATTATTTGCGGGAGCGTGTGGAAACTGTGATTCTTATAAGCTGGGGCGAGGACACACAGGGTGAGGCAACTGTAGCTCAGTTTTTATTCCTCTGTTTTTGTTTGTTTTTTTTGCGTTTGTTTTTTTGCGTTTGTTTTTTGTTTGCTTCTGCATTTTGACATATTCGTCGTGTAGCCTACACACTGGGCTCTGTTCCTACTGTGCTGCCCTGCCTTCCTGTTCCTTTCTCATCTCCGGGTTAAAGCAAAGCAACAGGGCAGAAGAGAATACCTGTTAGGGCTTTTACAGAGAAAGCAATCCCACCACCACCATGACAACTGCCACCCCTCCCCCCACCCCTCGCTCCTTTCAACCTCTCTCTACCAACCCTCTCGGCTGGCATAATCCAACTCCTCTACCAACCCACTCTACCAACCCACTCCACCACCCCACTCTACCACCCCATTCTACCACCCCTCTATACCACCCCACTCTACCACCCCATTCTACCACCCCACTCTACCACCCCTCTGTACCACCCCACTCTACCACCCCTCTCTACCACCCCACTCCACCACCCCATTCTACCACCCCACTCTACCACCCCTCTCTACCACCCCATTCTACCACCCCTCTCTACCACCCCACTCTACCACCCCTCTCTACCACCCCACTCTACCACCCCTCGGTACCACCTCACTCTACCACCCCTCTCTACCACCCCTCTCTACCACCCCACTCAACCACCCCTCTCTACCACCGCACACTACCACCCCACTCTACCACCCCTCTCTACCACCCCACTCTACCACTCCTCTCTACCACCCCACTCTAACACCCCACTCTACCACCCCTCTCTACCACCCCACTCAACCACCCCACTCAACCACCCCTCTCTACCACCCCACTCAACCACCCCACTCAACCACCCCTCTCTACCACCCCACTCTACCACCCCACTCTACCACCACACTCTACCACCCCTCTCTACCACCCATCTCTACCACCCACTCTACCACCCCTCTCTATCACCCCTCTACCACCCCATTCTACCACCCCATTCTACCACCCCTCTCTACCACCCCACTCTACTACCCCACTCTACCACCCCATTCTACCACCCCTCTCTACCACCCCACTCTACTACCCCACTCTACCACCCCATTCTACCACCCCTCTCTACCACCCCACTCTACCACCCCACTCGGCTGACGTAATCCCGGCCCTTTACTCCAGACAGACGCTGCTCTGACGTATGATGCGGTCCACATCGTGTCGGTGTCCTACCAGCACCAGTCGTCGATGACGGTCAACTCGCTGCAGTGCCACCGGCACAAGCCCTGGAGGTTCGGCGCACGCTTCATCAACGGCATCAAGGAGGTAACAGCAAGAGCATCGCCACCAGCCCTGCTCCCACCCCCGCACCACACACACACACACACACGCACGCACGCACGCACGCACGCACGCACGCACACACACACACACACACACACACACACACACACACACACACACACACACACACACACACACACACACACACACACACACACACACACACACACACACACACACACACACCCAGGCACGTGTGCACATACACACACATATGCAAACACACACACACACACACACACACACACACACACACACACACACACACACACACGCACGCACGCACGCACGCACACACACACGCACGCATACACACACACACACACACACACATACACACCCCCAGGCACATGTGCACATACACACACACATGCAAACACACACACACACACACACACACGCGCGCGCACACACACACATGAATTGCACGCGCACACACACCCCCACGCACGCGTGCACACACACACACACACACACACACACACACACACACACGTACACACACACACACACACACACACACACACACGTACACACACACACACACACACACACACACACACACGCACAGAGCAGATGCGATGCAATGTGATGTGCACACTCAGAGAACAGGGGTGCTGCCATATTCCCTCGTATCTGTGTTGTTGCTGAGAGCAAGGGAGAGGGAAAAAAAGAAACACCTGTCAAACAGACTCTTTCTTCACACTGGTTGTGATGTTTGCCTTTGTTTGTATCCTGCTTGAGTGTGTGTGTGTGTGTGTGTGTGTGTGTGTGTGTGTGTGTGTGTGTGTGTGTGTGTGTGTGTGTGCATGTGTACATGTGTAGGCACAGGATTAGGTGTGTGTGTGTGTGGTGTGCATGTGGTGTGTGTGTGTGTCTGTCTCTCTCTCTGTGTGTGTGTGTGTGTGTGTGTGTGTAGGCACACGCCCAAGCGAGAGCATGGTTCTATGCGTGTAAATGAGCTAATCAAGAGTGGTGCGGTGCAAAGTCTGTCTGGATAAATCCCCCCTCACTCCCTCAACCCCGGATCCACATGCCAGCCGCGCAGTGAGTCACAGTGGCCCAGTTTCGGCAAAACGAGTCCGTTCTGGTCACAATGCATCTCCGACGCGGCGTAATCAGCTCGCATTTCACATCACAAGAGACACGCTGATTGTGACTCAGAAGAAGCAGATTAGAGTTGTAGAACACACAGTTGTGCCACGGAGCATGGGGAACTGCTAGGAGAGCAGGGAGACCAAACACAAAAGGGAGAAATATAAGAAAAATGGAGAGAAAGGCTTGAATCAACGTGGGAAGAACTGCCTCTCTGCATAGGCATGCAAGAACACAAGTCTCTGTTAAGTCTCTAACGACACAAACACAAGTCTTTGTTACGTCTCTAACGACACAAACACAAGTCTCTGTTACGTCTCTAACGACACAAACACAAAGCTCTGTTAAGTCTCTAACGACACAAACACAAGTCTCTGTTACGTCTCTAACGACACAAACACAAGTCTCTGATAAGTCTCTAACGACACAAACACAAGTCTCTGTTACGTCTCTAACGACACCAACACAAGACTCTGTTAAGTCTCTAACGTCACAATGGGTGAAAGGCGAGAGAGAGAGACAGAGAGAGAGAGAGACAGAGAGAGAGACAGAGAGAGAGAGCATTAGGGATGAAAGTGAAGAAAAGAGGCTGCATTCAGTTTTTTTTTTTTTTTTACCGTCATTCTCTTTCTACCCACTTGACCTTGACCTTGATGGAAAATGTTCCGAGGTCAAGGAAAGATTTGAAGAATGAAAGGATGAAGGAACCAGAATGTTGAGAGAAATCCGACTCTATTTGCACAAGGCAACCTGATTATGGAAAGACAGGTGTTGTTGACATGTGTCAAGGTTGTCGTTACCTGGTGGAGTAAGGAATAGTTGGACACCTCTACCACTATCATTCCGTTCGTATAGGATGTTCCAGTGTACCCTGCTAAAGGAGATTGAACGGAAGCATCAAAACACCTCTCCTAAGTGCTTAGAGACTCTGAACAGCTCGTATCACTAAATGTTTCCAGGTCATTTCACTCTGATAGGATCCTTCCAAAGCAATAAATAAACAAATAAATAAATAAAATGAAAAAAACGACACTCCGAATGCATAGAGGAGAGTATAGAGGAGACACTATTCTAGAGGGAGGGGTGATATAAGATGGAGAAAAGGAGGAGTAGAGAGTGTGTGATAGATAGAAATAAGAGGAGGAGGGGAGATGAAGGGTTGAGGATAGAGAGAGAGAGAGAGAGAGAAGGAGGAGGCTGGAGGAGTGGGAAGAGGAGGCATCGCTATATCAGATTTTCGAGGGTGCGACGTAATTTCTTTCCTAGTGAGGAATCAAGCAAATGAGATGGTCGTTAATTAAGACTGAGGTCTGCAGGGAGAATGCGTTTGAGGCGCTGGGATGTAAAACATAATTAAGAGGGAGATACAAGCCATGTGGTTTGTGTGTGTGTGTGTGTGTGTGTGTGTGTGTGTGTGTGTGTGAGAGAGAGAGAGAGAGAAAGACAGAGAGTGTGAGAGAGAAAGCGAGAGAGAGGGGTTGAGGATGAGAGTGTGTGTGTGTGTGTGCGTGTGCGTGTGCGTGTGCGTGTGCGTGTGCGTGTGCGTGTGCGTGTGCGTGTGCGTGTGTGTGTATGTCTGTAAATCTAATGACTGTATCACCCCCCCCCCGCCTACCCCCCAGTCGCACTGGGATGGCCTGACCGGGCGCTTGTCCTTTAACCACTCCACCGGCCTGCGCACTGACTTTGACCTGGACATCATCAGCCTGAAGGAGGACGGGCTGGAGAAGGTACTGACCACCTCTGACTAATCCTGTGTGTCACTCTCTCTCTCTCTCTTTCTCTCTCTATCTCTCTCTCTCTGTGTCTCTCTCTCTCTCTCTCTCTTGCATGAGTGTACTGTATGTCGTGCTTGCATGTCTGTGTATGTCGTGTTGTTCAAAATGTCTGCCTCTGAAACAGTTTCATACACACACACACACACACACACACACACACACACACACAGACACAGACATGCATACACATACGCCCACATGCACACAGAAAGGGAAATGAAACACTGTGTTGTAGAACTTATTCACACATATCTGCACAAGTGCATAACAGATCATTCTTTCACAACACAGCTCTGTAATTACTGATTAGGTACTGCATCAGTGCCATGCAGTGCTTTGTGGGTTGGGGCATCAGCTGATGATTTGTCAACGCTGAGGGCTGTGTACGACTTCTCACCTGGTGAAGAAAGGCACCATATTACTCATCTATGGAGTCCAAAATTACAGTGTAAACAGATGGATTTCATGTGACGTGGAAAACAAAACACCACTATGCCTAACTGTAAGCTAATCCTTGCTATACTGTACTTTATTGCTGACTGTTATGGTTGTACAGCAAGTCTTAGGTGTGTATACAGCGCAAGTGATTCTAGGTTCAAGTACCACTACGCTGGTCGTCTTCTCGAAACGATCCTCTTTGTTTGTGGAATGACAAAGTGCAGGGTGAAACAGTAACTTCCACGTTAATGGGCCCTCCTAACTAGCACGACACAAATTGCTGACATAACGACACAACTGTTTCTCCCACATTACTTGTCTGATTCCGTTTCTGTAATGGAACAAATAGGAGCCGCTTTAGATTTTGCTGTATAATTTACTCCTTAACAAGGAAGCCAATGGGCTGGTTGCGCATAAGCATAAGTTAGTGGGTCATAAAACAAATTGGATTAGGGTACACAACCTTGCAAATTGCAGCTGGTGTTGATAGCGATGTGAGGTGATGCTTTTTGGTGCTAATGGCCTGTGTATATATGTTTGTTTGCCATCTTGTACATTTAAATAGAAAAAGCAAACAAACAAAAAAGGGGGAAAAATATTTTTGGCGTGTCAGTTCTATGAATACATTTGATAGGTAAAGTAGACTTGGCCCAATAAGCAGTTACATACATTGTCTGATACCTCTCAATGTGTACCATGTGTCAATAAGGTCGCCTTGTCTTTTCAATATGGTCAGAACCCTTAGCAATCTCCAATGGGGTATAATGTGGCGTTCTTCTCTTCTTCCTAACCACTCTTCCCCTTCCATGGCTAAGTCATCGCTAGTGGAAAATCCCCATGTCATGTTGCTGTGAAATCGCATTAATATCTTTTGTGGTTGCGTGTCAAACGTCCAGTGCACTTTGAATAGATAGTGGTGGAATCGGCTTTAACTGTTTGAGCGGCGTAAGATAGGGACTTTGAAAATAATCCCGCTTAATTGAATATTAGCTCACGTCTTAGCTCTCGCTGGAATTGCAGCAACTTCCCTCACTTGAAAATGAGCCTTTTTCTGCCTGCATGTGGACATAGATATGCCTGTCACTCCTCTTCAAAGTAGCATACATAACTTGAGAATTGCTACTTTGGATAATCACTTTTAATGAATCAAACAAATTGCCTGCAATTAGCAACAACTAGACGGTCCATATGTGTTAGGATACAGCAGTACTCGCAGAAACCCCTCCTGAATACCTGCTGTGCCAGCGCAGGCTGTAACTGATATGCTATACAAACACACGCATTTTACTGCACATGAGGTGTCATTATCAGGTGGGGCGGAGGATGCTGCTGTGAGGCGCCCACTTAGCTTAACGTGATCAGTCTCATCTGTTGGCATGGAGAATTTTAAACTGGTGGGCTCTACTGGTGCAGAGGAGGGAGGGGAGAGGGGAGGAGGAGGAGAGGAGAGGGGAGGAGGGGAGAGGAGCGTAGGAGAGGAGATGAGGGGAGGAGAGGAGAGAGGAGGGGAGGGGAGGGGAGGAGGGGAGGGGAGGTGATGAGAGGAGAAGAAAGGAGGGGAGGGTAGAGGAGGGGAGGGGATGAGATGAGAGGAAGAGGGGAGGGAAGGGGAGAGGAGAGGAGAGGAGAGGAGAGGAGGGGAGAGGAGGGGGGGGTCCCTGACTTGTGTGTGGGGGAGGAGATGGGGGGTCCCTGACTTGTGTGTGGGGGAGGGGTGTCGACAGCCATAGGGCTGTTTGCACTAATGATTCGTTCAGAAGTGTCTGCTTTTTATGCAAGAGTCTTCACATGGAGGCAAACGCTTGCCTGAAATTCCTTTTATCTGTCCAGAACTTTGTCTGTACATTAACCAGATGGCCGACAGTAATCGGGCCTTTTGCATGCCTCCCTGGTTCCCTTGTCATGCACTTCCTGTTTTCGTCATGTGACGTTAATTAGGAGCTTCTGCTTTTGTCCAGCTGTGGCTTAGGTGCTGTTGGCTTACGTGCTGTTTTTGAATGTGATCCATGTTCATGTATGTCACACACACACTGTCAAGAATTGCAAAAAAACAGCAGAAGAGAATAAAGCCAACAGAAATGCAATGGTAGTCTTCAGCTTTAACATAGGAGGCTTTAAACATGTGCTCTCTGAATTTAATTTTGAATTCAGAGTGCACAGACATGAAAGAAAACCAGATAGAAAAAGAAGCGATGAAATGTGTTAAAATGATTGAGAGAGAGAGATAGAGAGAGTGAGTGAGTGAATGAGTGAGTGAGTGAGTGTGTGTGAGAGAGAGAGAGTAAGTGAGTGAGAGAGAGAGAGAGATGACCTCTGGGTGATGGAAGAGGTCACCTGGCTGCTTGCTGGCCAGTCTAGTCATGTGACCCTGCTCTTCCTCAGGTGGGCAAGTGGAGTGCATCAGTGGGGCTCAACATCACCGAGGTCTCCAGGCGGAATGGGATGAACATCACCGACTCGCTCTCCAACCGCTCCCTGGTCATCACCACCATCCTGGTAGGTCACCGCAGCACCCCGTGTGAAGGACACACACAGCACCGACACACACAACACACTCCCTCTCACTCACGTGCGGCCGACTCTGTGACCCACATCTTTTAAACTGTGGCTGTTTCTTATCAGAAAACACCCAGAACTTCACCATTTGATTCTCCCACAGTCTATATTCTTGAGGGCTGAATTACACTTGAAATAGGGATCACAGGGTTGTATGTTTATAAGACACTACATATTAATGCATTAATTTATTAATGCATCCATTCGTACATTATTACTGCATGTCTTTGTGAGATCTTGGTAACGCTACTACCATAGTACTGTATGTGCTTCATGGTATTTGGAATTATGGTTTACTTTAACCGTAGCGTAAAAGGTCACATTATTAACTGTTTGGTGCACCCGTGTGTCCATAGGCTAAACAATGACTGCTTTGTTACCCTGACATTCATAATCTGAGTTAGTTTATCCCTACGTTAAAAGACATAGCCTACATAGTCACTGCATAGGTAAATTTTTTTTCAACATGGTCGCTGAGTTCTGTTGCATTGCTTTTCATTTCTGTTCAGTGTTTTTGTCCACGGTAAATATAAATAAATACACAATTTATGCTCAAGGGTATAAGACGTGCATGTTGCTACATTCATGGCATTTCTATGCTGTCTGTGCACTTTTGTGAACTAAGCGAAGCCCAAAAAAATCACGTTGGTCACAGTATGATGCTGTGAAGCACGCATAAACAGGTGCCCTCTCTCCCCCCTGTAACCTCTGTCACATGCGGACGCTCGGAGGCTGTACTTTAGGCTGTCGAAGCGAGTCTTTGTATTGGGGGCTGCGTGGTGTTGTGTGGAGTCATGGGAGGGGGCTGTCAACGAACAACCCTCACATGGGTTATTCTGGGCAGACACATGAGTTATCAACAATGATAAACACTATCATTAAGGGAGAAGATTGAGTGTCGAGGCTGCAATTATGACCAACTGGGGTCTGGAAAGGATATAATCAGTGCCTTTTCCAGTAGCATCGAGGGGAGTTGCATTTACTGTCAGCAGATGCAGTGAAATAGTGAAACAGCTGGCTTGAGACCTTTTTAAGAGGCACCCTCTCTAGCGAACTCTCGTGTGAGCCGCTCTCTGTGTGGTTGTCGGAGGTTACAGAAAAAGGCTTGTCAGCCTTGCGGAGGTCGGAAGGTGTCCGTGGCGAATTATATGTCACAGCACCCATGTCCTAAATCCACGCGGGGTAACATCGACATTGTCAGTGACTTTTTCATAATAATTACCCCCAAATTACTATTACTATTACTATTACTCCCCAAATAGAACATGCATCAGTAACAAATGGGAATATTCTTGATGGTTGTTGTTGTTGTATTCAAGTTTGTTTAGCCACATCAGACTCCATAAAAAGCCATTAGTGCAAGAATAGGCTGTCTATGATAACAGTGGCATGTTTACTTATATGTAAGAGCTTACAATAATGAATGTGCCGTCTGTCTGGTATTAACTGTCTTTGCTTTGCCATTGGTTTCTGCCCACTAGCCCCCTACGCTCCCATCTATTTGTGCAGTATGTTTATGAATTATAATACAACAGACAGGCTGGCTGTTTTAAATCAGTGGAAGCTCACAGGACTTTCCTGGAAACAGTGCAGGACACAGACATGTTTTGGCCTTGAATGAAATGAGGAGGACTTTATGTTATTCCATTGGTTGAATCAATTATGTGTGTCTTTCCCCGCACAAACGTTGCCACATCATGTTTCCATTTTACAGTACTGTGCTGAATAAACAAATTATGTTTCAGAAATAAACAATAATATACATTATGATGATATAATGTAATGCAATATAGCTAAAATAATTCACTTATATGAATTCCCTTTCACCTCTGCATAGTTCATTGAACCTTTTAAGTCCTTCGGAACAAAAAGGGTTAATCTTATCTAATTTAGAGACCCTGTACCCATTTTCCTGAAAAGTTTGTATACATTAATCACTGAACGTATTTACCATAATAAGTCCCAGCATATATATGCATTTTAATGTGTTTAATACACTGCCGCTGAAAGAGACCATGCTGGGCCTGTGTCGCCTGACAAAACAGCAGAGTCTGACAAATTAAAGTCGGGGCTCCCCGGTGACAGAGGCATGCAAATGGCACCCTTCTGGGACATCTACTATCAAGGCAACTGGACAAGATGGGGGGGGAGCGGCGGTGAAATTGATTTCCAAACTCAGCTGAGCATCATTACGCACGCTTACAACATCAGTCATACCCTTACAGGCTGGCTGTGAGCTCGTCCTCCTCCTCCTCCTCCTCCTCTTCCTCTGCCATCTCCGACTGTGGGCATTTCACCACCCCCCCCCCCCCCCCACACACACACACACACACACACACCCGCCCGCCGCTCCTCTGTCAGACATCCTCTAGGATGTTATTGAGACTGCAGCATTTCCTCTCCGCAGCTGCCCATTTCGTGCCACTGTCACGCTTGAATTGGGCGAAACAAGTAGAGAGAGCTGGGGTCACCTTGACCACAGAATCGATTACCTCGGTAAGGACTATAAATCGCGTATCTGCTCATTCAAAGCCATAAATGGCACAATAGCTCAAGTGGAAGCGTAGCGCAGTCTCATAAAAAAAGAAGACCGAAGACCGAAGTGGCTTTACTGATTGCCACGCAGTCTTAAGTTAATGTACATGCAGGCTTTATACGCAGATAGAATTAAAGCAGGCACAGGGTCTTTTTCTCCTCTGTTTCTTGGTGTCTCCTGCTCCTAGTTTCCTTCAGCGTGCCTGCTGCCTGTAAAGTCTCCTGTCAGTCTCCGTTGTGTTTGTGACAGCTTTGAAGGCGACATTACGAGCATGTTCATTTTCATTACGGCATTCTGTTCCTAATCAAGAGTTTATACGACCCAAATAACGACTTGCTTGGGGAAATATTACACCACCATAAAAGCTTTTGACAGTGCCCGGGTCGTAAAACACACAAGGCTGAGCTGAAGCCACATCGGGCTTTGTCCAGGGATCCCACCAACATCAATTGGTTGCATCATGTAGCTTAAAAAAAAAGTGTTGACAGAAAACATGATTAAAAGCAGAATTTGTTAACAAATGCTTTCTGTTCTCTTTCAAGTACTTTTCTGAGCTCCATTGAGCGTACCAGTGCGAGACGGCCAATGGATTTTTTCCAACAAAGCAAACCCTCTCCATATGGCACAACAGACAGACAAGCGTGAACAAGCGTTCAAAGATTACAGATAGCATTTTATCTGAGGAATTATTTCACATCATTCATAAACCTTTGTGTAAATGATCGAAAGGAATATTTTTACTAAAGTATAAGTATGTTTTTTTGTTCTGCGAACCTCCTCTGCATTGGTAACATCACTGAGGTTGCAAACAAGCCATGGAGCTTACATCTATATCTGCATTAAATAATAGTTCTTATGAAGTGATACTTTAAAGTGATACTGCAATTGTTTTAGAGTGGCATACATTTGCAAAAGGCTGACCGATGCAACCTCTTCTAATGCAGTCTTTTCTCAATCTTTGTGTTGATGCATGGCGTTTGAATCAACTGTCGCCTTGCGTTAAGTGACACTGCGCACTAACAGCAGAAATCACTTTAGCTAAATTAGGGGTGCATGTTCAAACGAAGCGAAAGAGCTTAGATCAACACGGCCGCTCATTTGATGTTCTCTGTTTCAACAGGAGGAGCCATACGTCATGCTTAAGAAGTCTGACAGGGCGCTGGTCGGCAACGACCGCTTCGAGGGCTTCTGCATCGACCTGCTCAAGGAGCTCGCCGGCATCCTGGGCTTCACCTACGAGATCCGCCTGGTGCCGGACGGCAAGTACGGCTCGCAGGACGACAAGGGCCAGTGGAACGGCCTGATCCGGGAACTAATGGAGCATGTGAGTACAAGCCCGCGCCGCCAGAGACAGACTTGGGAGCCTATGACTTCCTTTTCCGTTCCACCACTCTGAGCAAAAGCCTTGGCACTGTGCTGTCTCCTACCAATGGTGCTGGTTACTGCACAAATCCTCAAAATATATTAATCGTCACTTCCATTTCTCCTGGCGGCATGAGACAGTCTGTAATTTGAAGTTCATCATTGGAAGTCAATCTGGAAAAGAAAGACTCTCTTAGTCTCTCCTCAGTAGGTTGCAGGTGGTAGACAATATCATAATGTAGGCCTACCCAACAATCATGGGGCAAAGCTGCTTCGTGGGGGTGAGATTCAGAGAGGACCTTAAGAGATCTTTATTTCATAGTCTATTCTTATGAGACACCTTCTCTCTTCAAAAAAAAAAAGAGAAAAAGAAATGCTTTGCTTTTGTTCCGATTGGGGCCATTGAGGTAATATGAGGCATATTTCCCTTGAAGAACATTGCTGTGTTGAGCGAGCTTGTCTGAAACTGTGACAGACATGAAATAATGAAAGGCGAAAAGCTGTACAAAAAAGAAACCCTGTATCAGGGAAATACAGCAGGCTTGGCAGCTGAGGCAGAGGGATCTAAGCTCTGTAGACAACTGCAGTAACAAGAGGCATTATTATCCCAGCGACTTCTCCCCATCTCCTTAGTCGCTGCCAGTTTATTAGCGCACCTGCTGTTGCTGCATTTCTGCAAATCAAACTAGCTGCTCCTCGCGCAGTAATTCAATGTAGCTCTAAGTGCACTGCTGTTAGCGCAGGGCCGATCTCCAGTGGCAGACCAATGAGTTAAATTGTGGATGCTACACTTGCAGGGGCTGTAAAGTTAGCTAGGAGTCAATACGCTCAGACAGGGGAGGTATTAGCAAGTGCTACCACAGCAAGTACACAGTTAAACATTTGCACTGAGCCAGCAAAAAATCTCCCCATCCCACACACACACACACACACACACACACCACACACACACCCACACACACACACACACACACACATACTCACACACACACACACACACCCAACACCCCACCCATGTGCCTCTCAACAAAGTGCTCCAACACAGATGTGGTGTGGAGGAAGCTGAGATCCCCCCACTTTGAGGACGGGTGGGCTGACGGGTGCTTCGCTGGCATTTGAGAAGTGGCTTTCATCCCATCGCCCTCTCACTGTCCTCCCCTCTCAGGGTCAGGGGCGGGCTCAGCCCAGGAAGTAGTAATAGCTTAAGTGGCATTTAGTGGCGGGGAGAGCCATGTGGCCAGAGACAATGGATAGGCACGGTAAAGGTTAGGAGAGGGGAAGCATCGGCGGAGCACTTAATCTTCCCCAAAGCTTTGGCCAGATCTAGCGTGATAACAGTCACCTTGAGACAAAGGGATTGCACCATGAAAAATCAAAACAGAAAATATATGCACTGTTTTTTCACC
>NC_084999.1:28729173-28774173 GCF_963854185.1 Sardina pilchardus
GGCGCACAGGGGCCTCTGTGTCAGGCGGCCGGGGCGCTCTTTTCTTTTCTTCTCCGCGTCCTCACAAAGCCCTCGCCAGAGCCAAAGGGCGCCGTGAAGAAAAACACCAAACGATGCAAGCGGCCTTGTTCAACCAGATTCAGCCACAATAGATGATCCCATTAATCATGCCACCACGCCAGTATTAATAGCTGGCTTAGCACATCATTTGTTTCTGTCACGGTAATTAATCTTTTGCCCAGACAGTTACACAGGAAGGTTACGGAGTATCGCGCTTTCATTGTCTGTGTATTTAGATAGCAGCTGGGCTTTGGACTTGGGAGAATACTTTAATGAAAAGCCTCTTTATTTGCTCGTGTGAGTGCCTGGCGCTCCTAGCGCCGCTAACGTCAGTGCTGATTCGGCTGCTCGTTTAATAAAGCTGTAAACGAGAGAACTCGGTGCCCACACACGCCGTCCAGATTTATTTTCATGATTATTGGAAATTGTGCGATATTTGTCTCCCATAAGGCGAACAGATGGATGTAAGGAATGGTATACCATCAGGTGTGTTATAGTGTAAAAATAACTACTGTGAAGCTGAAAACGGTAACAAGACATGTGGCTCACAGTCGGGGGGAAAATGCTGTGAATATTGACAATATGGTGTGTGTGGACCATCCTGAATATGGTGTGGATCAGTCTTTATCCTAGCGAGTGGAAGTGTGTGGGTGTGGACCGTGTAGTGTTAAGCGAACCTTTGAACCAGGAATGTGATATTAATTGAAATGTGCTTTTTTATTCCACTGGTTAATCAAAATTTTATATCAAGGTTGTGCACGGTCAAAGAGTCAAAGTCAAATGTATTTACATAGCAAAGAACAACCAGTGATCGTTACTAAATAGAAGGTCAAAGGTTATGAATAATACGGATGCACTAGCCCAAGCCCTGCGCTATGACGTGGGCCGTGCAGACTCTGAGACCACAAGGGATTGGTTTGCGGTAAGTGTAAATATTTGATGTACCCCCAGCAATCTTGGCCTCTGCTCTGTCCACATTCTGTCCCCATAGCCTGTGGTGTGGTGACATGGGACCAGTGTTGGAGCGCAAATCCGCTCAGCGCTATATACAGCTGTTTTCGTCTGCCAAACACTCAACGCGCAAATGTACGTTATCTATAGGGAATGTTGAGTTGAGGTGTGATGAGGGTCGCTGGTGGCAAAGAATGAACAGGAGTTAATGACGTACAAGGAAGTTTGCCTTCAAACCGCTGCTGCAGCACATTTCACTGAAACAACGGGTCAAAGAACTTCGAGCAAGTGGAGTGACAGCCTTGCTTGCACTGAGATAAAGCGAAAAAAGCAGGGAATAAAGGCCAAAAGTGCTGATTTGTGAAAGCTGTTTTCTTTATTGTTATTCTTAGAACTGAACAGAGTGATTGTAGCCTGTGCGTGCGCGCTTGTATGTGTATGTCTGTGTCTGTGTCTGTGGTGTGTGTGTCTGTGTGTGGGTGTGTGTGTGTGTGCATGTCTATCCCTTGAGGAGCAGGAGGTCTGAGCTCCTTTGTGACTTCCATCATGTTAGGGGAAGGAAAGAGGCGCTCAGGCGTGGGCCTGGCAGCTGGTTTCATTAACCTCGCGTCCAACCCTGGAGACAGCGCAAGCAGGGGGAGGCCATGTTAATGGTGACCTTCTAAATATGCAGCCCGGTACCACGGGCAGGTGAAAAGCTTCCCAGTCACCTGCGAGCTTCCTTTTCTTTTTCTTGGTCTCTGTCTCTTGTTTGCTCTCTCTTTTGCTCTCTCTCTCTCTCTCTCTCTCTCTCTCTCCCGCTTCTCTTTCTCAAGCTCTACTATAAAAGACACAGGGGGACTCAATAGAAGGAGAGGACAGAAGGCCAACCATGTCACTAGCTGTAGCACCTTAGGACAATCAGCTCTGCAGTTGGTCTTGGCCAACCTGGGTTTCTATCTCCCCCGCACACCCCCGAAGTTTCTCTCATTCAATTGCTTCAGCTTTCCATATATTTCACATTCAGTGGTCGAGAAATTTCATCCTATGGTTGTTCCCCATACAATGTCCTCATGAACATTTATCTACAGGACTTAGCACTACTGTTGTATGAAGGCTAAGCCTCGAGCAATATCATTCAGACAAATGGTAGTGGATAGTTAAAAAGGTGCTATGTAAGAACAAGCACAGGTGTTTAAAATGGGTATTGCAGTCCAAAGTGAAAACATTTGAGAGTGTTGTTGCTCCTCCTCCTCCCACCACCAGAATGGGTTGCCTATTTTATTATTGCAATGACAGAATAGTTTGAATATTATCGTTATAATAATAATAATACATTTTATTTAAAGGCGCCTTTCTTGGCACTCAAGGTCACCGACCGTTATGGAGGATAGTTAGCTTGCTAATTTGCTAACAGTAGATAGCTGGCCCACACAACATTCCACACGTTTTGGGGGAACAATAACAGGGATATTCCACCATTTGGGAAATTATACTCATTTCCCACCTCCCCTTGAGTTAAAAATATATTTTTACCTTTCTCCGTTCTCTGAGTCTGGCGATGCTACTTTTAGCTCCAGTCTAGCATAGATCATTGAATCGGATTAGCATCTCGCCTGCTAGCATCACGTTTAAAAGTTTTCCAGTATGTTTTTCTATGTAAAACTTTCCCACACAAAGTATAACATATCTTACCACCTTGATAGTGACATTTAGGTATACAAAGACATGTCCTACACATGTCCTAGGGGCATGCACATTTGGTAGCCTGTTCAGTGACAGTAAAAAAGACTATGCCTGTGGGCTATGTTAAATCTGATGCAAGCCAAAGGTATAATTCTAGTGTACAGTCTAGACTACTAATGATTAAAACTGTTTCATGTGTTGATGATGGTTCATGAATGTCAAATCAACTGTGTGCTACACAGATTATATTAAATGCCAAATTGAAGCCATTGTATTGCAGATAATTATATTTCACAAAACACTTTGGCAGAACTATGAGACTTAGGGATACAGTAGCCTATATTAAGTTGATACTAATCTTATTCATACCTACACGGAGTGAATCCTGTTAACCTACAAATGAAGGCTATAGCCTATAATTTTGAATACCCATATGCCAAAGTTGTTTTGAGGTTGTGCTGTTTATTTATTCACTCGTTTCGTTCAAGAGCGCAGGCAATCAAACTTGCAGGTAATCTCAAACGATTATCATTGATCATAGTTTTACGACATATATCTTATTTTGGTCAATCCACTGTTTTGGTCTACTTCTCTACCTTGTGCACGAGCAGACATGACGCTGACCTAAGCAAGATACAGCTAACTTCAGTTAATAGAACGGCTTCAGCCTCAAGTGAAAGTCTAGGCTAGTTCAAGACAGGCTATTTTTGTTAACCAAAGTCTTCATTTTCGAGGTTGACGCAATTGGCTACCCCTCAGGTCCGCAAATTAAAGTGTGTCTATATGTCCTGGCTATACCTTTGTTGTCACTGAAGTCTCACATATAGCACCTATACTGATGGGTTTGAGGAAAGTGCCAGTTTGATTGATGAAATGTATGTCAAAACCTAAAGTTGCAAAACTAGCCCCTATAGCTCCGCCATCCTTTTGCTGATGTTTGCCTGCTTGTGTTGAATTGTACAATTGTACCCCTACACACGGACATACTTGAACCCACACATAGCAGCACCACGGAGCGAAAGTCGAGTTGTCGAGCTAAAAATCCCCAGTGGAACATTTCACTAATGAGACCAGATTGCTAAAAAGTGATTTTGTCATTAAATCACAAGTCATCACACAGGTCAAAATGTAAAAAAAAAAAGAATAATGTAATGTTTGGCTGTACACTTGTAGAGGATTGAGTGGTTATTCACTGGAATAAGTGATTTTATTGTTAAGTGTTTTATGGAAATAATTGTTTTAGCCCACATAGCCTAATATATATTTCTTTCAGCACAACAGGAAAGCAACATGAAACAACATGAAAGAAATGTTATCTTGCATTACTGTGAGCTGCTGGAAGAGGTGTAGAGGCCACTAGGTCTGACAGGGTTTGGCTTTGTGACTGAGTGCATTTGTCTTTTTCTCTCTCTCCGCTTCATAGAAGGCTGACCTGGCCGTGGCCCCCCTCACCATCACCTACCTGCGGGAGAAGGTGGTGGATTTCTCCAAGCCCTTCCTCAACATGGGCATCAGCATTCTGTACCGCAAGCCCAACAACACCAACAACGGCTTCTTCTCCTTCCTCAACCCCATGACGCCCGACATCTGGGTCTACATCCTGCTGGCCTACCTGGGCGTCAGCTGCGTCTTGTTTGTCATCGCCAGGTGAGACGGGTAGCCAGGACACGACAATGAGGCAAAGTGAGATCGTTTTGAGATCTAAGGCACCAGATAAAACGTCAAGCGCATCTGCATACCTTCACATACACACACACGCACGCACACACACACACACACACACACACACACACACACGCACACACACGCACGCACGCATGCACACACACACACACAGACAGACAGACACACACACACACACACACACGCACAGACATGCACACATACTGTACACACACACACACACACACACACACACACACACACACACACACACACACACACACACACACACAGACACACGCACATACACACACACAAACAATTTCAAACTCTTTCAGTTTTACTCTAATACAAATGTTGAAGCGTCTACCTTTAAAAAAAAAAGAAGAAATGAAAAAAAAAGAAATGAAAAGGAGCGGGTTTGCGAGCGCCTCCGCTCTACAGTACCTCCCACCAGGTGGTCATTGTTTTAAAATGTATGAAGCCCCTAAAAACCGACCGAATGGTTCTTGAGTCGAGAGCTGTTAGGGAATGAGCCTTTGGTTGGATTCTGTCGGAGGAGAGGACACAGCTGTAGGCTACTCATCAGCTCAGGAGCGCTCCGCCTCTCTCTCTCTCTCTCGTCTTTTCAGCGCTCGCTGAAAAGACACAAGTGAGAAATCAGATCACGCCGGCAGCCCGGCCCCATCAACCGTGGCAGAGGTAATTTCGGAGACTTGCTGTCACAAAGAAAGGGCCTTTTACAGCAGGTGATAACGGCGCCCTAAATTTGTAAAACTGCCTATTTGCGAGCATATTCAGCACATAAATATCTGTGAGTATACAGAAACACCAAACTTCACGAGTCCACTAAAGCAGATTTTACAAGCCAAGGGCAAAGGTTTTATAAGAATTAGGATCCCATACCTCTTTCCCTCACTCAATATCAACCTGCATTTCTCACTCCATCTCTCTTCTCTCTCATTCTCTCGCTTGCTCACTCACTCCATCTCTCCTCTCTCTCATTCTCTCTCTCGCTCCATCTCTCATCTCTCTCTTCTCTCTCATGCTCTCTCTTGCTCTCTCACTCCATCTCTCCTCTCTCATTCTCTCTCTTGCTCACTCACTCCATCTCTCTTCTCTCTCATTCACTCTCTTTCTCTCTCGCTCCATCTCTCATTTCTCTCTTCTCTCATGCTCTCTCTTGCTCTCTTGGTCCATCTCTCTTCTCTCATCCTCTCTCTTGCTCTCTCGCTCCATCCCTCCTCTCCCTCATGCTCTCTCTTTCTTTTGGCTTACTTGTTCCTTCGCGTGCATTGAGAGTGCCCGCATGTCAGGTGCACTAAACAGACGGTCAGTCATCAGAATGATTGTTTGTCTTAGATATGCCATCAGTCTTTGACTTGTCTACATCCTGTTCACTGTATTGAGACATAACCTTTAGTCGCCTGTGTAGAGGTCACTGTGTTGTTTTTCACTGAGCAATCACAATAGAACGGTAAAAGAAATATGTGTGTGCCAGACTCTCAAGGCTCATATTTTATCTCCGACAACCCTCCCCCCCCCCCTCGTCATGTCCATGACTGCAGGTCACTGACACACAGAATCAGCCCGTGCCTCTGCGCGCATGGACGAGAGGAATAAATCATAACTGTCTGAGTGCTAAATGTGATGAAACTGCTCTTGTCTCCTGCACGAGCCTGTTCTATCAGCGCTCTCCGAACGCACGCTACACGTTCAGCAGGATGTAACTGAAAGGTGCCGGGTACGGCTCGTAGCGACGCTTCGCTAGACTGCCCGTAGCCTGGAAAATATACATTAGGAATTAGACAAAGAGAAGAATAGAGAGACCGTACAGATTCAAATTTAAGACTCCAATACCTTGCGAGCATGGATAGACTGTTACGCTCCAGCAGGTGTATAATAATGGACAGTTTTCTCTCTCTCTCTCCCTTCTCCCCTCTCTCTATTTTTATCTCCTCAAATACCAACACTCTGGCGAAGTTTCAATTTTCAGGGAGCTACCGCTTCAGGTGTGTCTGACCAAGGAGACAGACAGAATTGACAAGCAGTCTCTCTCTCTTTCTCTCTCTCTCTCTCTCTCTCTCTCTCTCTCTCTCTCTCTCCTTTCTCAGTTTTTAATTACTCCTGGTCTTTTTTGCGAAATATTGGCTTTCTTGTTGCCAGTTAAATCTCACCAATGACAAGGCGATTTGAAATCAGCGTCATGTTAAGAAACCTGCAGTGCTTTCCACTACAAATATTTCAGAAAGTTTGTTTAATATATTATTGAATTTATACTTCTTTCAACAGCTAAGGGAGAACCAAAGTCATCAAACTTCAATATTCTGATAAGCTTTGGCGGGAGGTGTGGAATGCATGCCTTATAGGGGCATTTTACCCTTTTTTTCCAACCAAAGGCCTTTTTTCAAAGAAAGATATATCTAGATATGAGGGATCCAAAGCATTTCTTCTTTTTCTTCTGGCAGCTAAACACTCTGAATAAATTAGGATAATCTGATCATGTTCGGAAAATTATTCAAATTAATTTCAGGGAAAGGGAGGCACTGACATTTAGCATGTTTTATCTTCCCATCTGCTTGCAAAAGTGGCTGCTTTTTATCCACACCAAAAAGAGAGAGAGAGGAAAGAGAGATAGAGAGAGAAAGAGAGAGAGAGAGAGAGAGAGAGAGAGAGAGAGAGAGAGAGAGAGAGAGAGAGAGAGATTTATAAGGCGCACACTGTTTGAAAAGATGTTATATGAACTACCCGAGGTTTGAGAGTCCGTAGGCCTTTTTTTTTTTTTTTTTTTTTTTTTGTATTAAAGAAAGCCATTTTTCAATTTTTACTTCCCATTTTTGCCATATTTGGCATTTAATGTGCTGCCCTGAATTCAGCTTACGCATTGCCGCATAGTGGTATAGCTTAACCATTCTGCAGAATCACACAACCAGAGCCCCCTACAAATTGAATCGTTCAAGGGTTCTCCCCCAACCATTCATATCTCTCATATGTTCTGCCAGACACAGATGGCCATTCATTTGCATTATGTTCATTTGTGTCTTCCTTTAAGCCAGTGGAAACATACTGAGTGAAAGCTCCCCATCTGAGGGTCCAGTTCATTTGGTTTCTATTGTCTCCCAGTCATGCTGTTGTGAGGTATTAAGAGGCCGTGGCTGGAGAGGCAGAAGTTTAAGTATCTCCATCAAGAGCTCAACGGGGAGGCACTACACCGCTGAGCAACATCCCCTTCCAAATGTTTGGGCTTCATTATAGCGAGCTGCAGCACTTCTCTTTCGCTATGCTCTGCTTCGTGTTCACCACACTGGCGGATGCAGAAAAACAGTGCAGTGATTTGGGGTGAAAATGTATGTAAATAAATCTGCATACAACTGAACGGACTAAAATTTGATTGATTGACACTGACTGTGGTGACACTGTGTACTGTGCATATTCACTAATTAGTTACAAAATGTTTTATCCACATACTGGTTATGTATTTACAAGAGACCCTTAGAGGGATATACTTAGACTAGGGTTCTCGATGTGACGTACACTTTTTTACAAAATAGTGAGCAAATATAAGAATATATGTTGCATCTGTTGCCTTTTACCGTGTGTGGAGGTGGTGGGCCTAGCCGAGTGATTGTTGGTGTTGAATAATGACTAGAGTGGGGTTGTGCCATGAGGCCCCCAGTTATGGAATGCCTCTTGATCAGTCAGAAATCATTCAGTTGTTCTGAAAGGACCTAACTAGAGTAAAATATAACTTCACTTCATAAGAAATCGTAATGCCTTAGATGTTTAATGTAGAAATACGAATCCATGACAGTGTACCCACCTAGTATACCAGCATCTAAGAATAACTTAGCCTGCCGTGTGTTATTCCATTAAGAGTGGCTGTCATGTTCTTGCCCTGTTGTGCTCACTGCGCTGTGTCTGTGTCTGTGTCTGGTGGCCAGGTTCAGCCCGTACGAGTGGTACGATGCCCACCCCTGCAACCCTGGCTCTGACGTGGTGGAGAACAACTTCACCCTGCTCAACAGCTTCTGGTTCGGTGTCGGCTCCCTCATGCAGCAAGGTATGGAGCAGATATGGATTTTCTCTACCTCCTCCGTTCTCTCTCTCTCTCTCTCTTTTATTTCTCTCTTATTTCTCTCTTCCCCCCTCCCTCTGTGTGTCACAAGACAAAAAAAAAAAAAACATCTCCTCTGCCGTCTCAAAACCCATTTGCTGACAGCTACAGGCTTTCTCATTCCTCGCCTGCTTTTTTTAAACCACCGACCTTTCTCTCTGTCTTTCTTCTACAAAACCTGTCTGTCATGAACAAGTGAAAGTAAGTCTTCCATGACAAAAGATGATATTGTCATTGTGGCGGTGAGGGTGTGTGTCAGACACCTGTCACCCTCGCGCTGGGTGGGAGGGGAGAGAGACATGGCGCCGGTCTCCGGCAGTGGGCTTTTTTTTTTTTGTTTCCTTATAAACTGTGGCTGGGATACGCCAGGGACCTTGCTTTCATGTCGCGGCCAAGAGGTGGTGGCGTGGATCAAAGCGGAGTGACAGGGGAGAGTGACTCTTTACCCGTATGGGCAGAGACTGGGTTGAAGTTTGGAGATACTCGTCCCCTTTCATGTGCTGACTGAACTTCACGAGCACCACTGCCATTTTTAAAAAAGCATCTTGATTCGAGCGAAGCGACTCAGCCGTCATCTCAGTCAGACTCAAATCCATTTGAAATCCATCAATCTTGTCGTAGCGATCCGTGGAAATGTGATTTGATGTATTAATCAGGGGTGAATGTAATCGAAAATAATGAGGACATCTTCATCAAACACTGCTGTCGCATGCTGTGTGATCACATGATAAAATTAAGGCTGACCCTGACTCTACTAATGAATATAAGCGGTATGGAGATCGTTAACCATGCGTACGACTTAAAGGCACTCTGCTTTTGCGTTGCAGCATCATTATCTACCGTCTATCTAACATGCCTGGCAATCTTCCCATTTTAAATTTTATCTGAAAGAGAGATTGAGGTAATTGCTTTCTCCTGCTTCTAAAATCTATTACTTTAAGTAATCCCCTACCTCTAGGATGCATCTTTAATCTAATGGCTCAAAATATAGGGTAAGGATGTTATGAAAAACATACAAGACTGCCCCATAATCCAACAAACAAAAGATGACTTTACATAAAACATGGTAAAACTCTTAACTATGACAGAGAGAGAGAGGGAGAGAGAGAGGGGGGGAGAGAGAACGAGGGAGAGAGAGCGAGAGAAGGAGGGAGGGAGGAAGGGAGAAGGCAATGTACTGAAAAGCTTAACCAGTGTAAGAAGAAGACAAATGGAGCCGGGCTTGCCTGGTGCTGTTTTCGTGGGGGGATATTTGCCTGAGAGGATGGAAAATGTGATGTGCTATTCATTAGGCATAAGATTGCTGCAGCTCCCACAACCAAGCCCCCACCCCCCAGATCATTTCCAGCTCAACAGCGAGTTCGGGGGGAAAATCCTACTACTTGACTGTGTCAGAGAATGAGACAGTGGGTGGATGAGACGGGAGAGCGAGACGGGGTGGGAGAGATAGAGACTGAGAGAGCGAGAGAGAGAGAGACTGAGAGAGAGAGAGAGAGAGAGAGAGAGAGAGATAGAGACTGAGAGAGAGAGAGAGAGAGAGAGAGAGAGAGAGAGAGAGAGAGAGAGAGAGAGAGAGAGAGAGAGCGGCCCACGGCGAATGACAAAGGAGGAATTTGCTGTTTTATGGGTACACATTGTGTGATACGTCGCCACAGTGTTTCATTGCAATGTCACACAGATACTTGTGTTACAGCGGTGAACATATCTACTGGGATAGCACAAGTGAGAATATATACACAGGGAGGGTTTACATCCGCCATTATGTGTCCAGTAAATACAGTATAATCAGTAACAGGATTTTTCAAAGCTACACAAAGGAAGCATTTAGTAAATGTAGGATCTTCTGAATGTTATTGATAAGCATTATAGACTATATTCAATTGGTCAATGAGTCGTTTTAGCCTCCAATATACATACAGTACAAAATAGGTGACCACTGTATGCATTATTGTGTGTTATTTTGTTGTGTGTGATGTGGTGTTATGTATCTGGTTTTGTGGCGTATAGCTCTGAGGCACAAGTAAGAACATGGTAATACATGTAATCTCTATGGTTAAGGCATGCCATCTCTATCATGGTTGCATGCATGCCTTGCAGACCAATTCAAACTGACATTACACCACAGACAGAACTTGTGTATCGTTCACTGCTGGGCTACATACAATCCCCCACCCCTCACCCCCCACCTCCACCCCCACCCCCACCCACCGTGTCAACTTTAAGCAGTGTGGAAGTGCTTATGATGTTTGCACACGGGCTAGCCTTCTGCTCTCCCACTAAACCAGCTGCCCCGGGCCAAGAGCGATGGAGACGGAGCTATATTAAAATGCTAATGATCGTACATCAGGACGGTATGTTGCTAGGGCACTTCATGTTTAATCATTCGACTTGTCGGAGCAGATTTTTGTCATAGATATCGCTTACAGGGCTGAGGCATGAGATGTGAAGAGAGTTGCATTTCTCTGCAATTCATTTCTGCCCTATAATGTGGGTTATATGTCACCACATAACGATGCTGCTTGTGACCTGTTTGTTAATTAAAGTGATTGATTTTGGCATTATCATACGTGACAGACATTGTAGCAAAAAAATGATGATCTGTAGTACGCCACTTCCCCTGTCTTCAGGACTGTACTGTACATGCAGTGATGAACGGCACTAATAATGTCGTGTTTGTAAAACTGTGTTTTTTTTTCTTAAGGGGCGCTTGTTCAAAATTAGTTTTGCCAGAATAACAACAAAAAAAAAGAATGTGATTATGCATCATTTCAGCAGAACCTCTGACTATCAGGCATTTCCCGCAGCACGCTGCCGCTCGCGCTGTTGTCCTGCAGGTGTGCCACCACAGTCGAGCGTTATCAGTGTCGTCTTTGTCCGCCTCATTCCGTATTCCGCTGCTCGCCGCTGTCCTGCTGGGCCTCCGTGCGGCGTTTTTCTGCCGAATGGATTAAAAACAGACTTTATGCCACACTATTTAAAAGAGATTAATAAGACACTGTGGCCCCTGGCATCGTGTTTTTCAGCTGTGCTTATTGTATTACGTCGTCTTCGTTTTTATATTTTCTCTCTCTCTCTCTCTCTCTCTCTCTCTCTCTCCGTCTTTTGTTTTGCTATCCGCGAGGAGAGAATGTTAAACGCAGGTAATCATTCTCAGGGGGAGATGGCTCGCCGAGGCTCCGGTGATGCCTCTCTCTCTCTGCTCGTGGGGAAGAGAACATGACAGCGAAAAGCAGGCCAGCGCATTTAATAGCACTCAGCAGTAAATCCGCAGAGAATAACTCACAGGCAGGGGCCCATTTGCAACTTTGCCTCGTGCACCGGCCTCCTTATGCCCGACAGCCAGATGTTTGGAGTCAGCATAACAAACTGCGACTCGGATGTTTCATTGTTAACAGGCAGTCACATTTAAAATTCGCTCACCTCCAATCGCATGTGTGATGGGTGCTGTGTGTGTGTGTGTGTGTGTGTGTGTGTGTGTGTGTGTGTGTGTGTGTGTGTGTGTGTGTTTGTGTACACGTGCATTGCACGTACAGTATATGTGCATGTGTGTATATATTAATTACAAAGTTATTTAGATACGATGTTTACCCAGGCGATGAAGTGTATTCACAGTTTTATCGAGAGGAAGGGAGAGGAGGAGAGAGGCATGCAGGGAGGAAGACAGGAGGAGAGAAAGCAAGAGAATAAAGCCAGAGAGCTAGGGAGGAAGAGAAAACTACAGAGACAGAATGAGAGAGAGCAGGGATAATGAAAGAGAGAGAGAGAGAGAGAGAGAGAGAGAGAGAGAGAGAGAGAGAGAGAGGAGAAGAAAGAAAAGTGGAGAAAGGAGAAGGCGATGGGGATTGGAGAGATGCATTTATTTAATTCATTATCTCTAATCTGGGTAATGCCTCATTTGTATGTAGTTTCCAGAGACGGAGAATGTTTGTTCACTGTCGGCTCTTCAACACATCTTTTTTGTATTGTTTACTTTTCATTTGTGCCATTGTGTTCAATTTAGTGCTGTGTCCATTTGCTTTAAATCGAGTCACATCTCTGCTCTGTTCCCAAATGCCATTTTGGAAAGCCGAACAGTAGAATTAGAAACATCACTGTAACTACTACCGAACACAGCAATTGTCAACACCTTGTTATTTTGACAAATAGCTTTTATTTTATTTCTATGAACATATGTTTCATAAAAAAATGATTGATTCTTATGAGGTGATTAAGAAGACATATGAATAGAATGTTTTATGGAACATATGGACAGTATTTATAGACACATATGAATGTTTTATGGTGCACATGGGCATTATATACAGTATATAGACACACATATGAAGGGTTTTACACCTCACAAGGCCTGTTTGCAGAAGTATCATTTTTGTAGTGTTTTTGACATTACCTGAGTAAGAGACACATATCGTGATGAAACATGATGACTCTGATGTTGTGTAGAGTCGACTCTGAGATTCCATATGCGGAGTGCACGCTTCTTTGATGTGCAAAGCTAAGCCTTGAAACAAGCCTCATGGTTTCAAATCGATTACTCTCATTCTGTTGAAGGAATGTTCTTATATGTTTACTTGTAGTTATTTATTAATTCAGCTTCTTGTGGTTAATTTGAATTTTCCGTTTTCTGAATTTCTTATACAGTACCTTCATAACCTCACAGAGGTTTGGAGAGCTAGTGTACAGTCAACATGCATGCTGCTAAAATATGTGAAGTAACTCTGCAAATCAGTTTGTAGAAATGTTTCTTCTAAAGAAATGTGAATGAATACAATTCTCTAACTGTATGCAGTACTGTAGCCTGGCTAACGCCTACCACTTCTCAAATGAGACGTGGTCTGGCAACCAGACGTTCATTTTCTCGTATTTGAAAAAATGCCCAGATCCGTTCATTGGGCGCCACGGATGTCTATCAAATACGCATACAGTAGCTCACCCAACTCGTTCATATGCAACGCTAAGGGCTGCCGTAAATCCTTTGGCGTCGAATGTAGACGCAAGAAGGCAACGGAAACTTCTCGGATGTTCTGTGATTGGTTCGCCAACATCAGGCGAACATTTGGGCGTTAGTTTCCAGACTGGCTTAGCAGCGGGATTGAAATCACCGCGCAAGGCAGTATGGGAAAGCCCAGGCTAGCAGTACTGTCTAAGTCGTAAGTACTCCGTGTTACTTTGTGTTAGAGGTGCAGTTCCCAGGGCTCTAGTGACTGTCCTGAGACATGGGGTTCTTTTTTCAGTCTTTGGACATTTCTTACCAGAGGGCATCTTGACCCACACACACACACACTCCCCCCACCTGAACCTTCGCTGCTTTCTCTCCCTCAGTGTTTCCTGCTTGCACTACCATGCCCGTTTTTAGCTATCACAGACCGTTTAAAATTCTATTTGTTCCCAAAAAAGGTGCTGTCGAGCCAACTCCTTAGTCCTGTCTTACTGGCTTTTTTTTTAGCATTGTGTTGGCATGAACTGGCTAGGGAGACTAGGCTAGCATCCATCACTTTTATGAGAGAGTCCTGGATACCGCTCGCTCTGCTGACTGAATTATGCTCTCTCTTTTATGCTGTGCTGATTAGCTGGTCTAAACCCACGGGGTGTGTTGTGGTTAGCATTTGGCCTTTTCTTCCCGCGCTCATAAAGCCTCTTTATCAAAGCCCGGAATTTTACCGCTCTCGTATTAGTTTATTATATGTGGCGACCTTGACCTCGAAGGTCTGTTCGAGGAAAACAATTTTAATACGGCTCAATGGATGCTTCTGATGTACTGTAAGCACATTTTGGAGCAGCTAATTTAGATCATAGTTTCTCCCTAGAAATAACAGGTAATGATGTGTAAAAAAGGTGTGTTAACAAACCATTTACAAAATGGCTAGGTATTTACTCTTCGTTTGATAATATTAGCAAGTTACTTACAGGGAGTTTACATGTCACTTAAACACATATTGTAGAATGCTTAATAACTGATTACCGAGTATTTGATGAATGGTTAGTTATAAATGTTTGGTAGATTTAGGGGATGTTTTGAATGTATACAACTCTCATGCCCCTCCCCCACTTCTACCGAGCGCCATCGCATCAAGCAAAGATCGTATAGTAAGGAAGATGAATCATAAAGGGGGTTTTCAATGGAATGAAATGGTGCCCACTTCCGCCTCCTATCTGGGCGTGATCAGTGACGAGTAATCGGTTTAGACCAGTGTAGAAGCAGTAGAAGCAGTGTGCCGTTGATAACAGGTGGCCTGCGCAATTAGCGGAGATAGGTCAGGTCAGGAGGGACAGGTCGTGAACAAAGTTACTTTTCTATGTATTTATCACGCTGGAAAATACGATTTCAATGTGGGAATGTTAGAAAGACGTGTGCCTTGTAGAATATGGGTTTGTTACTTGCATTGCTGAATGTAGGGCTAAGGAAATGGTCATAATCCGAGATAAGGTATATTTCTCCCGTTTGCCTCCTAAATGGGAGTGGCACTACGTCACAGGGTAACCGGAATTGACCCTCATATGGGTCGTCTCGCTTTATAAACCGTCTCTGCATCAAGTTTGTGCTTGTTAGTGACTGTGCACAAACTGTGATTGACAGTCAGATCTGCCAATGATCATACAGAACTGTGCTTATTGGACCAGAAGAACCGGGAGCGGTGGATTTTTGCAAAACAAATAACAGGCTCTAAGAGGAGGTAGAAGCGCTGGGTTTTGTCTAAAACCGGCTCATTTATGTTGTTCTGTTGGAGAATACTGTCGGTTTCACTGAATGATCGAAACATCTTGCCAACTGCAGCTTTATTGGACTTTACAATTTAATCTAGCGTCATTTAACCTATTTTTTCCCTTCTCTGTAAAGGCTCAGAGCTGATGCCCAAAGCCCTGTCTACAAGGATCATTGGTGGCATCTGGTGGTTCTTCACCCTCATCATCATCTCCTCGTACACGGCCAACCTGGCCGCCTTCCTCACCGTGGAGCGCATGGACTCGCCCGTGGACTCCGCCGACGACCTGGCCAAGCAGACCAAGATCGAGTACGGCGTGGTGCGCGATGGAGCCACCATGACTTTCTTTAAGGTGCGCGCCATTTTGATGTCTCTGTTTTGAACAGCAGCTCACCTCATATGCAAAAAGCTGGGAATTATGGATTCAAACTGCCTTGTTATTTTGTTATGTATTCCAATTGTATTCCAACTTTTCAAAAAGGCCTGTCTCTCGTCTCCCTGCACGTTTCAGAAACCTATACTATGCTGCAAACAGAGTCACTCCCCCACACTCTGTCTCGTATCTAGTTAGATCTTAATTCCCAAAAGCGAAGTCTCCTGCACTCCAGTTTCTCCACTTCTGTGGGCTGTTTGAAGTATGCCATATTAATGATTTTCTGTTCCAAACTTTCAGCTTTTACCCGAAGGGTTTTTTTTTTTCTGTACATTATTTTATTATTTTAAGTTTTCTCTCTGATACACTGTAGCTATATAACAAAAAAGTACATATTTCTCACTTTACAGTTTTTAATTGTCATAGCAACAGATTTTTTTGTCAACAACAAGGCACATATAAGAATGATATTCATTGAGGGTGGTTCTGGCAAGCCATTGATCCTTCTGTCAGATCATGCAGTCCGTATGCGGAAACCCACTTGGATTGAGCGACCGAATGTTCTCATCTTCAATAATCAACAATAAGGACAGCATATAGTATTTCCCGTGGTGCCATGTCTTTGAGACCATTTCCATGCCCGTCACCTAGACATGCACACAAAATTCACTACATCCTCAATTGTAATAATGTTTTCATAATGTCAGTATGTTTTATCATATTGTAGCCGTAACACACAAAATATTCTGCTGCAAAAACCTTAATGTGATCTGCCCACACTGGCTCAGTTTCCCAAAGTAAACAGTAAAAATAGACCATAGACCATAGCAGTTCCAAAAAAAAAGATGTCTGCTGTAAAATAAGATGCTCGATCCAGTGTTCTCGAGAAGTCAGAGACAATGTTTCCAACATGATTTGTAGGGGGCAGAGCACTACTGGTACAATTATCACAGTTTGCTGGTGCTCAATCCAACTGGCATTCTGCCGCGAGAGCTAATTGAAATGTGACGCTGGAACACATACCTTCCATTTTGCATGGCATGTTATCATTACCAAAGAGCAGCTATTGTCATCTGTATGCCATTGAAATCACTGCGTATTGTTTGTCTGATTCAGTGACTGTCCTGGATTTGCTTCATTTGATTTCTCATTCTGCATGTGTGATTGCAGCACTAAAGACGGTGAGATTATATAGGCAGGTGTCAGTAATTACTGCAGAGCTTTTAGAGCCCTTCATCTGAAGTGCCTTCCACTCCTTTGCACAGAGAGAGAGAGAGAGAGAGAGAGAGAGAGAGAGAGAGAGAGAGAGAGAGAGAGAGAGAGAAGAGCACTTGCAAGTTGGACTGGAACTTATTGACACAGAGGTGGCGTGGAACTGATTTTGTTGTCGCGGTTCACACAGATTCCGTGGGGCAATTTCCCAAGCTCAACCTGAGACAGAGAGAGAGAGAGAGAGAGAGAGAGAGAGAGAGAGAGAGAGGGAGAGAGAGAGAGAGAGAAGAAGGTTAATTTACTGTGTTCTGATTCCAAATGTGAGAGGCCGCCAGGCTGAGTGTTCCTAGCTCGCGTGTCCCCTCAGATTCTGAGGCGAGAACTGAGCTGGTAATTATCTAAGATTAGCCATGGCATCTAATGTAACCTCAGCGTACAATAGCATGAAATGCCAGACGGTCCATAACAGTGTGCCATAACAGAGACACACCATTATTGCCACCATCAACACTGTTTTCATTTAACCTTCAGCTACAAAAGGTGTTTTTTTAATATATTATTATGTCCAGTTCAGAAACGTCCTCTCACAGTGTATGGAGCTCCATTTTGATATATAAATAAATATACATGAAAGTCAATGCGAGAAAGGAAGCAACTGTAGGCTATTTGAAGAGGTGACTGACAGTCTTGTCTTTCTATCATTTATTCATTCTGTCAGAGTGCAAGGCTCAGGCAGATTCTCATCCACTTTCAATTATACCACTAGACATGGAGGAAAATAGCATTTAGGTGTCAGAGAGAATAGGAGGTGTTCAAGGTTAAGAGAACATTGTCAACAGCAACAGTGTCGACTGAAAAATCAACTGGTCTATGGGTGTAACAGAGCAAGCACACTTGAGGAGAAAAAAAAACTGTATTTGAAAAATGCCAGGTTTTCACACAGCAATACATATATCTTTTTCTGAAGCCTTTATTTGTCGGTGACAACATTTCTGGGTCAGTGACAAGAGCTTTGAGCCAAACCGTGTTTTACAGCTTTGAGCTAAACCATAGACATATATACACCTATAGAATAGACATACAGTATATATATCTATGGACTAGAGACGACCCAGAGATGTGCAGAAGCCTTAAGTCCTCCTTGGTACAGGTAACATGGTCTCACTGTAATAATGTAATGTGCAATGTGAGTGATGTAGGAAATCTTGCCCCCCCCCCACACAGAGGTCCAGGGTGTCCACCTTTGAGAAGATGTGGGCGTTCATGAGCAGCCGGCAGAGCACGTCGCTGGTCAAGTCCATCGAGGACGGCATCCAGCGGGTCTTGAAGTCCGACTACGCCCTGCTCATGGAGTCCACCACCATAGACTACGTCACCCGCCGGAACTGCAACCTCACCAAAGTGGGAGGCATCATCGACAGCAAAGGCTATGGCATCGGCACGCCCAAGGGTAAACCACAAGCTTATCAGAGGAGGGTTGGGGTGGGGGGGGGGTGGGGAGGGGCAGCCAGGGGGATGCAGATATCAAGCTGTGGTATGGATGCCCCACTGAGACCAGGGGGGGTTCTGTTGATCATTAATCTTTAATTGCACAACATATGGAGCCCATAATGAGTGTAACGCTAAGATAAAGCATTGTTGTCATGCCTTTTTTTTGTGTAGAGATGGTGATGGTGATGGTGACTTAATGAGCTCATATTTTGGTGGAGTCATTTGTTAAGGTTAAAGCACCCAGTGGTTCTCCGTGTCTGACATGATGGCCTTTTCTCCTGTCTGATGGTATCGCAGAAACCAAATCAGTACTAACTAGATTTTATGTGGATCTTGTGTCCTCCATCTTTATCTCTCTCTCTCTCTCTCTCTCTCTCTCTCTCTCTCTCTCTCTCTCTCTCTCTCTCTCTCTCTCTCTCTCTCTCTCTCCCTCTCTCTCTCTCTCTTTCCCCCAAAAAGGCTCGCCGTACCGTGACAAAGTGAGCATCGCCATCTTGAGCATCATGGAGGACGGGCGCCTGCACATGCTGAAGGAGAAGTGGTGGAACGGCGACCACTGCCAGCAGGAGGCCCGCTACGAGGCCGGGCCCATGAGCATCCAGAACCTGGGCGGCATCTTCATCGTGCTGGCCTCGGGCCTGGTGCTGTCCGTCTTCGTGGCCATCGGCGAGTTCGTCTACAAGCTGCGGAAGACGGCGGAGCGGGAGCAGGTGAGTGGCACGCATCCCGAGGCACCTTCACTCTTTTTTTTTTTTGTACATTTTTTTGGTCTTTTTCCCTTTATTTGGACAGGACAGGGGCACATGTCTGTTCTAGGTTGCGTTAAGGCGCATGTCTGTTCTAGGTTGCGTTAGGGCACATGCCTGTTCTAGGTTGCGTTAAGACACATGCCTGTTCTAGGTTCTGTTAGGGCGCATGTCTGTTCTAGGTTGCGTTAAGGGACATGCCTGTTCTAGGTTGCATTAGGGCACATGTCTGTTCTAGTCTGTTCTAGGTTCCGTTACACATGTCTGTTCTAGGTTGCGTTAGTGCACATTTCTGTTCTAGGTTGGGTTAGGATGCAAGTTTGAAGATGCGTTCTGTGGGCAGGGCTACAGTGAACACGAGACGCAAGCGGAGAATTGGCGAAACCGCATGTGCTGCATGAAAGAACAGAAGATGGGTCTATTTTTGGAGATCTCTGTGGGGCATATGCGTCACTCTCACGTATGGTGGAGCCAGTTTCATTGATTAAAGTGGAGGCATCTTCTTGTTCAATGTAGCCGGGTTGTCAGACGACCCATTCTGAAATAAATTCTAAGGTGAATTCTGAGGCACCTTTGGGTACCCAGTTCAGGGGATTAAAAATATACCCTGAAATGTCTTAGGTTTATTTAAAGATGTGACATCCGCCTACGAAGGACAACAATAACAATATTTACTGACATGAAAAATATTCTAGGCTTGTTGAACCAGTAAGATAAAAGTGTTTGAAATGCACATGTCTGGGGTGTTGCAGATTGTCAACATCTTTATCCTGAAGAGAAATAGTGTTTGTTTGTGTAATATGTCAGGATTTTAACTTCTAAGGGGATAAGGAGCCAGAATGCCACAATCAAAGCGCTACTCACATAGCAGAGTCAGCTGGCTGACTCGGATGCTGCCGATCGTTTGACATTTCTCAAGCAGATGTTTCAGAGATACCTTTGCTATTTCTGCAACGAGATATTTATGTAGAACATCAAAAGCCTTGACTGACGCGTCATATCTCTAAGCCCTGGATTCCAAAAGTGATACCTTACACAGTTATTTGACTTGCACATCATATTTCATAGTTTTGCCCTTTTTTTTCCCTCCTGGTTTGCATCATTCTCGAGCATATTTTCGAACATGGCTGAGCACATTAAATGCTAGCAATATATTTCCAAATTCCAGTGCCCTTGCTATCAAAATAACTCGGCTCAAGTAAATTATAGCTCATAAGCACTTAGGTGTTTTCCCATAACTGTGCACTTTGATATGAAAGAGCATCATTATTGTCCTTCTGAAGGACTAAGGACGATGGGAGTGGGTAGGGGAACTAAATCGCTACAGAGAATAGAACAGAGAGACATATAAGACCTAATGAGACCGGTTTTAAAGACGTTGGGATAATCATGCCACAATTCTTTGCACAAACAGATAAACATGGTGCAAAGAACTGTGGGTTGTATGTTGGAGAGGAAAGGGCCCTCATTTGAAGAGGAAGGTCTGGCTATTATACAGGCAAATAAAATATGCATGCAAATATATCTGAAGTTAAACGCTTCTGTGCTCTCTTTCTCTCTTCCACTTTATCTGAACAGATTATAGAAAATAGTGAGTTATCTATACATCTTTGAATTTCCCCTTGGGGATCAATAAAGTATCTATCTATCTATCTATCTATCTATCTATATAATGTGAAACTATAGTGCTGGACATGGAATACCAAGGCACTGATATTAAATGGCTGACCAATAAATATAAAGTACTTTTCAAGCATGGTAAATGTCATATATACTGTACAGGCACAGGCAGTCATTATTCTCAAAATTATAATATAGCTCTTGAAGTAGAATGTATCATTTAATAGTTCAGAATTAAGTGGCATTATGGTGAAAATACAATTTTAATGTTTGTGGTTCTCTGTCAACCTACATATCATAAAAAACATATCAAATATAATATATTAAGTTATGACATTAAGTGCCATATTGTAGAATGTCATGGCAACAATGAAGTTATATTTTGTTAATTTGTGTTATGTAGCCTATCAAAGCTTGTTTGTTTGTAGGATGTGATATCTATCTACATAAAACATTCTTAATGCTGCAGAGAGAGAGAAAGAGAAATGTAAAACCCACAAATCAGTAACACATGAAACACACACACACACACATATACTGTATATACACACACACACACACACACACACACACACATAAACACAGACACACACAGACACACACACACACACACACACACACACGCACATATACACACAGTCACACACACACACACACACACACACACACACAGCTGTTGATGTTGATGTTGATGCGGTGTGCGGTGACGGCGTTGTACTTACTGCCTCTCTCTTGTGTGGCCTGTGTCCTCCTCTCTCCTGGGGCCTTTTTTCCCCTCAAGAGGTCTTTCTGCAATGCGGTGGTGGACGAGATCAGACTGTCGTTCACCTGCGAGAGGCGCGTGAGGCACAAGCCTCACCAGCCGCTGGCCTCCCTGCCGCTCTCGCCGCCGCCTCCGCCGTCGCTGCCGCCGCTCACGGCGAAGACGGACGCGGTGATCAACATGCACACCTACAACGACCGTCGCCTGCCGGGAAAGGACAGCCTGAGCTGCAGCACCGCCGGGATGACGCCCGTGTTTCCATGACGTGCCTGGGCGACGGGCACCTGCGGCACGTGCCCGGAGCGGTGGCGGGCGGCGGCATCACCGGCGGCGTGGCCGACGCCAGGGAGTACGCCGCGCTGCCCGAGGGCTTCGCCACGTTCACGCTCAGCCGCCGCGACCTACGGAACCACCACCCGACCCCCGCGATGACGCAGACCCTGACGACGGCGATGCACGCCAGCCAGAACGGAGGCAGCGGCTCCGG
Source organism: Sardina pilchardus (assembly GCF_963854185.1). Classification (NCBI taxonomy): domain Eukaryota; kingdom Metazoa; phylum Chordata; class Actinopteri; order Clupeiformes; family Clupeidae; genus Sardina; species Sardina pilchardus. Next base: position 28,751,019 of record NC_084999.1, read on the forward strand.
CGGCGGCGGCAGCGCCACCGTCAACCACGCGAGCACCACCGACCACATCCTCAAGCCACTCTACCCCACCCGCGAGAGAGAGGGCGGACGCTCCGTCTCCTTCCTGTGATGGCCGACAGGCGACAGGAAACCGCTACGGTTAAAACTTCAACAAAAACAGACAAACCAGACCACAAAACACACAGACAGATAATAACAAAAGAGAAACTATCTACACCCAATGTCCAATGTTTACGTACAAGACACACTCTGGCGACAAACACAACCATCCAGTAATCAATGAAATAGACAGAGCCCTAATGTCAACAAAGTAGTAAAAAGTAATATTTTAAGAGACACTTCAACGGATTCATGGAATACGGACAGACAACTAACTGGCTTCTGTAAGCATGGCAATAAATGAACTAGAGACAGACAGAACGGGGGTGAACGTTTTGTTGGGGAAATTCAAGAGGCCAAAACACAGCACATCCGATTCTTTCCAATCAGTGTTGTGGGTTTCTCTTTTGTTTTTGAAACATACAAGCGGACCCTCCTGTGGTGAAGTGATGAATCCCTGTGCTGGTTGTTGGACGCGTGGGGAAGTAGATCCTCAAACTGTGCCGAAAGGGCGCCAAGATCTCTAGCGCGGCTGTCGAAGGACAACGGGCGACTCCCACACACACAGAGTCGGATTGGGTGCAGATGAGGCAGCTGGGAAGTGACGTCGCCTAGGCGACGCTCGCTACCGGTCAGCGCTTAGCCCGCTCCGTGAGTCCCCCCCATCCCCCCCCCCCAATTCATCCGCCCGACCCCGCCAGCTCGGCCGAGGATCTCCGCCATGATGAGAAGACGAATGCACAAAGTGAACAGGGTTGACATCTCACAATAGCAACACAATGAAAAAGCAAATTAGGAGATTTTTAGAGACTTCTTTCATACCCAGAAAATGAGACGTGAGTTGTATGTGTTTTGCCCCCTTCCTTGTACTTCAGTCAGGGTCCGAGGCCATTCTGATTGCTTTGTGCTTTGCCACATGGTTGGTGTGTGTGTGCAGGCATTTCAAACATTCACACACTGATACACAGCAGAGGACATGAGGACCACCACCGAGAGAGGGACTCACCGATTGCCAAAGATCTGTCTGCGACATGGTGTCATGAATATAAGCATTGTGAAAGTGCACTGGACAGACATAACACAAGTCTCTCCCATGGTGTCTGTTTATTACATAATGAGCAAAAGAGACATCCACAGCCATGAACAATATGTGGCTCCCGTTTTACGTTTTGTTTTTATAAAGGGTTTGACCTTCAGCTGTACGTAAAAGGTGAAATCAGACTTGCATAATGAATTATCATTTCACCAGGAAAAATATAATATGTTTCTCATCTTTTTGGTCCACTGTTAGAGACATTGTGGTGAGTGGCTATCACTGACAAAATATGTTAAGAGGCTATCACTATTTTTGAAAAGAAAAACACTGTTTTCTTCAGGGGTTTGACTGTCCCTATGTCTGTAAGTACATCCATATACATCAGACAGTAATCATTTAATAAGATGCTGATGTGACAGCTCATTGTAGGAATTCCTCATAGAAGAGTGTGCGAGCCATGTTTAGTCAGTCTGTCCTGTGGTAGATAAACACTAACACTACCCAAGCGAGCCCATCGTGTTCATGAAGTGAGTTGATAAACACTAACACTACCCCAGCGAGCCCATCGTGTTAATGAAGTGAGTTGATGAACAGTAACACTACCCAAGCAACCCCATCGTGTTAATGAAGTGAGTTGATAAACAGTAACACTACCCCAGCAAGCCCATCGTGTTAATGAAGTGAGTTGATGAACAGTAACACTAGCCCAGCAAGCCCATCGTGTTAATGAAGTGAGTTGATGAACAGTAACACTAGCCCAGCAAGCCCATCGTGTTAATGAAGTGAGTTGAGTGGGCTTGGCAGTCCAGTCCAGTCCCAGCTCCAGTGTGCAGCTCACTGGACCCTTTTCACCCTCTAAAGTACATCAGAGTTTGGGGCCTGGAGAAGACGAGGGTCATTTTCAATCAGAGGACATCACCTTCATGTTCCCAGCACTCTCTCTATTCTCTCTCTCTCTCTCTCTCTCTCTCTCACTCGCTCTCTCGCTCTCTACTTTTCCCACTCTCTCTTTGCATCTCTCTCTTTCTCTCTCCTGTATGTGTGTGAAAATGTGTGTGTGTGTACATGTACGTGTGCATGTTGCGCACGTCTGTGTGTGTGTGTGTGTGTATGTCTGTGTGTGTGTGTGTGTGTGTGCGCGTGAGTCTCAGTGTGTGAGTGAGTGTATTTGTGTTCACCTGTTCCAGTACTTGTGTCAAATGTCCGTTAAATGTCCTTGGCGTTTGCACCCCATTTAGCTTATTCATTTTGCAGTGCTGATCCGAGAGGTCCGTGGCAGACTGGCCTGACCGTCTGGTGCTGCCCCAGCTCGCTGCTCTGTGCCTGGGGAGGCTCTTCAATCTGCCAGAGTGCTGGTTGACAAGGCAGGCATATAGCTGCCGGCATCCAAGTTTGAGTGCCGCTTGTCTGTCTCTCTGTCTGCCTGTCTGTCTGTCCGTCAGCTATCCTTTCCTGGTCCACTCTGCTGCTTTCACATTAGGCTGTACAGCCCATTCTGAGTTTTAAGTGTAATCAAGTACCAAGCATCAAGTGTCCGTAATCACGAGGGGATCAAAGACACGAATCAAGTCATGAGAATAAGCGTAGGCAGCAGCAGAGAGTATGAGTGTGTCAGTGCGAGACCTACAGCAGGGTCAGACCAAACCTGGGGCTCTGGAGATTGGGCCTGCAGGCACCAAACACATTTAGGCGAATCCCAACCTCAACAATATGACGACTAGTGCCGATTGTGATGTGCCTGCGGCCATGTTTTTTTTCTTTTTTGTTTTATGGGCACTGCATTAGTAAATGAATTGGGAATTAAACTCTGTCTGTAGTATAGCGTCGGGAAGGTAGAGTGCAGGCCAGACCTGGGCCAGCTCTGGGCTGAGTCCAGGGGTAGAGGCCGCAGCATGTTGGAGAGGTGACCAGTGCAGTGAAAAAAAAGTGCAGCATGTTGAGTGTAGCCCCTTCAGCATCAATGTGAGTGTGTGTGTGTATCTGAGTGTGTAAGAGAGTGTGTGTATGGAACAGCACATGTGATCTGTGTTAAAAGAATCACCTCTCTGTCCAGGTAGCTCTTTAGAACAACACGCCTCTATGAGGTCCACACAGTTAAGAGGAAGTCAATCAAGCATCGGCTTTTCATTTTGACTCCCTAATTTTGATTTACCTTCATTGGTGTAGATGAATGAATTACAGATATTTCTTGAATTCATTTGACTCAGTGTTTTTTCAATGGCAAGTGTTCAAATCCTAAGTAATTTTAAATCCCTCTGGCAAAGTAGAGGATATATTAGATGGCAGAAAGTAACTGTATTTTGGTAAATTCAACTTTATAGAGGTATATAATTAACATGATATTATTTTTGGGAGTATGACATCTCCCTCGCTACCCATGTCCAACCTTCCATGGTAATTTTAAGAGACAAAATATATGTATAAATGTATGTTAAATACAATCTGCAGACCATGACATACTGTACTGTAAGATGAACTGAATAGGCAAAATGGCAATGTTGCTTTCTCTAATGCCTTACCCCTTCTCCAGAAGTGATGGCTTGCGATCACACTGTACAACCAGTTCATGTCTTGTAAGATATATCTAACTCTACTGTAGAGATGGATTCCCTGAGTAGTAGGTTTGGATAGATAAAAAGTGCTTTACAGGATGACTGTGTCTGTGGATTTGTTGTCCTTTTTTTCCATAATCAACCTTATGCATTCGTGCACTGGTTAATCAGATGTTGGATGATTTTCTTATTTGAATTCACTTTTGGAGGGACAAAAAGAAAGTTTTTTTGGCTTCCCTTCAGAGAACCTTCTGTGGAGTTCTATGAAACCTCTTACAGATTCCACAAGCCTTTTAAGTTGTTAGCAGCCACATAAAGCAACTATTGGGGTTTGAAGTATGCAAGCCGTTCCTGCAAAGAAGGTTCATCTGAAGCCAAGCCAAAGAACCTTAAAGGGCTCCATGCGGGTCCTTTTAAATATAGTTCAAGATTATATAATTGTCAACCTCTGGATCAATTATGCTTGCATTCCTCCCTGAAATGAACAAATCTGTTATATTGTGAGTAGAATTGCTGAATTGTTATCAAATGTCAATTTGTATCTACTGTATATTAAATGACAGGAAAAAAAATATAGAAGATTTAGTTTGGGTAATAAAAATCAGTCCTATTTACAAAGCTTAAACATCTTTTATAACAATGTGTATACTGTTTTGCTAAATTGTATGAAAGAAATGACAATTCATCTTCTTTTTTCCAAAACCCTTTTCCCATTTGATTGTGGTTAAAAAGTGGTTATAAATCAACTGATAGTAGGGTGCATCATTTTATTTGATAAGTTTGGCTAGTTGGTTATGATTTTACAGGAATCCACACACACTTCATACATTTGGTACCGACCAGGGTTTTCTTTGTGGACATGCTGAATTTCTATGAATATAGTTTTTGTAATGTTTTGTATGAGCATTTTGTTTTCCTAGTAGCTGTATGTGTTAAGAGGTAACCACTATTATCTAAAAACAAAAAAAAGTCAAAAAACAAATTGAAGTATACGTCAAAAAGGCAACTGAGGGAAGACTTATTTTCTTTTCAACACACTGTGAATAATTCAATTGTACAGATTACTGTATGGGTTATATGATTTTAAAATTTTAAATAAAAAAAATGTACAGGACTTTCTGTGTGTTGTCTTAATCCCAAATCACCTCTTCTTTACTGTGGTGTAAAATGATGAGCATACCATTGAGCTTTGAAGGGTCTTATCAGAACTGAGCACAGCTCTGTCATTTGACGCTTCAGAGAGAAACTGGTTTTGAAGAAAATTAACAGACGATTGTCACTTATTATTAAGAAAATGATATAATTTAATTTTCTTTCTTGTAATATGCAAAACACATTTTGCATATTAAAACAAATAACATGTCTCATTTACATAAAGCTATTGCATATGTATTAGTACAAAATAATGTCTGTATAATTATGCACGTATTAAGTCTTATTTAAAGACATTTTAAGAAACTAGTTGCTGTTGATCTAACACCTTGATAGTATGTCATGGAATGCATCAAATGTTTAGCTACATGGGGATAGAAGCAGAAAATGTACAAACAATTAAAACAATTGTTACATGATTATGAATGTCCATTGCCCTAAATAAGTAAATTATCTTCACCAAAAAAAAAAAGTTTTTTAACATATACAGTATATGCATGCTGTTATCGTGAGCTGAGAATTATAAGGTTCTATCTCCATTTTGGTCAAAATTGAGTTTTTGACATCATCTGATCCATTATGTGCTTATTAATGCCTGTGTGGTGTTATTTTTGTAAAAAAAAAAAAAAAAAGTTAATTATTAGCAAAATAAAAAGGCACTACAGTAGAGTTTTGCTAGCTATGTAAAACTTTGATGCTCAATATCTCAGAACTACCCTAAACGGAGATAGAACCTTATAATTCTAAGCTCACGTTATGTCAAATAGCTGCATTTTATATCCTGGAGGTGGAAATGTCACTAAAGGTCACTAATATTTAGAGAAGTGCGACCGCTGCCATAATTATGATGATACTTTGCATAAATCCAACTGCTGAGCTCTTTTGAAAAGTTTCTCTCACATGCGGATCGAATAGGACAGGTGAGGGTAATCAACTGAATCAGCAATCCTCCTGCGCTGATTAGCCCGTGGAGGAGCTATCCCCACATCCTCAGAGACAAAACACATCCTTTACAGCATGTCAGAGTGCCGAATGACCTGAAGAAGTTTGTTTCCTCTTCGCGGTGGCCTAGCGATTAATTCATTGGCTCTGGAAGGAGCCGCTCCCTTTGAAGTAAGCTTCGGCCCGAGCTCAATGGCTCGCTGATAAAGCGCCTTGGAGTCCTGAGAGCTTTTCACGCTCACTCGTCTCGCACTTCAAAAAGACGACGCGGGGCTCAGGTGCTCGAGCGATACGCTCGCCGCCGCTAAGCCGGCCGTTTACATGGCGGAGTAAAGAGGACGGAGACGGAGCGGCTCTTTGGCGAAGAAGCGTTCGTCAGCTGCGCTGTGAAGCCACCCATTTCCGCTCGGGGTGACAGACTCGCAGGGTCTCTCAAAAGGAAACTCACTGAATAAGTGATGTGATCGTTGAGCAAGGCAAAAAGGTGAACATGCCGCATGACATATGGAGAGCTTGCGTGGCTGTCGGGGTGTATCGTTTAAAACCCCAAGCCCGCGGCTCTCAGCGATCGTGTGTCTATTTAAAGCAGGATGGCCTTGTCCTGTTGTCATGAAAGGACACATGAAATGGAGGATGGGTCAGGCACAACTCTTATATCTTCACCGCCCTTCTTACTCGCTCTGCTGCTGTCTGCGAAACCTTCCTTTGTTCCTCACTCCAGGTGCCGAGACACTCTGTAAAACCCATCAACTACAAAGTACAATATCCTGTTCATCATATGTGTCACTGACTAAATAATCATGACAGAGACATTGGTTTAGTGCGCATGACGGCACATCAGACCTGTCTGGATCTATCTAGTTATTTGAGGCCGGTCTTGAGTCTCAGTATCACAGCTTTTAAGTGATCGCTTTACTAGGAGAGACATAAAAAAAGACAAATGAAATTAAATCAACCTTGCAAATGACACTAAAAGAATGACCGGCGTGTGATGAAAAGTGGTCACGAGGGGTTAATACCAATTCTTGCATAATGGGGCTGTAATCTGACCGAGAGGAGAGGAGGTTGCGGACCCCACCCTCTGCTGTGAGGTAGAGGAGCACAGGGACCATGCAGCCGACTAGCAGCAGGTGGGTAATGAGGGGCAGGCAGGGGCCCATTCATAATAATGAGATGCACTGTCTCCCAATATCACTGAGACCCTATACAGACCCTGCAGAGGGAACAGCACTATGACAAAGAAGACAGCGATAGTGTGTGTGCGCGTTTGTGTGTGTGTGTGTGTGTGTGTGAGAGAGAGAGAGAGAGAGAGAGAGAGAGAGAGAGAGAGAGAGAGAGAGAGAGATATCTGTGGCATCGAATGGTTTCAAATAAAGCCCACCGAGTTTAAAATAAGAAGGAATCCAAGTCTATTTCCAACTAACTCTGGTATTCAAAAATGTGAACAGTATGGGGAAAAATAGTCACAAAAATGAATAACTGTGAAGAATGAAGAAATCCCAGGGCAGGCGCATACTGTATGACCATATACAAGAACAGCAAGAACGAATGAAAACTCATCAAATAGATACAGTGAGAGCACTGTTATACCATTTAAAATGATCTTTGCAATAGCATTGCTGCTATTTGGAAAGTGGGTCAGTGCATTATTGTTGTTTGAAGGGCAAGACATCTTCTTTTAATTCAATTAATGAATTATTTATTTCAATCTTTGTCCTCTTAATGTAGCAGCACAAAAGCAAAAAAATATATATATTTATTTCTGGGATGGATATGTTTTGAAGGGCAAATGAAAAATCAAACATAATCTATTTTAAGTAAAAAAAAAAGATAATAATAATAGAAAAAAAATCCATTGCAGGCTGAAACTCGACCATTCATTATCCTAGATTTTAGGAGATTTTAGCGTGCTCCCATGAGTTCAGCTCAGCTCGTCCAGGCAAGGTCAACTCTATCCTGGTGACCTTGAGGTCTTCCTCCCCCCTTCCTCCTCTTCTTCTATCCCTCGTTCCCTCCCTCCTCTCCATCTCCCTGAGCTGAGCTGTTGCACTTGGGTAGCCCAGAGCCATCGACCTGTTTGAGAGGAAGCAGCGAGCTGCACATCTCTGGGGGGACCTCCAGAGGCTGAGGCGGACATGTTTCCTCCGCAGCAGCAGTGGCCAGCGGGGAGACCAGCGGAGCGGGCATGCCGCCCGAGGAAGGCCCAGGTTGGGATGGAGGTGAGGCGAGAGCTGACCTTGGTGTGGGAAGGAGCCATGCAGGGGAAGAGAGGAGCCCCGCTGGCCTGATAGTGAGGACCACGCACACACAATCTCACACACACACACACACACACACACACACACACACACACACACACACATACACACACACTAACACACACACACACACACACACACACACACACACACACACACACACACACACACACGCACACAAAATCACTTCCATTCCCCAACACCAAAGTAGACACTGTGAATAGTCCCCAGCATGGGGGAATGGCATTCACAACAAAGTGCCATGTATTTCAATAACACCTCCCCAGGCAACAACAGTAGCCTACCACAGCATAGATTTGTGCTATTGCTTGGAATACCAGATCACACCAGTAGTTATAGTTGACATATTTAGCATTTAGCATCTATTTTATTTGAGAATGTGTCAAATGGAATGCACTTAGCCAAAACAAATCACTGTAGACTGTAGAGTGTGTTAAGAGCGTTAAGAGCATTAAACTCTGAAGTTAGCGCTCTTTTGTTTCAGTATCATGCAACACTCACTCACGTTTACACCCCCCGGCTTCTTTCACTTGTCCTATAGCGCCAGCCCAACTTAAATTCCCCTCTTCATAATCATCAATCATCTTTTGCTCTATAAAGAGCTATCAAATGTCCCGATAATTAAATCCCTAAACACCTGGAACTTATACTAATGTAATCACTAGCCGATGCATAATTGAACATGCGGAGCATGTTTAATTTCCTGGGGCTGAGGCGACCTTTTGACCCCATGTTTTCCTCATTAATCACGATGTCTCCGTCGCAGTCGTACCCGCCGCAGACCGGCGACCCGCTCCCATCACGGGAGCACAGCACCGAGGCGAGGAGTAATCTCGTTCCGTAAGCCCCACCGTGAGGGGCAGTGTAACCCCAGCCCCGCTGAACCTGATAGGCCACTGATGGAGCTGAGGAAGATATTGAGGAAATACTATCTTGATAGAGATGAACAGATACGTAAGAGAAACTGGGACGCAGACAGGGAGATAGAGAGCGAATGGGAGAGAGATAAAGAGAGGGAGAAAGGGAGTACTGAGAGAGAGAGAGAGAGAGAGTGGTGAAATGAAAGACAGAGAGGGAGAGAGAGAGAGAGAGAGAGAGAGAGAGTGAGAGAGAGAAACATGATGATTGGAATGGCCAAGCGAGTATGGCTGCCGCTCTGGAGCTGCCCTCCCCAATAACATTAGTAATAGTGAATAATGAATGTGTGTGTAATTACAGTGCGCTGCTGGCTGGGGGGTCCCAGAGAGGGAATACTCATACATATTCGATCCCCACACACACACACACACACACACACACACACCTCCTCCTAATGAGCCTGGATTAGCTTGTCTTCCTCCTGCACCAGAGCTGAGAACATATGGTGGTGCGCGGGTACGAGGAAAGGCCATTGTCTCTTTTCTCAATCTCTCCCTCTCTCTCTCTCTCTCTCTTTCTCTCTCTCTCTCTCTCTCTCTCTGGACTTTACTGGACAGCTCTTCTTGTGTTCACGGGGGCCGAAGACATCTGAGGGGGAGGTGGTGCCGCCCGGTGAAGTTCGGAGATGACTCCTGCGGCTGTTCCATTTGCCAAATGCTAATTGTGTGATCAGTGCAAATGACCAAGTCGCGTTCTGCCGCCACATGGACAGGTTGGCTTCATTAATGAGACAAGTGGGACTAAACTATGCTATAGGCCTGGGAGGCTAGCACCGCTGTAATGACTGATGGGGGGGGGGGGGGTCTTTGGTATTATTTTCCCTCAATGGTGCCTTCCAGGCAGCGCTGCCTTCAAGGCACTACTCCCTTCAGCTTAGGGGTAGGATGAGGGTTGAGGGGGTTAGGGTTATGAAAAGGGTAAAGGTAGTGCCTTTTAGGCTGTGCTGCCTGGAAGGTGCCGTTGGGGGCAAAAAACACCATTGAGCGATGTTGGGTGTTTCTTCACCATCATACCACAGTCCTGCACACTACATGTCTTTCCTCTAAGATGATTTTTCAAGCAAGTCATCTGTTTCTGTGCGTAGAAAACATATGACACTGAAAATCCAAGACAAAATGGCCACATATCGCATAAACAGAATCGTTAATATGCATGGCTTTGCGACGCTATGAGTCTAAGGCTTAGCAGTACCCGACAACGGACACAACAGAAAATGACTGAAATAAGACGGCCTGACAGTGCAGATTTACCCACTTTAGGAAATGATGACTGGAAATAATGGAGAGCTCAGGCGGAGAGAGAGAGAGAGAGAGAGAGAGAGAGAGAGAGAGAGAGAGAGAGAGAGAGAGAGAGAGAGAGAGAGGAGAGAGGGACGTGTAATTTACGAGATGACATTTTGCAGTTAATATCTTTCGCCCTCCCGGCTCAAATGGTAGTTTTATAATGACTGATTTTTGTTTTTATTTCACGAGTTAACAGCCACGCTAGATTTATGCAACCCTGGTTTTTATGGCTCGAAAACACTAATAAAAGTTCCAAGTGATGTGCATTGTCATGAAAACAAAAAAAGAACACAAACTCAGAAACACTTAGAGCGAAACCCCAGTCTCTACACTCTGCCCTTGCCCAGGAGATGAAAGAGAAGCAATCAATGTGTGTACTATTGTAAGAGTGACCTACCTGCATTACAGCAGACTTTATGACGGGGAAACTGACATACTGCATGATGCATGGTGTTTTGAGACATGCAGCGATGCCGTGGGACCAACCGGGTTTAGAAATGCATGCGGGTGAGGATTTCATTTTGATTTGCTGTGCAAGCCACGCTCATGCTTCTCATCAAACAGGAACTTCTGATCCCCCTGGTTCATTTTCTACCTGAGGAGGGAAAAGCTCGCACTGTTTTATCCCAAGGTTGCTTAGTGCCTAGAGCTAGTTTCTTTGAAGTACCTCCAGGACCAGGCTTGCTGCTTTTCCAGAGGAGGAGGGAGAAGTTCATAAAGAGGTGATTTACAATTCTGTATCAAGACCTAACCTAGAATCAGCTCATCCCCATTCTCTTGTTTGTGTAGCAGCCAGCGTATAATGTTAGTATTTTTAATTCATTGTAATGGAGAGAGGAAAAAAAAATGTCTATGAAAAAAAACTAGAAAAGTCTAGAAAACGCCATAGAAAATTGCATTGTTGTTTTTCAGGGGGTTGTGTCTTGTGTTACAGACGGATATGTTGGTATAACATATACCAGTTATTGTATTCATTGTTTATTAATAGCTGGCTATGGTTTCAACAAACATTAGGCTATTACAAAATATATTCCCACAGGCACTATCATACAGAATGTCTGAGTATGTGTGTCTGGAGTTTGCTGTCAAGGCAGTGTGTATGGTGGGAAGCTTAAGATGCTATGAAAGCATTCAACATTAAGAGTGCAAACGGAATATATACTAATAAGGGGTTTGATGTTTTACATTTCTCATATATGGTTCACTTAGACTAGTTACACTGCAGTAGCTCTCTGACTCGTCCCTGTTGGATATGACTTATGAAGTATCTTCTGTTGTCAATGCTGTTGTGTATAAAAGCTCAGAATCATGAGGTCAGAGACATACTGTATACACTGGAGTGCCTTGTGCATCTTGTCAATGTCCACTCTCCTGTGCACAGCTGATCTATGTGAATTCTCCTGCACACAGCTGAATGGACCTACATCTTGATTTCACCTCTTCTCCATCACGTGTTTCACACCAGTATGCTAATTTTCTTCCAACAGTGTTGAGACATTTCTAAACCTTTAATGAAAGAATTATCGCAACAGTCAACAAAGAGGAAAATGAACGCAGAGGAGAGAGGCTGGTAGGTTGCTCAAATGAAAACTGTTCGGGTAGTAATTTACCTAGCTAACTACCTGTCAACAATTATAAAGCACGGCACTTTAGAGCTTTTCATAGCTGTCAATCAAATGGCTATTTTTATTCCCTGTAGCCTAATGATTACACACGGCTCAGTTCACAAATCTCTCGGAAATGGTCTCACAACAGGTGTCTGAGGGACAGGTCTAATCCCAAACTGAATCAATACTAGTTCTATGAAACAAGCTATTCACAGCTATCAAAATACTGCACATGCAAAGTAACTGATATCAATATGAATGGGCATAACCATGCCTCACAACCTCCTTCACACATGTAAGTGCCAAAACATAGTTTACACGGTCAAGAAAAAGGGAGTGGCACCCCAACATTGGCCCAGGTCACACAGCCTATCACAGAACAGTACACACATTAACCTGCCAACCATTGCATTGTTTAAGTTTGACACGCTACAATGTATTGCACCACGATAGCTGCACAATTAATTAGCAAAAGGTTAGGCAGTCTGTACAGCTGTGCACATTATTCAAGGCTTAGTCATGAACATTCATGCATGGCATAATGGTAGTTAGGACCTCCACGGTATTAATATTAATGGATTCTGAATGCTGGAGACAAACAAGTAAGACTGATTAAGGAGACGTGTATTTATTTTCATACACATGAAGTTGTAGATTGGTCAGTGATCCATCACAGAGTTGAAGTATGAATTGCACCTGTGAACTTGTTGTTGGCGCCGTTTCCCCATCGGAAAAGGGTGGACGAGCTCGGTGGTGGAAACAGGCCAAGAGTGCATCACTCAAAACCAGGCCACTCATGACAGCTCTCCCACCTGGGTCCACCGTCGCTCTCTCTCTCTCTCATTCTCTCTCTCTCATTCTTTCCTTGGCGTCTATTAGACCTCAGCCTTTGCGTATCGTCCGCCGAGGACAGGGTGTCGAGGGGTCGGCCCGCTCCGCTCCGCTCTGGAGAAGGGGGGGGCGGCTTTATGGGGTGTGAAGGCCAATTTCGTCAGTGTGCAAACGGAGCGCTCGGGCCACTGGCTCGCCTCCCCCCATCACTTCTCATAAGGGCTTCAAACGCCGCCGCGTCACCAGAGTGGCACTTGCACAAGCACAGTGGCGGCAGCGCACACACACAGCCAGGGCAGGACTTGGCACTGCGTGGCACAGCTCTCGGATGAGCAGAAACAGAAATGGGGGGGGGGGGGCAGTATGGGTGGGTAGGCGGGAGGGGGGAGTGGTAGCGATGGTCCGACACAACCGTTTGCAGCGAGAGGCCCTCATTAGTATTGAATAAGGAAGTGACAGTTGGAGAGGCTTGGCAAGACTCCGCTGGCGTCTCGGGGAAGATGCCAGTGGTAGCCGGGGGGGTTAGCTGAGTGCGATTGATGGTGGCTGAGTAGAGGAACAGCTGTCCTGGGCTGCAGAGAAGAACACTCCGAGGGGTTGGAGTGTTGCGAGCTACCACAGAAAAGGGTTTATTGTGAAGATTCTAATTGTGTGCGAGTATTCATCTGGATGTTTCCTTTACCCCTGGCTTTTGAGTAATTATTATTTGCAATTCAACAAACAACTGATTGCATCTGTGGAAAAGCTATTGTTATGTTGACTGTTATTACACTGTAACAACTATTAAATATAGTGTATTACAGTCTAACAGACTTAGTATTGACGAGAAGCAGCATATTGACTTTATATTGTTCTAATATGGATTAGGATTAGGCATTCCCATTACTGGCACACTGAAGGAAGTCTAATGGCGTAAGGTCATATCAATTGGACGATTGTACTCTGTCTGACTAGGACAATATGATGTGACTGACTCGGAAACCATGGAGAAATACGTTATACAGTATATGAGTTTCTTGTGCAGTTTCTTTGGCACAGTAGTATTATACACAAGCACTAAATGATCAATTCGCAAATGACATAAAATATTTTATATCAAAACCAAACTACGGCTTCAAAACCCAATCTGTTGCAAAAGGCTATGAATACTTGGTGGTTGAAATTGAGTTTTGTAATAGAATCCCTCTAAACCTCACTATGACTGGCCGATGACACGACACCAATTTGTTGAGACTATGAGCCCTAGGAGCCATATTTTGTCAAATGAGGTCATCCTCCTGCCTTCTGTGGAATAAGACCGGCTTGCTTTTGGGCTCTCATGCCACAGAGCCCACCCATACTATACCAGTTTAATTAGACCCAACCCCAGGAGCCGTTCACCTCGACTTCAGAGTTCAACGCCCAAGGTCTCTCACAAAGAGAAATTTGTTTAAACTGCCTCAGCCAGAAGCTACAGTTGGAAATGACGGATGAAACTGGTGGGAGACATAATGAAAGGTCTGTGGGTCTAAACACAGGAGCTCTTCTCTTTCTCTCTTTCTCTCTCTTCGTCTTTTGAAAGACACCCACCCCCACCCTCCCCCCCTACCCCCATCTGTCCCACTTCCTGCTCACTTTCAACCGAAGACTGGGACTTCCTCTTGAATGCCGGCGAGGACACTCTGTTCAACAGGGGACGCGTAGCACAATGGCGGTGGCCGTTGGTTGCCGTTGCATACGGGACGTCTCTCAAAGTCGCGCAGCGTGCCTCCGGCAGCATACTAATGAGGTCATCAATAACCCCAAACAGCTGCTGAAGAAGAGAGACTCATCTGCTGGGTAACCGCAGAAAACGAACGAGAGAGAGAGAGAGAGAGAGAGAGAGAGAGAGAGAGAGAGAGAGAGAGAGAGACAGAGAGAGAGCATCCTGCCTTGGGAGAAAATAAATGGACTCACAAACAACACCGGAGTCTAAGCTCTATTGTGTCGAAATGAGTGCCATTATCAGAGTTACACTCGTTTTACAAGTCGCACATATAAAACAAGGATCCCGAAAGCCCACGTTACAAATGAATGTTTTTTTTTGTTGGTGTTTGTACAACAGTACAAATTCCTTGCGTGGGTCATTATTAGTCATTAAAGCTCAGTCTATAGTAGAAATCCTGTCTATGAAAGCTTACAGTATGTTTCATGATTGAAACTGTGGCAGTGATTACCTGTGGCAATCAAAGCTGTGGGGATATCCTTCAGCAACCCCTCACCGATTCATCTTATATTTCTCAAGGATTTCATCGGCTTTGACCCATGAGATATCCATCTCTGAACAGTTCCATCTTGCAGCCTAACTTTCTTTCCCCTGCATGGCTAGCTGACGTGGTCCTGGGGTTGCATTCCGCCTTGTGTATCACAGCCTTTGTTTGGTAGGAATCCTGCGGACCCATCTATTCTTGTGACATTTCCAGCGTGGCACCCGTAACCTATGAGGACTCTCTTCTCTCACGCCACTGGGTCGCCTGAAGGAACAAGGAGAATCAATTCTCTCTCTCCCTCTCTCTATCTCATGCTTTCAAAGTTTCCCTGCTGCATTGGCTTTTTTACCACTTTTTTAGTCTTTCTTTAGCTGTTTTCTGTCCCTTGTTCTATTTGTCTACACTTCTCATTCTCTTCACAAACCTCCATGTTGTGGTATTAGGCTAGTTTGAAGTAGCCATATTTAATTCTGTTCAGGAGTTGAGTCTGGTACTCCATGATTGGGACGTGATTATGGTATGTGCTTCAACCGAAATAGGGGGAGATGCCTATGCACACAATTGGATAGACCTAACCAATCAGAGCAACAAATAGCCTCCAGTGAATACCGTTATCACTTTTCCGACTAGCGTGCACATAAATGAACTTGTGCATCCATGGGTGTGTCAGTGAAAAGAAACAAGGATAATAATGGTGTGGTCAAGCGCACTGATCATATACTGCTGTTTGTATACCTTTAAAGATTATCGAGTCCAAAAAGTCATGGTCTAAACTGAAGGGCGCAGTATTTCACTGTTATTTTGGGAGTGCATTATCAAGAAGTCTTGGGAAATGCCTATGGTGAGACCCACGCAGTGTGTTCCAATGCAACACAACGTAAACACTGCTAGTGTGCATGGCTGTACAGAATGTCCTCTGGATTTACATTCTCTCGAATGTTACCAGGTAGAGTGCAGCTATTTTCTGTTTTTTTTTTTGTTATGTTTTCAGTTGTAACCCTTTTAGTGGCTGTCAGTACTGAAAGTAAATGACTGAAAGTAAGACTTAGTTTTGTTGTTGCTATACTCAATTTGCATAGACAAATGCAGAACATGTGCATACTCCTCTTGCCCACTCCACTCCACACACACACACACACACACACACACACACACACACACACACACACCTGTTTGAGAAAAGCGGAATTGTTCTTGCCGTTGCATAGATGGATGTGCAGATTACAGTGTTCACTCATCATTATTAGAGCAACACGCCATTGTTAAAAAAGGTACTCTTGTTGGTTTATTGGATGTTACCCTCAAAACACACCCATGATTGAGTAAATAAGTGCATACAACGCTTTTGAACCATTTGCCTAGTGTCTGCTAATTTACCTACACTAAATGCACTTAAACCATGTGCTTTAGACAATGCCTTTTAGATTGTCAAAATATGTTTCTCTGTGTCCTTGGGTGTTTGTCCATTTGTGTGTGTCACATGTGTGTGATGTTTTCCCCTCCCCTTCTACTGAACAAACCTATAGGCCAATATGACATCCATGTTGGAACCATAGGGTTGGAACAGAGCTTACATTACATGATGCGGACCATGTTCTGCGTTTTGATTCTGGTGAGTGCAAAACAGTAATGACACCATGCAGGCTAGGAGTGATGGCCAGAGGGGGTATTAAGCTCACTTTTCCATTGTGTTTCTCTCTTTCCATTTACGGCGTGGGTTAAAATGACCACTGCTGTTGGGAGGTCAGAACTATTTGGGCATGATGTGGCAATGACCTGCCAATTTTGTCTGCCAATCTGTGTCAACCACCAGTGCAGCAGATGTTACTGTGACAGTGACCTTCTGGATGGTTGAACATTAAACTTTGGACAGGCTAACTATTCAACACAGTCATTTATGGTGATCTTTAAAAATCCACCGAATAAATGTTCTTGTTTCCTGGCCTGCTTGTCTTCATGACCATATCTGTTTTACAGTAGTTTGAAGATTTCAGTGAGGCTGACTGTGTGCCTTGTCTGGAAAAAAGAAAGACAATCATAGACATAGATGCTGACAAACATAAGCACAGAGAGAGAGAGAGAGGGAGACAGAGAGAGAGACAGAGAGAGAGAGAGAGAGAGAGGGAGAGAGAGAGAGAGAGAGAGAGAGAGACACCCACCCTTGTACAAGTTCATCCCTTGAGTCACATTATGCAGTTTTTCATTATCCCATCTCAGGGTCTGATGAATAATCAATCGCCTTGATTACGACTTTATTTACTTATCTCTGCCCACTGTGGCTTGCGTGCCTGTGTATGGAATATCACTCTTCCTAACTGAATCATCTTTGCAAATTCTCCTCCTATTAAACCCTTCCTTCCATGAGTCCTTAGTCACTCACATGCCAATGCCTGTCAGTTTGAATCGCTATTTACGCTTACAAAATTGTTTCCAGCCAAAAGAAAAATGTCTCGTTCCATTATTTATGATCTATAATGAAAGCCAATGAAATGCTGAAACGCTGACTTCAAGGGTTCATCGTAAATCTGTAGTTTGATACTAGTGACAAAGAGATAACACTGGAGTCGTGTCATGTAACAAGAGACAGGAAGAATTGCCCTGTGAGGAGGGGGGTGCTGTCGGAGAGCGGTGTTTCATTCGACCCAAACTCCCCATGCCCTGCCCTCATGATAACTTCAGCTATGCTTAACATCATAATGTGGCTATTTTCAGCAGCTGTTCAATAAGGCAATATCTCAGGATCGATTCCGGCCTGGCTCTTCTCTCCACCCTGTCTGCTCCTCCACTACTGGACCCCCCCCCCTCCCCCACACACACACACACACACTGAACCTCCGCCCCCCCCCCCCCCCCAAACCCGTCTCAGCCACCCATTCTCTCTGGATTTGATAACTCAGCCACTATCGATTTTTCCATAAGCAAAAAACAGTCTGTGCCTGGGCCCAAACAAACGACAAACGATAGCTGCCGATGACAACCTGCTCTCCAGGGTTTTGGTGTGTGTCATCACACATTTTTTATCCCTTTTTTTCCATCAGAGAGTCACGGTCACAACTTATCACAACGACTTTGTTATTTACTAAAATAACGTGCCACATACCCATAGTAAATACAAAAGATGACTGCTAGTGTGGAGAATTAAACACAGACATCTGAATTGGAGATACAGAGTACAATTAAAATACCTTCAAATACGATTGATTATTTACATAAACAATGTCACTGGAGAATAGAGTCAAATTTATTTTCATCTCAAGTCATTATGCCAAATAGTAAAAAAACCAACAACAAAAAAACCAATAATGAGCGGCATTAGCGAAAGTCTGGCTTAAGTCAAGATGCGTCATGTTTTTGACTCGTTTCTAACCGGCACCAGCCCATTTCACCTTGAACTGAATGAGTTTGGGCTTTTTGAGGGTCACATCACAATTTGACTCTATATAGCCATGCGAGTAAATGTCATCGCTCAAAGAGGGATACTTAACTGTCATATGCTTCACTGACAGCAGGCCAAACGGGAATGTCTGAAGGCAGATAGGCTTCAAGTGATAACGCGCTGATGTGATATTACTGATATGGTTTTTCAAAAGGGATGTGGCATAGCATAGCCAGTAAGCACCCACAGTTCAGTTTGTGAGGATTATGTGGATATGTGGATCCTTTTTTTTTTTGCTGAGGCTTGTGTCAGTACAAAATAGGGGAGCGAGTAAAGGGAAATGAAATGGAATGAAATGAAGTGAAGGAGTGGGGGATGTGTTGTGTTGTGAAGGAAGGAAGAGAGAGAGAGAGAGGGAGAGAGAGAGAGAGAGAGAGAGAGAGAGAGAGAGAGAGAGAGAGAAAGAGAGAGAGAGAATTCAAATACCAGATATGGATCAGGATTGCCGGAGTTAGCAGGGGGAAAGACTGACAGGAAGTAATGGATTTCTTTGCCTGTTGTGATTAAGAGCCTGTACTAAACCGGCGATAATGCGCTGATATCTGCAGGGTAGCTGCCTGATGCTGGCTGATGGTAATCGCCCCGCAGGCCCAGGCCCAGACCCAGGGAAGCCATGCCTGCCTCTCTGCCCGCCTGGTCCCCCCGCGTGCTCAGGCCTCTCTGAGACGCCGCATGGCCTTGCTCCATGCAGGACAGCGTCCAATCCTACACGCATCTCTCATTATGCGCCGCCCGCCCGTCTGCATGCTCACAGAGAATATGAATTCTGTTTGCTAAGTTACAGTCAAAAAAGAAGCTTCTCCAAGAGCTATGCCAAATCCAAATCATTTATTTCCCCTGTCAGGTCACAAACCAGGGCTTAAATGCTAAATACGCTCAAATGCTAAATTCATCAGTCAAGACAAGAGGCACAGTACTTTCAGATTTTATATCATTGTTCATTAGTTGACTTTTAATGGTTTAGCTTGTGATGTTAGAATTGCAGAATTATGTACACAATCAACGTCATTTGACTTTCATATTTAATTGCATGGCAAGCATTTATATATATATATATCTTTTTTTTTTTTTTTTTTTTTCCAACTTTGATATCTGTGGAAGTTGCATTTGAATGAACAGCATGGACTGTCCCATGAAAATTGTACAATATCCGTACTTTCAGAAGGCAGTGTCAATAACAATTTGAGAGATGTGTTTTACAAGTACTTCAGTTCTTGGGTCGCTGTGAAGAAAATGACAGTATATTTTATCAGCTGCACTTCATCACATACTGTATCTCAAGACGCAACCACATTTTCCCCTCAGATAATCTGTGTGAACGACTTTCAGTTATTAGCCATGATGCGACACCCAGGGACATGTCCGATAGCCCTGCAAAGCGTTTGCGCCACCTCTGGACGAGTGACAGTGTCAGTTTATGCACCGCCACCATTACCACTTAAGTGGCCCCATGGGATTCGCAACATGGGAAAGAACAACTCGTCTACTCTCGACGCCATATGGCCCAGTTCCCAGGGGAGGGTGCTTCAAGCAGCCTGAGCGTCCCTTTAACATGGGCACGCATCTTTAAAAGCGTGGAGGTGTGGCTCTGACAGCATTGTTCATGCTCAGATAGAAAGCCTTGTATAAGTGGTCCATCTCAGACGGGTGCTCCTGAATCATTAGCAATGAGAATGGGGGGGTGTTTGTCAAACTCACTTTGAGGAAGATGGAGAGAGAAAGAGAAAGAGAGGGGGAGGGAGAGAAAGAAAGAGAGAGAGAGAGAGAAGAGAATCGACACATGAAAAAGCCTTCACCTGGCTTAAATGTCTTGAAGAAGAAGTCTTCATCTGGCTCGTGTCTTGATGTAGGTGTCATTTCCACAGTTGCTTATTGTAAACATATTGTTGTCTCCAAATCATGAGTCTCAAGGTGTTGTTCAAAGGCTACATTGCTGCTGCTGTGTGTGTGTGTAATTCATATACTAGTATGGACGTTATCAAAGGAAACCTGGACTTGCTTCTCCAATATCTGCCCATTTAAATGTCCAGACTAATATTGTCCATTCCCTAAGATATATTTACTGCAATGAACAGAGAGCTGTGGAAAGGCTCATTTAAATCCAACACCCTCAGTACAGGCTTACACCTTTAATAGGCCCAGGGGGAGAAGACCAGGTAGTGATTACGTGTTACATGGAGCTGTGTTTCTTCTGGCTGCCTCCATGCAACTCTGCTCAATTCACTGGTACATTTGTAAACCATAGATATACTGTAAGCAACAGGGAGTTGATCCGTCAGCTTCTTTATTCCCAAATAATAGTACAGAGGGTATTACCATTTTAAATTAAACTAGACTGTAATGTATAATGGGGATGGGGCTTCCTCTCCATATCACTACATAGCTGTCTTTCTTTTTGACATATTATATTTTTTAGAGGTAAATAGCTTAGAATATTCTAATTATTATCATTTTTAATACATCACTCCGACAAAAGGACAGCTAATATTTGTATACTAGAGGTTATACTGGCGACTATGACTGTTAAACATCAGTGTTGCCCACGCACTCTTCAGTTTGCTTACTCGTAGGCCCTGGAACACAGATATAGTAGTCACAGCTTAAATGAGAATTAATTGCATAAATGAAAAGGAACACACTCAATTATCCGCGTTGTTCTTTATTAAATTAGATGATTCAAACTAATTGGTAATGCACATTACCCTTCCCTCCATTTGATTAAAACTACAAGTGCCGATGCCTAGGCAACATCATGTTACATTTTGAATCCCTCTGATCAAGTAGCCATGGGTGATTTAGACATGAAAAAAACATCTCTTTTCCATTGCTGAATCGGTAATGATGTTCGGTAACATGAATAATAAGCATGTGAATTTAGAGCTGTATGTTGCATGGAAACAGTTGTATAGTTTTAATTCAACATGGAGATACTACCTCTGCAGAGTCAAAGGTTTTTTTGCTCTGTTGCCGTCTATGTGGATTGAATCTTTATACCGATCATATTCATGTTAACTTTGTTGCGGCAAATAAACGAGTTTGGGATTATATCAGAAAAACTCAGATCTCTAGTTGTGGATCTTGTTTGTTTGTGAATGATGTCTGGTCACTCTGACTGAATAGCTTAGTCAGTACCACACATTACATTGTGACTTTGTGCTGAGAGGCAATTGAGATTTTAATATGTGTTCTGCTTGCTCCTTGATGCTACAGCAGAACTGTGATGATCGTGTTGAGTTGAGGAAGCAGGAACTCAGATCTTCCAATAATGTGCCTCTTCTCTTCTTTATGAAGGCATATAGAGGATAGAGTTTGTTGATGAGTTTCCTATTGTATCTAAATAGCCTCTTTAATGCTTGCAGACCATGCTCAAAAATGTGTTGGCACCATTGCAACACTAGCAAACAGAAAAGAAAAACTTGTTGACAATGCAGATAATCCATACAGATGTATGACTTACGTCAATACAAAAATGACCACAGTATTTTCCGTGCCAGTGGTTAATGACAGTGAATCAAATTCATTTACTAACATAAATGACAGTCATGGATAAACAGTGAATATACTAATTAATTTATTCATAGCAAAGGGTGTCACTTGTAGAGAGTATCTCTCGTTCTCGGCCCAACAAGCTGCAACTGCAGTTTTCCTTTGTAATTCAATAAACATTCCATTCCATTAAAACATTTAGAAATCATATCCCCACAAGCATTCTCTGCCAATGACTCCCAGCCAGTGTCTTTAAAAAAAAAAAAAACGGAGAACACAGCTGTTTAGATTTACAATGGTCATCATTTCTTACTTTCCGGGCAACCGAGGGCAGATGTCATTTATAATCCCTGACAACTCGGCGGCAGCTGGTGCTATGAAGCATAGCCACGGCAGTACCTACCCAGACGGGGAAGACATGTTTCCCCACTTTTAAACCGATGAAGTGAGTAGGTGTCTGTAAACACACCCGACTCAAAGTGTTACCTTAATTCTCTGTGTGACTGTGACGAATGGGCTTCTCTTCATGTCAATGTGGATGAGAGTTGTCTTACTTTTTCTTTTACTTCTTAAGGGCAGGAGTGTTACTCAGCATACTCCAGGTGAACGGTTGTGAGGCATGTTAAGGAGTTTGGCAGAGTTCCGTACGGTGTTGTTGTTGTTGTTGTGGTTGTTGTTGTTGTTGAAATATCAATGGCGAGGATAAGGCCTGCAATGGAACTGTTTTCAGCACTCCTCAATCAGCCAGTTCTTGTTTTCCACTTTGTCATTGAAAATAAACAAACAAATAAATAAATAAATAATCACATCAATAAAATAAACAAACTTGTTAACAACACGGTCGGCGTGTGTGACTCTCTCAGATTTAACTGTGCAATTATCAGCAGCGCTTATTCATGTGGTCATTTTAATGGAGACATAAACACTTCACAGTATAATTGCAGATTTACCAGCATACCTCACAACATAACAACACTGTCATTTATTTCTTCAAATAATTGGCACATAAAAATGTTGGACTCATAACCTTTACACAATTACCATTTTAGATCAAGGACAGCAGTAATAAGATTTATGCCTTGTTTGGGAATT
Source organism: Sardina pilchardus (assembly GCF_963854185.1). NCBI lineage: Eukaryota > Metazoa > Chordata > Actinopteri > Clupeiformes > Clupeidae > Sardina > Sardina pilchardus. The sequence goes on from NC_084999.1 coordinate 28,773,960, forward strand.
ATTGCACTTGTATATGGACGCAGAAATGAACATATGGAACTTAGTGACGTGGAGACAGATGAGGTTACTAACGCCTGTGGTGCACTGTTCATTACCTGCCTCTATAATAAGTATCTGTAACTCAGAGGTGTCATAGACGTTATGGAAGTTTCCAAGCATCATTAGAAAGGAGATTGATTCGCAATGCTGTGACAGGCCCTGCTGCAGGTGAATA
>NC_084999.1:28779173-28796673 GCF_963854185.1 Sardina pilchardus
TGTATGTGGGTTTAACTTTGCTGTTAATACATTTTGACATTTTCCCAGTTGCATTTTTTTTAAGTTTGCAGCTGCTCTGTTTATCACATTATATTACTGCAAGTTTCAGTTTCATTTCCCCCTCTTGTCGCTGAATCGGTTATAGTAGGGGGGATTATCAACAAAAAAGGGCCTAATCGTTACGCGTCGGATAGAAGCACCAAAATTGGTACAGACACTCTTTATGATGTATCTCATCATATCAGAAGGGGTGCCCCAAATTTCTGGTTCATTAAGGTCATTTTTTAAGGGAAAATCCAAGATGGCTGCCAAAACATTGTATAGTTTGGGCATCTTGATTTATTCTGCTACTTTAGCAATTCACATTTAATATATAGAGATGGTTAACAAATAATATATGCAAGATAACCCATGTAAACAATCTTACATGTCTATTATACAACTTTAAAGTGGAAAATACAGGCTTAAAACGGTCAGAATGGCATGACTCCCCCAGTGAATCCTCACCTGAGTAGTTAATTATTAATTTATGCATAACATTAATATTCTTAAAAACTTTTGGAAGAATCACTTAATCATTTTCAAAAGACAGTTTATTGTTTAATTGTCCACATGAGCAGAGATCTAGCCTTAAATAGGAACACAACTCATGTTATGCTAGCGTTAGCATTAGCATTAGCCAATGTAGACCCACCAGCTGGGTTGAGTTAAAGCTGGACAAACAAAGGTATTCTTAGGCTAATTGTGTCCCTGTGATCACTTGGGGTCTTTTTTTGCATATTTGTGCCCTTTGGATCTTCCTGGGGGGTATTGTCGTATTATTTCGGGCATTATGTTATAGGAACTATGACATTTAGATTTGTACTACAGTAATGGTAGCCAGCTAGTAGGCCTACTAAGGTGTGTAAAATGTACATTGAGTAAGGCTGTGTCTCATTACAATTACTTCCGTCAGTACACTGCTAATGTGCACTGACCACTTACTGCCGTAGTGCTCACTTTTGATGGTTAGTACTGTCCCAAAAGGGACCTTCCCCAAACTTCCCACAAAGGTGGGAGCATGAAACATTCTAAAATCTCTTGGTTAAATGCTGAAGCATTCAAAGTTCCTTTCACTGGAACTAAGGGACCAAACCCTGTGCACAAGTGCACAAAGCAAGGTCCATAAAGGCATTGATGACAGAGATTGGTGTGGATGAACTTGACTGGCCTGCACAGGGTCCTGACCTCAACCCAATAGAACACCTTTGGGATGAATTAGATGGACTGAGAGGCAGTCTACTCATCCAACAACAGTGTGTGACCTCACAAATGTGCTTCTGAAAGAATGGTAAAAAAAATCCCATAAACACACTGTGGAAAGTCTTCCCTGAAGCTGTTATAGCTGCAAAGGGTGGACCGACATCATATTAAACCCTATGGATTAAGAATGGGATGTGACTGAAATTCATATGTGAGTCAAGGCAGGTGACCAAATACTTTTGGCAATTAGTGTACAGTACTTAGGTTGCTTTTGGTATAGGGCAAAACTTTCAGGAAATACATCAGTAGTGTTTTCAAAACCTTGAGGAAAAGAGCAAGTTCGGCTCTCCCAGGTTTTCTCTCTTTTTCAGGTTGTGATACAACCTTTAGGGCAAAAAGTCAGCATGGGCTGCATGGAAATAATTTCCAGAAGTAACAGGTGCCTTCACTGCTATGACATTAAATCTTTTTCAATTACTTAGCCAGGAAACAAACCTATTTGCATTGCTGGAGAGGTACACTTGTGTTCTTTACGATAAGACAACCAATCTTGAAAAATTCAATGATCTCAGGAAGGATTTGTTTTCTCAAAAATGTCTCTCAATGGAAAATACCCCTACCAAACAGGCTGCACTGATCCAGCATTCAAATAGTGCAGTGTACCAAGCTAGCATTTGGTCCAAAGGTCTGCAAGCTATCCAGTCAGTGCTTTCTCCTGAAAAATATGGATGGACTAAATTAGATGATTCTTGGACACCTTTATGGACACTTTTACCAGAGGCAGCGAAAGTATGTAGAGAACTTCTTAATGTGACAGCAAAGCTGAGCCTCTCTGGCGAGTGTCGATGCCAGGATGCTGGGTTGCCTTGCACAGCATTATGCCAATGTGCTGCTGGAGCATGTGAATAGATGAAAATATGCAGTATGTAGGCTATGACTAATGTACTACTGTAATCTAGTGTGGTGTCATACTATGTCTTACAAAGCTACAGGGCACATGTGTGCATAATTTTATGATTTTATGAGATCTGCCTGAGGTGCTTCTCTGTGTTTACAGTATCCTTGAGATAGTTTGTGGATATAGGTAGCCATAGTGTATTTCTTTTCATAATTTATTTTCTTTTAAGACAGTTCTTCTTACCCTAGATAACCCTAGATATTTGGGGCATTCCTTCTAGGATGTCTTAGGATCACCCAAGGAACATACCCAATTTCAAGCTTTTTAGAGGTTGTTTAGATGGTCTTTGAATTAGCTGCCAATTATGTGGCGGGCACGGCCTTAGCGCAACCTTTTTCAATTTCTTTAAAAACTCACTACCTGTTAGAGATAGTTTTGGGCACCCCTTCTAGGATGTCTTAGGGCTAATTCGTCTTTTTATCTATCCTTCCTTCCTTCCTCGGTTCTCCGGCTCGTTCCCACTGATCTATAAAGAACACTAGATAGACTATCCCATTGTTGCTGCCCCATCATTCTTTATCTAGGAAGGAAGGAAGGGAGGATATAATGAATGAGAAGAGCCTTTAGGATCACCCAAGGAACACCAAATTTCAAGTTTATTAGAGGTTATTTAGGTGGCATTTGAAATAGCTGACAATTTTGTGGCGAGCAGCACTGCCTTTTTCAATTTCTTTAAAAACTCACTTCCTGTTAGAGACATATTGGACACTCCTTCTAGGATGTCTTAGGATCACCCAATGAACATATACCAACTTTCAGGCTTTTTAGGGGTTGTTTAGATGGTCTTTGAACTAGCTGCCAATTTTGTGGCGGGCAGTACAGCCTTTTCCAATAGTTTTTGAATCAGCTATCAATTGTATTGGCGGCCATTTTGAATTTCTTCAAAATCTCACTTCCTGTTTGAGGCATTTTTGGGCACCCCTTCTGGGATGTCTTAGGATCACCCAAGGAACATGTATACCCAATTTCAAGCTTTTTAGAGGTTGTTTAGGCAGTCTTTGAATTAGCTGCCAATTTTGTGGCAGGAAGCGCAGTATTTTTTTGTTTCTTTCAAAAACCTCACTTCCTGTTTGAGAATTTTGGTGTAATCTTCCAGGATGACTTAGGATCACCCAATGAACATATACACCAAATTTCAAGCTTTTAGGAGGTTGTATAGGTAGTTTTTGAATCAGCTATCAATTGTATTGGTGGCCATTTTGAATTTCTCCAAAATCTCACTTCCTGTTTGAGATATTTTTGGGCACCCCTTCTGGGATGTCTTAGGATCACCCAAGGAACATGTATACCAAATTTCAAGCTTTTTAGAGGTTGTTTAGGCAGTCTTTGAAGTAGCTGCCAATTTTGTGGCAGGAAGCACAGTATTTTTTTCTTTCTTTCAAAAACCTCACTTCCTGTTTGAGAATTTTGGTGTAATCTTCCAGGATGACTTAGGATCACCCAATGAACATATACACCAAATGTCAAGCTTTTAGGAGGTTGTATAGGTAGTTTTTGAATCAGCTATCAATTGTATTGGCGGCCATTTTGAATTTCTCCAAAATCTCACTTCCTGTTTGAGATATTTTTGGGCACCCCTTCTAGGATGTCTTAGGATCACCCAAGGAACATATCTACCAAATTTCATGCTTCTATCCGCCGCGTAACGATTTTTCACATAATCTCCCCTACTATTATGAACTATGGTTTGCCAGACTAGATCTCCCTGAAAGAAGATCTAGATGGGAAGGGGCCTGCTAACTGTTCACCACAATTCATTTGAATTTTGCCTTACCCTCTCGTCACTGATTGGCCTGATTTTTTTTTTGTCTGAGGGAAGCATTTTGTGAATTTTCGAGTCCCCGACTAGTATCTCCCTGAAAGGCGGAGCCAGGCTAGCACAGTTCCCCTCTCGTGTAACAGATCAACAAAAGGATGTTCCACCTTCCCAAATCAGTGCTATGATAGAGAATGTGCACAAGACAGTAACAAGATTATTTTACTTAGTAATTGTCATTTCATATGAAGTCATATTGTTCTTCTTTTGTGAATCAAGTATTACTCCACGGGATGGAACCGTGAGGTCTTACAGTTAAACCACCTGACTGATGTTTTGGTAAGAGACAGAGTCATACATTTATTTTAATGAAATGTACCACAACCAGGTCATGCCATTGCATTAAAATGCATCCAGAGTTTCAGTTCGAGTTGCAGGTTGGCTAGATGTTGAAATGTTATTGATTTCTCAGCGTTTTCTGTCCTTGGTATCTTGACATGATGAGACACGCATCTGCATGGGATATAGTGCCGTTATTTATAGCCCCTATTGTCCACAATCTTGTAGAGTTGGGAAAGTAAAGGGCAGGGATTAAAAAAAACAAAAAAACAGGTAAAGTTCAATTCCTGTCTGGTTCTGGGGTTGGAATAATTGTTATAATCAATGCAACATATTAATACATATCTGTATCATTTTACATGTAAAGTAGTATGATACCATATCACTGCCCTCTATTTATAAAGATTATCAGGAAAAAAACCTGAAACCGTTGGTAACTGGCCTCCTGAATGATGGGGTGGATTATTGGTTATTCATTTGCAGCAGATCCTCCAATGATATTGTAAATACATTCAAGTCACTTCAGTTCGCTTCCCAGGAGTCATGGAAATAGCTGATGACGGCAGTGTGAACAACCAAAGGTTCTGACCCCGTGACAACATGGGGGCTCGCTACAAAGTCATGGATTCCCAGGGATTGAGTGTATTACGATATAAACTGATGGAGTGCCTTGAATTCATTGAACTGTGAGTTGGCCACCATCGATTTGTTCAGACTTCCCGCTGATAAAGAGCTGTATAACTATAGATTGCACTGCAGTTCAATAGCAGCTAAATCCACTGCCATGACCTGCGCAAGTTGCCAAAAACACAAGCAAGATGACGCGAGGCAGAAACAGTCACTGTTTCATAGTCTTGACCTTTAACTTGAGAGTCTTAAATTACATCAAGGAAACTGAATTGTGATATTGAATTATGTTTTAATAAATTTGCAAAAAGAAAAGCAAGCTAAAGAATGCTTAGCAAGGTCTCTAGTCAGGGTCATGAAGAGCTTTGCAGTGATTGTGCTGGCAGTAGTCAAGCAGGACCCATGTATACAGTACATCCCCAATATATAACCAAGGAGCATGTGTGGGGGGAGGTGTGGTGGTTAAGCAAGTCATCAAAACAAATGTTCTACTGGGAAGGCTTGGCTTAAAGTACAGTCTTCTACTCCATTTGTTTTTCTCTCTCTCTCTCTCCCTCTCTCGCTCTCTCTCTCTCCCTCTCCCTCTCCATTCCCCATGTATCTCTCTATTCATGCAGGCACATAAGCCAGTGTACCTGTCTAAGATCATGGCATATGTTTTTAAAATATCATGTCTCGATGGGGCAGTACCATTTTGCCACACCCACTAGGGTAATTAACAAACCATGCCTTATCAGACTTGAAAAGTTTCTGATTTCAATGGTCCCGAATCTATTTCCCTCCCCTTAACACAACACCTGTGTGATCTACAAATGCAATTATGAAGTTCAGGAGGCGGATTAGACCTACATGAGACTAGTTCACCTGTCTGACCTTTGGTTAGATATACTTTATGCATGTTCTGCCATGCCGACATGAACATGATGTGAAGAATTACTGAACAACAAAGACTGATATATGTTTTGTTTGTTTGTTTGTATGTCCTGAACCTTTAGGTGACCTTGAGATTGAGAAAAGCCTGGTATGTGCATAATATGATGATGATGATGATGATGATGATTATTATTATTATTATTATTATTATTATTATTATTACATACAGTAGTCAAAGTAGTAGTGGTAGCATAGTAGCAGTAGTAGTAGTAGTAGTAGTAGTAGTAGTAGTAGTAGTAGTAGTTAGAAATAGAAGAATGCATTGCATAATTTTCAGAGCAAATCTATACCAAAAATCTATTTGAAACAACATGAACAGAATTTGAGCAGGTCACCGATTGAGCTTGTTGTGAATTGTAATACACTTGGAGCTTTTCCATAAATGTTAGCACTTTTGAAGAGATCATGCCCACTTCAGAGTAGAAAAAGCCTACTTATTATTCATAAATGCCTGAGGACACAACTGTACCTTGTTTCACTCTGTTTCCTTACTCATAACTGCCATTTTGTTCTGTTCTAGAGCTGTGTGTGTTTTCGTTCTCATGAATGCTAGTACCTTGAGCTGCATCTGCTTATTATTGGAGACATAAGAAAATTAACATTGTTGCCATGAAAACAAACGTTTAGGTTGTTTGTTTTCTGGTGAGAGGCATTTGAAACATGAGCCAACAGTATGTAGGGGATAAGTTCATTATGTGAAGTCATGCCACTAAGAGAGGCATTGGATTGGCATTTGTCTAGCCTTTGTGTAGTCAATGGGCTTAGTTGTGAAATAATAATAAGTTTAAGTTATGTTTAATAAGTTATGTTATGTTTAAGTTTAATAAGAAGGATAATAGTTCCTTCCTTGTCCTTCTGGGGTTTTATGCATTTGTTTACAGTAAGAGGCCCAGAGTCCAGACAGTATTATCAAATAAATAGCAAACTCAAGATTGCATTTGTGGTGTTGCCTGGAGTTGAAAGGATGGCCTGTACGATAAGCACTCAGCTGGCTGCACATACACCTGGCCACCACAATCGAATCTTATAGCTGAACTATAATACCAGGCACCTACTGTCAGGTTAGGTTACGCGCCGACCTCTGTGATGTCAATGACCTAAGACTTCTATGTATACAGATAAACCCCGGACTGTCTAGAGGAAGGTGCTCAAGTCTTCCAGGAGAATAACCAGGCGTTTTAGTACATAAGAAGGCAGGGGAACATCAAGGCCCTGACAGTTAACTCACGCGTAAAACATTCGGTCTCAGTAAACAGCTGAAACTCAGGTCATTTATAAGAGGTGCTTAGTTTCAAGGCTTAAACTAAGACTTAGAAAGTATAGAAAAGAATCACAGAAGAGAGACGTTATCTTTACCATCCTGTTTGGGAAGTGGTAGCCTCTTCCCAAAACGGAATACAAGCTGAAAGAATCGGACGTTGGATTAAAATAGTTTTATAATTCAGCATTTTTAAATACAGCAAAAATGCGGCACAATACAGCTTGTTGGTTACAATATGTAGGAAAAAGATAATTCCATGTTGTGGTGAGAAGGAAAAACAAAAGAAATTAATCCAATAGTCGTAGTAATTCCATTTTGTGTTGAAAAAGGAAAAACGAAAGAAAGTAATCCAATAGTGTCGAAAAAAGCAAAGAGTCCAAATGAATTCTTGTTCAGTGGTCTCCCTTGTCCGGGTGTAAGGCCACGAGCAGCAGGTGGATGATGCGGAGTTCCGATGTTCACTGGAGCACTAAGTCCCGCATACTTGGTTTCGCGACGACGTACGGAGTTCACATAATAACTATCAGGAGCAGGAGCTACAGAGTAACACAACACGTAAGACGAGGAAAGAAGAAGAAGCCGCCCCGATCTATCGTTGACCTGCTACTTATAGTCCTGATTTTTCCGTGACCCCATGGTCCTCCCCTACACATTCCTGGGGCGGTGCCCTCTTCACAGAACTTGATGACTAAACTTACTTCAGAACATTCTAGACAGTCAATGGCACACATCTCCGGGTTACAAAGCGGAGTTTTACATACATTCAGTGTTGACGAGAACATTCTAGTTGAGACAAAGATGCATTCAATATCGGCATTTACAGGTTTTAACATACAAACAGTTTACATTTGATTACAGGCAATGCACATTAAGATGTAGCAGACATATTGCATTCTATTGAGAGTACTTGGTTACATTCAACAAAGTATAGCCTATTTAAACATGTTGGTTGGTTACGTTCAAACATCGTAGGCTACACATGTTCATACGGAGTATGTTACATTCAGAACCATAAGTATTTCATTGCATTTGGTTACATTGTGGTTCATGTAATCAGGTAAGAAAAGGCATGTCTTTATTGAAGGCACGTAAGTCGTTTTATAGTATTTTCATAGGCTATATGTTTATTACACATTATTCCCCAAAACCCCATATCTAACGTAACACTTCTTGTATGTTGTATTAGTCAGCACTTTCATATAGCATAACATTTTCACGTTGTTCAGTCATTCTGTCGTTTATTGGATAAGAATTTTATAGCGTCATTCTTCCAGTCTTCACAACTTTCAGTCTCACACGTTCTTCATCACCAAGCATTCATTTCAGTCTTTCGGAGCTATTTGTTCAAATAGGCCTAATCACACACACTCTTCAACAGTTACGCACATTCCTTCTCTTACATTCAAACTGGCGCACTTGATTCAATAGTGGTTAGCGGGACAACAGTGTACTATATGGTTTCTGTTACGTTACTTTCTTTATCTACTTAAGCATAGTTTTCAAGGCAGGTGTCTCTCCTTGAGAGGACATCTCACATCTGGCTGATTTGCGCTGACGCAAAAGCAGCGAAGTGGGCACGAATTCACGCATGCGTTCGGTGCTCCATGGGTGGGGCCTAGGAGTCACGACACCCCCTACTTGGAGCAAAGGACGCACAGGGAATTCAAGTCAATATGTATTGCAAAGAAGCCCAAAGGGCTCAAGTTTGAAAATCATAAAAACACATCAAAACGACATGGGTCACTGGATAACTGTAGGCTAAATAATTGAGATCTGTCGATATGGGGACAGAGTCCACAAGCATAAACCAAACGTGTTTATCAAATCAAACATATCATCAGGATACACTCTATCTAAAGCCATGGGATCCGAGGGTTGTGTAGTAGTCCCTTGCCCACCACTCAAGCCTAGCGGAGAGATATGTTCCACACGAAAGGGTATAATTTTAGCCTGGAGCAAAATTAACAATACTACCGTCTTTCGGTCACCTCTCGCGTCGCCGCGCTCGAGCTTGGGGCCAAGGTGAGCTTCAACAGAACCCAATCCGATATGGCTTGATAAATCTGTGATCTGGTAAAGTGGAGATCGGACCATATTTGAGGCTGTTCTCCTCCATTCGGTTTGGACTACATTAAGAAATAAACAAAGATTTATCAAGCGCCCCATTGCCATACATGTGAGGCTTTTTCAAAGATTTGTGTGATGCTTGACTATGCGGAGTGACCACACGACTATGTGCAGGATGCTATTAAGACTCTTTAGGTTAACATGTTGGTGGATGCAGAAAAGGGAACGATTCAAATCATCCCGCGCAACATTCAAACTTCCTCTCGTGCATCACAGAATGCATTCAACATTGCATAATGTATAGGGAGGAATAACATGCAGGGCCATAAACAAGTCAATTTCCTAATAGGCCATCAGAAAAGATGAAGCTACATATCAGGAGTGTTAAGATCACACAATATTAGTCCAACAAAGTTAGTCGAGGGTAGTCCATTCAGTCAGATGGAAAATGATCTTATTGTTATATTTCAGTCTTCACAAAGACACAACATAATTAGTAGAGGAAAGATTTCGTTGTATTTTAAAGTTAGCAAAAAGTCCATCAACAAATGATCATACAAAATCAGTAGCATAATTGATCCTACGATACTCACCCATGTGTGAACTGGCCCAGCAACATAGCACAAGGTATAATCAATGGTTAGTTTTCGCAATAACATGCGGATGAAGGCCATAAGTGGCAAATTGTTAAAACCATGCATACGAAATGGAAAGCCTACTCTCCTTGTAGAATAATGAAGTTATCATATTTGTCAATCGTACTACTCACGGAATAAGCAGAAGTTGGACAAGGCCTATGCCTCCAGAGTTAAGGGTTCATCTGAAAAATGAAGTCCAAGCGCAACTTGGGCAGAGACCCAAAGCTTTTACGGACAGGGTCGTTCTACGTTGCGGCAAATAATATCACAAAAAATGTCGACAACATAACTTTAACATGGTTAGAACTATCTTGATAATGACTGGTTCCCTATTGGACAAAGGGTTTTGAATACATCTTTCTTTATCATTTAACACTGGGGACATTGTCATTATTCAACTGTCCAACAATTCAGAGATTTTATATATTCTGGCCTACCACATTTATAAGGCCTTCAATAACGTTGAGAAAGTTAAATACTGTGGCACAATATTTACCTTAACTAAGTATAATGAACAAAAACTTACGTATAGACCCAATTACGGAACTGCTTGCCCATAGAAGTGAGTCCTCACTGTTGCTAAACACTTCGTAAGCTTTCAGGACCATAATAAGAGATGGTTGAGAGAGATGCTTTGTCATGAAAGGTCTAAAGACATCTAACTGTCTTACTTCGTACCTACATCGTACCTACATGGGAGGCTCCTCCCCTACCAGTTCTACTTACCCACTCTGCGTCGGGGTCATCTGCAGGACCATCATGTCTGTTTGCGTTCACTTCTACATAATGTCTAAGTTTACTGGGTTTAAAAAATATCCAAGATAAAATGTAAAATACAAATTCCCCTAAATAGGACATTCCCTAAATGCGTCTAGGGTTTTGGTTAGCATCTGCATGAATCCTAACACCTCTAACAATAAACCATTAACGTTATCTCCCACTGGGAAACATCCAGCTGTGTGGGTGTCTTCACACTATCCCGTATTGAGAACTTTGCAATGGAAATATGTTGTCTCTCGTAGAAAGCACTTTAACATTATTACTACAGCTGAAATCCAAATAAACCTATTAAACCATTCCTATTTCTGTCACCGAATATGCATCCACAAGTTTGGGGTAGCTAAGATGATTCTGTACGGAGTAACTTACTCCTACGTTTCTGAGAGCCTCGCGCATTGAAAATCCAGAAAACCAATTTCACTTCTTCCAGCGCAAATATGCGCAACTGATTTCCCTCTTCACACTGCGGTGTGGTAACTTAGACAAAACCTGTGAATTCAAATACATCCATATGACTTTTGTAACATGAACAACTACTAAGGATAACCGAGCAACACACAAACTGTGTCCAATTAATACACAATCGGTAGTATTTTCATGTTAACAAAGCCAAAGCAACCAGTGTTCAAGACGCCTGTGCATCTGTTACTGAACACGCACGCAAAAACTGAGAAAGTCTGTAAGTTAAACCAATGATATCATAGTCCATTCCTGCCACACTGTCCGCTAGTCATGTCACAGGATTCTTACAGAATCAGGAATCTCACAAAAAGTTGTTTCTTAATCAGACGCTGTAGCTCAAATCTTCAATAAATTGCTTATATGGACACATACAACTGTTTTCTTGACAACGTCACTATAATTATCCTATTATTGTCTACTTTACCCGCAATAGATAACATGTCAACTTGCGGGCGCGCCTATAGGTGCGGACAGAAATCTCTCAATGCAATACTATTCAGCGCGAACCAATTCCAGAAGGGACGAGATTATCGGGACTTTCAAGAAAAAATGGCATAGGCTATGGGCAGAAAAACATGACAACAGTCTCCATCTCACATTGAACTGTAACAACATAATTATTGAACTGGCAATTGCCCAAGTGTGACATTCTCCACATGAAATTTCGTTTCCTCTGCATAAGTTATCGATAACTATATATAGGCTCATCTTGCGCATCAATATCATAACAGCACAATGCCCTAACCTTACCGGACTTCTCCAACGTATCACGTAACCTGTTCTTCATCGAAAGTTATATGCATTATGTTACCGAGTGAATGGAACTATTAAAACCTATAGTAGGCCTACATGTCAAAGTTTGCATTAGTCTAGCCCAGTGGTCTTTGAATTGTATCAAATCGCATAAAATGATAGTCTCAACAGAACGGTTCACGGAGGACTATCAGCAGAGCCTATTCCAACTCCGACATTGTACAATTTCGTTTTTACCTTGCCCAAAAGTTTTCCATCGAACCATTTAACGTCACTTATTTCTACAATAAGGGTAATAGTATGCAACTTGAAAAGGATATTCTACAAGTCCTTGGTCTACTGACTGAGAACCATTATCTGATCAGATCCCCACAACTCCACAGAGTTGGTTTCCATCACGCATCACTGCTTCCAAGGCTCCTCTACCCAAGCCTAGAGGGCTGCCGAGATGGTTGTAAAGTAACCCCAATATACATCGCTGACGTTTTTACCAATCATGGTCATTCAGAGGATAATTACCCAATTAAGTCACTATACGTCCGAAATGATTGTTAAGCAATGTTACAATATCCAATACATGCAATCTAACTAGTTTAACAACAATGTTTGAAATGGCCAATGCTCCTCTGAGATTCTACGTGTTGACTGAAGCAACCTACTAACGAGGATCCTGCGCAAGATTCACTACGGACCCGATGAAAATAGACTTGAAAAGTAAAGCCCCAAATATCTAAACAGTTACCATTCACATTTGCAACCTCCAATTAACTTTGTACGTTGTTACAACACATATGCCTACTCAACGATGAACTTCTATCTACAAACTCCAAGAAGCCTATGTTAGGGAAACCATCTAATGGGAACGAGGTGTGATATCCTAATGCGCACTTAACAGCACAATTAGTCGATCTTTTTACTTGATAAGGAATTCAAATTCAACCTTTTGAGAAGATCAGCTACTGGACTTTGGGGGATTCATTCGAACTCTGCCTCACAAAACTCATGTGATTGTAAACGTCTGGAAATCACTAGGATCGTCGGAGGGTCCTCAAGGAAAAACACTCAGACATGTATCAAAGGACAAGTCATTGTAGTGAAGGCTAAAGACTTCCAAAATGTAATATTTACCCAAGTAACAACGGTGAATCTGGCTAAAGCATCATCCTCTGCCCGAAACAGAACTTAACCTACAGAAAATATCTTTCCCAGAGATAGCCTAACTGTCAGGAAAATGTTGGGAAATTCCACCACACAGATGTTGGGAAATTCCAAAACGTTGGAAACGTTGGAAAATGTTGGAAAGTCCGCTACCCCCAAGGGTCATAAATCCGACTCTGTCCTGATTAGACAGGCGACAAAAAACAGAACACCTTGGGATCGTGAGCTCGAGAAGCTTCCCATGTCAATTCACAATTAATGGCCTTTTTAGTTGCACCTGGCACATCGTCGGAATGTCAAACATCCAAGAAGTGGCGCCGTTCTCTACAACAATGGTCAAATACTCACAAACTCCGAATACAATTTTCAGACGTTATACAGGACATAATCACGATTAGTAAAAAGAATACACAACATCAACGCATCTTCCCGCACCTTTGCTTCATAGCACAACATATAGTCATGGGCTGATGTGAAACATGTCGAATATAAAGATTACCATTCTATGTAAACTAATATTCTAAAGATTTGTTGCGAAGACTGTCTAGAGCGGAACCCCTGCGCCCACAATGAGCAGTGGGTACGGTTCGCAAACATCTCCTTATCCACTCCAAACTCCAATAAACGTTGTCCTTTCCACATAAGAATCATTTTAATCCCTTTTCGAACTGCTGTTTGCTTAATGTCCAAAAACTGACAAACTAAAGCACGATGATCCGGCAAACATAATCTAGTATATAGTGGCACCTGTAGGCTACGTAACTATCAATGTATCCCTTCTGCAAACTTTCAGCTAGACAGGTTACCATACATGAATGAAATCAAAGACGCATCTTGGTGGATTAGTTGCAAACGAAACAATTAGGCTATATTTGATTCGTACTTTCAATAGTTTACGTAGGCTATACGTAACCGAAGCCCTTTTCTCCCTTCACTGACCACAGCATTACATTGAAACTAAGCGCAGGCTATTAACTTAAGACGTGGCACTTGCACTTTCCTCTGGTTTGATTAACAGTCGTCTCTCTCCGTCTATGCGGCGCACGAGATTCAACACATAGTCTTTTTAATTTTTAATTTTGTTTTATAAAGTATTTTACTCGCTATGTTGAACTGTCTCTCGTCGTCCTTGCTTCTTCAGCTTGTGACACAGACGGGTGTGACTGATTGTAATCTCCAAGAGTCTATCCACTTTGCATGATAGCTGCGGCCTTGTCCTACGTCCTGTTAAGTAGCCAGAGTCACAATAATACATTTCTAATAACTATTAAAACAAATGGGAGGATATGTAAACGAGGTTGTTTATCGCATAAGGCAACGCCAAAGCACTATGGACAACTTTTCATCCCGATCACTAAATGGCAAATCAAATACTGCATCTTCACGCAGCCATGGATTCCCAAACCTACAGAGTGGGCTATTCTTCCGCAGGAACTCCTACAAGTTATGTATTGAAACACGATGGAGTCAGAATCATTTAGATGATCTATACACCATTCAACATCGTACTGTATCTGATTAGGCTAGACTTGTACGAAACCATCATTGAAGCACTTTCATCTGTTGCGCGCACGTTCTTTGATTACCCAGTTTCATGTCTCATTCTGTCGGACTATAGATTCGCTACCTGAGCTGGTAAACGGAATGTAGGGAATGCAGAAATGCCATTAACCCTTCTACGCGTTGGTAAACCACTGAAATGAGTTTTAGAAACTTTAGTTCAAGGTACGAAAACTCTTTATTGTTGTCTTAAGGACAAGGCAGTCGGGAGTTTAAGTGATTTTGCTTACTTTAGTAACGACGATAACCCATTATAGCAGCGAAACAACATGGGTATTGGCCAGACACCCACGAAGCGGTACCACCACAATGCATCACCGAAGCACAAAAGTTTTATGTAACTAACTAGACTTTCAATCACTTTTTATCCACTTATTTATCCTATTGCTTTACTATTGCACGCCACTAAGAACTCATCAACTATAAATGCATGATTAGAGACCAAATAGTAAATTGTAAGCACGTACTCTCGCAATGTATACCAGTGATGTCTTCAGCCTATCTGAAATCTCGGTGCTTATCGGAGGGGCACGACCCCCCACAGCTCAACCACAACTAGGGAGACTCAGACAGCCATGGAATTTGAGGACTGGTGGTTTAACTGCAAATTATTAACAGTTTAAAAGGTTGAAGAGCCAATGGCATGGCTAATATTGTAGCAAGTAATCCAAGTAATCCAGTAGCATACCTGATGCGTTCTATGCATCGTTACCGCAAACACAGGGGCACGAAGTATGAAGTATGATTCACAGGAAAAGTGTAATATCACATCAGACACTTGTTGCATACTTTTACCGAGGGGTCATATATTAAACCCGTGTAGTCTGTTACGTGTTCCTTTAGTAGGAAAAGTCTCGTCTATTGATAGAGAACCACATAAAATTAGGCCGAAACAGGAGATTTCTCTGCCACAACCAACATAACACACAAAGTGCCAGCACAACACACTGCTCCTGTGCCACCGGGCACCTGGTCTTGCTAAATCCCATATGCCGTCTGATATTGTTTAGCTACTTGTACCTCCTGCTTTCAAGACTTGTCTCTATCACAGTAGGAACGAAGAAAACAACTCAGTTTGCCATCGTTAAAGTTCAAGCTGGAATGCGCTGACATCCGTCTTTACGCACAGCTCTCCGACTGTAATCTCCTTGCCGACAAAACGCGAAGTGGCGGGGATGTGGGTAGATCTTCTCCAAAAACTTAAGATATTTGTTTAGATATCTATTTTAAGTTTCATGTACCACTTGTCTAGGGTAACCCGTCCTCTGACGCTTTTATGGCCTTCTGCCTTATCACCACACGCAACAAGTGCAGCCTCTTATCTGATCTACGCAACCAGTGCAGCTTCTTTCTGACGCTACACCTGCTACTCTCCCAGTATGCCGGCTTACTGGGACCCGCTTCAAATAGCGGACTCGGTACACAAACTTTCTGTAGTGTTTGTCGAGGAATAACAACGTTAACCCGTGGGGAAGAGGACTATTCTGTTTCTCACAGCATGCACAAACTAGGACGACCAACGTCTCCAACGCAATTATTAGAATGAGTCTAGAAAAAATCGCTTCTACTCAATCCTCTAATAATGCTCCTTATTAGTCCGTTTAAATCCCACTTCTGACACCATGTGGTGTTGCCTGGAGTTGAAAGGATGGCCTGTACGATAAGCACTCAGCTGGCTGCACATACACCTGGCCACCACAATCGAATCTTATAGCTGAACTATAATACCAGGCACCTACTGTCAGGTTAGGTTACGCGCCGACCTCTGTGATGTCAATGACCTAAGACTTCTATGTATACAGATAAACCCCGGACTGTCTAGAAGAAGGTGCTCAAGTCTTCCAGGAGAATAACCAGGCGTTTTAGTACATAAGAAGGCAGGGGAACATCAAGGCCCTGACAGTTAACTCACGCGTAAAACATTCGGTCTCAGTAAACAGCTGAAACTCAGGTCATTTATAAGAGGTGCTTAGTTTCAAGGCTTAAACTAAGACTTAGAAAGTATAGAAAAGAATCACAGAAGAGAGACGTTATCTTTACCATCCTGTTTGGGAAGTGGTAGCCTCTTCCCAAAACGGAATACAAGCTGAAAGAATCGGACGTTGGATTAAAATAGTTTTATAATTCAGCATTTTTAAATACAGCAAAAATGCGGCACAATACAGCTTGTTGGTTACAATATGTAGGAAAAAGATAATTCCATGTTGTGGTGAGAAGGAAAAACAAAAGAAATTAATCCAATAGTCGTAGTAATTCCATTTTGTGTTGAAAAAGGAAAAACGAAAGAAAGTAATCCAATAGTGTCGAAAAAAGCAAAGAGTCCAAATGAATTCTTGTTCAGTGGTCTCCCTTGTCCGGGTGTAAGGCCACGAGCAGCAGGTGGATGATGCGGAGTTCCGATGTTCACTGGAGCACTAAGTCCCGCATACTTGGTTTCGCGACGACGTACGGAGTTCACATAATAACTATCAGGAGCAGGAGCTACAGAGTAACACAACACGTAAGACGAGGAAAGAAGAAGAAGCCGCCCCGATCTATCGTTGACCTGCTACTTATAGTCCTGATTTTTCCGTGACCCCATGGTCCTCCCCTACACATTCCTGGGGCGGTGCCCTCTTCACAGAACTTGATGACTAAACTTACTTCAGAACATTCTAGACAGTCAATGGCACACATCTCCGGGTTACAAAGCGGAGTTTTACATACATTCAGTGTTGACGAGAACATTCTAGTTGAGACAAAGATGCATTCAATATCGGCATTTACAGGTTTTAACATACAAACAGTTTACATTTGATTACAGGCAATGCACATTAAGATGTAGCAGACATATTGCATTCTATTGAGAGTACTTGGTTACATTCAACAAAGTATAGCCTATTTAAACATGTTGGTTGGTTACGTTCAAACATCGTAGGCTACACATGTTCATACGGAGTATGTTACATTCAGAACCATAAGTATTT
>NC_084999.1:28801673-28804173 GCF_963854185.1 Sardina pilchardus
GTTCTTGTTTGTTTCTCTGTGTATTTGCATTTGGTTCTCACCGTTTGCAACAATTTCTCTTGCACTCTTGACAGTCTCCAAGAAAACAGTCGGAAGCATTGCATAAACAGCTGCAAAACAATTGGACAATAAACTAGGTCAAAATACCAATTAATCAGCGGCATTTTCCCTGTTTGTACTCATAGATTGTTCCCTCTCTGTCCCTGATGTTCCTTTCATTTTAACCGCACATTATTTACGAAGCAACAGTGACAACATCAGTAGACTTGTCACTCCACATTAAATTGATCGTTACATCGTAGGATCCTGACCTGTCCGCTCTGTAAAACATATTAACCTTAACCAAAGGTCTCAGAGACCCTATTTATATCACTGTTTTGCATCATACCCCCTGGAGCTTTTGTAAACAATGCAAAGAATAGCAGATGTAATGTTTTTTTTTTCTTTTTTGTTTATCTGTAATGTTTATTGATCTCTAAACAACAACACAGATAATCTTAGCTTTTCTATTTGAATAACTGACAGCACACCTTCACCAATTAGACCAGGGCATAACTCTGATATTTATGAGGGGGTGCGCTAGGAGAGCAATGCAGCCCTAGACTTAGTTGGAGTCGCAAGGGGAGATGCAACATGACTTGATGTGGGGGGTATATATACAGTATATATCCTATTCTTCAGTGGTTCCATGTTGGTGGAATGAGTTGCCTAGTGCTCTCCGTTCCAGCAACAGCTTTGGATCTTTTAAGAGGGGTCTTAAGGCATATTTATTTAATATGCACTTAGTCCTTTGAGTTTGTGATGTGTTATGGTTTGTATAATAGTATTGTTTTGTTATAATTTGTCTATTGATAGAATTTGAAATTTATTTTGCTATTGTCCTTAAATTTAGCCATACCATGCTTTAGTTATTATTATCATATATAATTAACTGAGTGACTTATTCGATTGCTATTCTCATTTCACTGTTTTATTTCTCATTAGGTTAGTGCTTAAAATTATTGTTCTACTGATAATATTACTATTCTCCCTAGTTTGTAATTGTTCACTGTTAATTTAATTTGTATTGTTATTTATTTGTATGTCGCTTTGGACAAAGGCGTCTGCTAAATAACCATAGCCATAGCCATAGCCATAGCCATAGCCATATATATATATATATATATATATATATATAATAAAGCACAGCAGCTCTACTGACTCCATCTCATCTCATCTCCTCTCTCCTTGTCTGTTAGAGATCCTCCTCTCTCCATTGTCTCCCAAATGAGCTCTTGTGTTTACTGTTTTCTCATGAGCCACCCCCCACCTCCACACACACACACACACACACACACGCACACACACACACACCTACCCACACACTTACCCCCCTCCACTCACACACACACACACACACACACACACACACACCTCCTATCACACCTCACTCTTGTCTCTCCTCAGGTCTCCTGTCCTCCCTCCCAATCTCTCTCCTCACATCTCACACACTCCCTCTCCTGCTCCCTGTCCTGCTCCCTGGCCAACACAATGGGCCCAGCCTGGGCATCAGAGTCACAAAATGAGTAGGACAGGTCTGATACCTGTACTCAACAATGAAAACTGGCACAATATGGGCAGAGTGCTTTTCATAATAAGGGGACTATACATGATATAGCTTGAGTCTTCTCAAAAAATAGCATCGTTGTTACATTTAGAAGTGTCTAGTTCCAATTACTGTATTTTTTCCTGAACCTGCCTTCATGTAAGGGATAACGATTGCCACTTACAGTGTATGTCCTGTAGGTAACAGTCGTGCATTTGTAGCACACAACAGAAACATGAGGTTCAGTTTAAAAACAAGCCCATTTTATTCAGTTTGTTGTATTATTTTCTTTGCTTACCAACTGTGATAAGGATGGGTAGTTTGTTTATAGTTGATTCCATTGTTACGAAGCCTAAATTCCTAGGTCGATTATTGGTGGTTGTTAGTAGTTACCATTCAAACGTGCATTAATAGAGAAATCAAACTTTTAACCAGATCTACTTCATAGGTGTCCCGTCATACAGAATGAATAGCCAAGGTGTGGTTATCTGATGGTCCACTTACGAGAAGGCCCACCAAGATTTGTCCAGCTACAGTACGCTATGCCAAGTGGGCATCTCTGTATACCATTGTGCATATTCATCATTCAACATACTCATCATACATAGGTGCTGTGTAGAACCAAATTAGAATCAGTAGAAATGGAGAGATGGGGGAGATGTGGTAGCCTCGAAATCTAGACGCACCTAGAGGCCAAAAATATTTTTGCCTATAGGGGATGGTCTAGGGTCGCACCGTTGAGGCCAAGCCTGCGCTAGGCTCCAGGCCAGCCTAGCCAATCAGAACTCTCTATCTGTGTACGGAGTCCTTGAGCCCGCCTCAGCTCACCTTCGGCTTCTGATATTGACGCCAGGGGGCTGGACCATGCATCCTCATTTGACGAGTTGGGTGTGAGACGTGTTGCACAACCATAGA
>NC_084999.1:28809173-29066673 GCF_963854185.1 Sardina pilchardus
CCGGTGAAGGTTCAGAATGACATGAAGTACCATCAGCGATGAAGTCAGGATCTTGTCAGTCTAATCAGGGCAAACAATAACAGCCCCCCCCCCCCCAGGCTCTCTCCTCTCTGACACGGGCTAAGATGTCATCCAACGTGTGTCAAACACACACTGTGATCCAGAGGGATTTTGAGAATGACATTTGGAAATGAGATGAAAATAACACTGAACAGGGTTTTCCTACCAACAGGGATTTGTATGAATAGCTGCCATGGGAAGAGCCACAGTCCAAATGACCTGACAAGTCAAACGCTGTCAATGCAGTTGCTTGGCATATTATGTGACACCACAGAGAATAAAGAATAATAAAGAATACATGATTTATCTGATGACATAATGTATGACTGACTGATGACCTTTTCCTGTTTGAGTGCCTCAGAGACAATTCATTCTTGAATTGTCTATGAATTGCTCTAATCGATATGGAGGCATTTGTCAAAAGTATGACGCACAGTGTGCGAAACGTGACAGAACAGGGTGGATCTGTAAACGGTATGGAGCTGTACCCGATGCTTTTGAAGTCAGAAAGGATTAATACATTAAATGAATCTGTTGGGAGTCATACCAATTCACATACCATAAATGATTCCATTAATGCATTGCATAACCAATAGGATCTGAGTTGTCAAAACACAAAATCAGAGGGGCACTATCACAGTGTAATGCAGCTTTTAAATGGATGATTATTATGTAACACTGACAAGGGCGTAACTTTGGGTCTACCATTGGGGGGGTTAAACTTGAGGCATATTTATCAATTTATTTATTTATTGAATAATTTTCTTGTGCAAAAGGTAACATGCTAATTTGCCGTTCCTTTATTAGCAATACATCATAATGATATAGGCTAGGCTACTTAAAGTAAATGCAGCTGTTCACTTGACTGTTTGTGCCATAATGACACAGTAGTTAAATTCAGTGTGCTCACATGGACCGTCTTGTGTGTAGGCCTATGTATAAAGTGCGCGCCTGCACTAGCCCTATGAGCTCTAGGCTGTTTTAAGGGCATTTTCACTACCTCTAGTTAGAAGCATTTATCCTGGTCATTGTAAGTGCCATTCACACATGCTACATATTGTTTTTTTCAGCACAGTCTAGGCTACCCAGATCTACCACATATACTTGCATTGATTTGATTTAGATTTTTAAATAATAAAAATTTAAAAAGCATACTATACAAATTCCTACATTTCGACGTGTATCTCACCACAGCAAGCTTACAGCTCGACATGACTTTCATGGTTGTGTAGACCTGACTGTCCTGAAAATTGCAATATAAGAACCATGGTGGAGGTATACTTTGGGGCTGAGCAATTTACAGAAATATGTGGTGTGTGCCTTCCAGAAATAAATGGTAATTTTTATTTAGTGATGAGAAATTACTTTTTGACACTTTTTGTGCTCCATATTTGTGACACTAGCTGATCTGACCTGACTTGTTTGCGTGGTATAACACACGACGTGCACAGATGATGATTCTCTATAATATTTTTTTACTGCATTGCAATGAACAAAGTAAAGGCAAAAAAGTGTTTATTTGTCAAACAAATTTGGATGCAATATGAGTCTTGAATTGGATACCATACAGGAGTTTGCTAGGATCTCAAAACCGTAGAGAAACTGAAACACATGGTAACGTTGGATTATGAACATAGCTATTATGCCACACAAAAACATGGGGTAAGTGGAGCTAAATGAAGTTATTATTTTGCTGTCACTTCGTCTGTTTTATGGCCTAGAGGGTTGTATGTGGTATCTGTGGATAGCTCTAGCTCTCCCCTTTCATCTGACATGCATATCTTTCCGATGGCGGGTTCGCGTGTAATTCAAGCGAGCGGGTGAATGCAGAGCAATATAGACTGTAAATATGATATACTTTGATTTAACTTCATAATTTTATTTTAGTTTCATAGAGACAAGTGTCTAGTCTCGTTGGAAAGCCCCGGTTCTGCTCTTTCGTGCAATATAGGTCTCATCTCGCTGTGACTAACTATCCCTGAGCAATGTAACAGAGAAGAATGGGTGTGTTTTTGACGCACTTTGCGTCCGTCGGGCTCTTAGGGTTAGCCAGCCAACTCCAGTCAACAAATCATCAGCTAATTTAACAGCTAACTTAGCAATAGGGGTATACCTCCATTTGGTCAGGATTTTTCCTATTTTTGGTTGGTGTCAACCAACAATGGGAAAAAATGCTGTCTGGCTGCCTTTCAATGTCTTTTTCATCTTCCCACCTGAGTTGAGAGCTTTCTCCAACCATTCATTCCAGCGACTGCGCAGAATAGTAAACAAACTTTCGGTAGAGAACGCAGGTTGGGTAATACCAAGTAGTCGGTGGGCAGGGGGGTACATTTCAGAATATTTTTAAAAAAAATGATACTATCTTGCTGGAAAATGAAATGAATAAAGAAAACGAACAAAAAATATTCATCCAGAATATTTCATGTTCAGTGTAATCTGAATTATGTGATGATATTGAGGGGGTTATATTATCTGATATGATTTTTGGGGGGGTCATGACCCCTGTAACCCCCCCGCAAATTACGCCTATGAACACTGACAAGATGGCTGACATGTTCAAAGACATGCCTTTAAAGGCTTAGTGTATATTCACACTAGGGGCTCTATAGGCCCGGAGTCAATTCAAATCAATCAATGAATAAAACTAGAAAAGCACTCAGTGAGCGCAGACCTCCACCAAGCGAAAACATAACCGCCTCCTGGATCCAGACGGTGATACGGATCACTCCCAAAATGTAATCGTTTCTTCCTTGGGTCGTTTCAGACCTTCCCTGGATATTTCATCGAAATCCATCCTTAACTTCTTATGAACAAACATACAAACAAACAAACAGACAAACAAACAGACTGACAAACAAACAAACAAACCCCGATGAAAACATAACCCCCTTGGTGGAGGTAGAAAGCCATCATGTTTAAAACATAGGACATGGGATGATCTAGATCAAGTTATGGAATTCCCATTGCCATTCCATAATTTCCCAACTATTCCCGCCCCCATTTTGACACTCGTCCTTCAGCTCTTTGATCCGGAGCAACAGCACAGAGGACATGGAAGTCCACTGGAAGTCCTAAAGTGGTTCACTCTCCAACACATTAACAGATTTGGGGAATGTTTGTGATTGCATTCTTACAGGTATACTGTAGGCTACAGCAGGCGCAGAACTGAAGCGCTGTGTTCATGAGCAATTCGCTTCTATTACAATCAATGGAAATGGCTATGCCAGACGGTTGAAAAAATGTGGCAATCTTTTCTGACAATTTTTATGCTCTGCGAATGGATCACTTCAGTTGCACACCTGGTCTAGCCTTGTTTTTCTATACACACACAAACAAACACACACACACACACATTGTTTATCTCTTTCTCTCTCTCTCTCTCTCTCTCTCTCTCTCTCTCTCTCTCTCTCTCTCACACACACACACACATACACACATACACACACATATGCACAAGGTCACATACACACACACACACACACACACACACACACACTGTAGCATGGCGAGCTGTCACACCTCAGTGAATGGAAAGGAAACTAATTTCCTCAGGCCCCCTTGCCTGGCCTGTACCTCCATCCGCCCTTCCACCTGTCCTCAGACTGCTCCCCTCTCCATGAAGAATGATATTTCACACCCTGAACTTTAATCCCCTGTCCCCCCTCTATAGTATATTACACCGTATAGGAGATGTAGGGAAATCCAGGGAGCAGATATTCTTCACAGAGGACGGTAAGGACAAGGTGAAAGTTAGTTCACACCTACAGACTTTTGTACAGCGGAGGTCCTGCAATGCACTGAATAACAAAAGTAGTGAAGTTAATCGCAAGCTTATAGGAGATGATGTGATCTATCTATTTATGGTCTATCGGACTATAAAATGCCTTACTGTAAAAGTGATGTGAAGTATGAAAATTGCAATTCAAGCAGACAACAGGCAGTTTAAAGGATTGCAAAACGTAGTAAGACATTTATTAGCTAACAACAGTTTCAAGACTATACAGGTACGGCCGGAGGTCAGCATGAATGTACCACTTAAGGCGACTCCCCGACTGACCCCTGGCACTGTGTGTTCTCTCTGCATTTAAAGGCCTCGCCTCCTCTTGATTGTGTCAAGAGGAAAGGCCTCATCAACAAATGATCAAAGGGTCACAAGGGCAGTTTGTTGACCAGGTTTTGGTGTGATCAAAAACTGGGGTCGTGACTAAAGCAATGATGAAATATTTCTACTACAGATGCTTACGGTATGGGTCAGAATTACAGTGGTAATTAACTTAATTTGGCGGATCATTTTATCCAAACTTACAGCAAGATAATCAAGTAATTGTACAATAACTTCAACAGTTGAACATTGTGGCCCTGTTAGATTGTGTGTGTGTGTGTGTGTGTGTGTGTGTGTGTGTGAATTACAGTGGTATCTAGCGCATGATATGACGTGTCCTCTTTTTTTTTTTTAAACATGATGACTTTCTTATTCATTGATTGATTTGAATCAACTCCTGGCCTATTGAGCACTTAGTCTGAATGTACTGTACACTAATGTACTGTATGAGTCCTTAAAGGCAAGTCTTTGCACTCGGCTGCCATTTTGGTAACTTCTTAGTTACGATTAACGCGATTAAGTTATTTCAATTTCAGACAGTTGTTTCAGACTATCAAGATCAGGCTCCAATGGGGAGGCGTATTTACTGTAGGTCCAAATAGGTAGATCATTATTGACATAAAAAGTACATCAGGTGAACCTGTATTATGTAAGCCTGAATTGAACAGTAAATACCCCCCCCCCCCCCACCCCTCCGACGCCATCATTAAAACAAGGCTTGTTTTATTACATTGTTTTATACATGTTTGTGTGTTTTCTATTGCTTCAGAGTACTTTGTCTGGGTACACTCAATATTAGTAATATCCCTGGTTGGATACAACAAAAAAATATTTCACAATAATCTAAAATTGGAAATGTTGCTCCTTTGCAGCTGTTTCCAAGTATTCTTCTCTGTTTGATATATGGAGCCACATTCTCTGACAAGCATCTAGACCTGCAGAGCCCCTCAAAGGCTGTTGGCTAAATGGGCGCCTAGAGTGCTTTCAGAGGGCGGGAGGGAGGGAGGGAGCAAAGAGGTTGTTTGTGTGTGTGGAGTGTGTATGTGTATATGTGTGTGTGTGTGTGTGTGTGTGTGTGTGTGTGTGTGTGTGTGTGTGTGTGTAAAGGGCCAGCTTTCTTTGACAGCCCCGTCAGCTAAAGATGCTGCACCTCACCACGGGCAGGAGCCGGTCAAAGGGGGGAGGCTTCAGAGAAAGGTGTGACAGGAGCCGGCCCATCTGAGCCTTTTCATGCCTGCGAATGGAGAGTGCTGTGCTCCCAGCGTGAAGAGGGCCTCAACGCAACGGCTTCAAATCATCTTAGCACTCTTCTGTTGCCAATGCGCCCACTGGCCTTGAATTTACATGGGGACAGACAGGAGCATCCTTCAGATAAAATGATTGCATGATTGGTGAGTATGAGCTTATAGTGAAGGAGAAACCCTGGAGCAACACAGATGTTTACTTATAAGTTTTAATGCATATAGATGCACAGCCTTCCTCCCTTTCTAGTATGGAGACCGTCCCCTTCCGTAGACACACCAGATGTCAACAGAAGTGTTATGGAATTGCCCTTTCTGAAGTATTATACAGTATGTCATGTTATATTTGGAAGCACTCTCACTGAGGCCTAAAGAATGTTCTGCACTCTGCAAGAGATGCAATTATACATTTTGCCCAAGGTTTGGCTTTTGAGGCACAGTGATGGTACCATTCCATTATATTTAGCATTTCTGCCTAGCGACAAAAAATTCCATTTAGAACATTGGCTATTGGACTGATTAGACCTGTTTTTTTTTAGGAAAGATGGACATAGAACTACAGCATGGGCCATAGTAGATATGAATGCTAAATAAACAATCCAATTAATTGTAACTGCGAGTTAGAATGCTCTGCCCACTCCACAGAACCTCAGACTCCTGAAAAGCGTCTCCCCCTTCACCATCAAAGCAAAGAGACATGCCGCAGAGGTGTTATGTGAATGCATGATGTGCATGCATGCTGTCTGCAGTGCAATAAGCAAGTTTTGGAAACGACAGAAAATGTGCCATGGTTCATGTCAGCTTATTATATGGCTCTCTAGAATGTTGAGAGAGCTCCCATTCACTTTGAATGGGCCTCCCCAACGTTCTACCGGTGATTAATATGTATAATCACCGGTGAAAGTATATAATGACCGCTGTCAATGGCAACGGGTTTTGTGCTTCTAATTCACGTCTTTCATATCAATCCGCAACAAAGCCGTTCGCTGGTTGCAATGGAATTTCATTGAAAGTTACCAAGTATGTTGCCAGGCAACACCTAACAACTGTCAACTGTGGCGAACTATTTATTTTCTAGAAGTTAGCGGAAGCCACCAAACGGTAGCCAAGTCATTGCTAAAGACACATTGAGTTAAGTTTCATTTCTCTTTTTGGCAAGTAGCCATATAATAAGCGGGATAATGTATAGAACGCCGGTCATTATCGGAAAATAATTCCCTTCAGGACGAAGCAAAACCCCTCCGCTGCGCGTCGGGGTTCTGTTCATCCTGTCGGGAATTATTTTCCGATAATGACCGGCGTTCTATACATTATCCCTTACATATCAATCAATAAGGGACGTTCAATTCATATATGGATGTATGTAAACCGCTCACAAAAAGTAAGGAAACTTGTAAAGGTGACTAATAAACGATGAAAATGATATAAAACACTTTAGTGATGGGTATTATTAAAGTGGAGATATAATGGGCCAAAGTCAAGTTTCCTTACTTGCAGTTTATACTATATGTTGAAATATTGCAATCTTTAGTAATAATATATAGTAAGCAAGGAATCAATCTTAATTTCCTTATGGATCAATAAAGATATCTATCCAATCAATCTATCTATGAATGGTGGTAGTGATGGTGTATGTGAGTGTGTGTGTGTGTGTGTGTGTGTGTGTGTGTGTGTGTGAATGGACCTTATCAAAATGTATCATCTATTCATTTGCACTTACACATAAACTTGTGCGTTTTTAATGAGCACTGAATCAGGCTTCTTGCTCGTGCCCTTGCCAAGGAGAGCGGTGAAAGGCTATCCTTCACCGGACTGGACCTTATGGTGTTTATGCCACTGCGTGATGATGTATGGAGCAACTAGCCAGCGCTCGCTAGGTAATTAACAAATGATATTTGGGCGAGGAGAGCACGCGCTTGATGGGGGTGTCTCATTTTTAGAGTCCCCCACAGCTCCGTGCACCAGAGGGGATCGCCTAATGTGATGTGATGAATATACCTGCGCCTCCACCACACAGGTGGACAAGCACACATGCATGCATGCACTCACACATGCAGATAGGACAATGTGTACACACAAATACTGTACACACACATGCACACACACACACACACACACACACACACACACACACACACACACACACACACACACACACACCAATACCCTAACAGACTCTCTATCAGACTCTCTCTCTTTCTCTCTCCCTCCCCCTCTCTCTCTCTCTCTCTCTCTCTCTCTCTCTCTCTCTCTCTCTCTCCCTTACACACACACACACACACACACACACACACACACTCTTCAGCCGCCTCACACCAGCAGACTGTCCCGCATGGAGAGTTGTGCAGCTGCAAGATGAAGTGTGGAGCACAGAGGGCAATTACGCTCCAGATGAACGACCCCACCAGGGCCCTCCCACTGAGCACCAGGGCCGCTCCTCTGGAGGATGCTCAGGACAGAGGCCGCCATGGACACAGTGTGTGTGTGTGTGTGTGTGTGTGTGTGTGTGTGTCTGTATTCTCTTCTGCTGTGTGTGTTGACCAGAAAAGGTCATTCAACCATGGTCTGAATAGATGTGCAGTCCTGCGCTAGTTTTCAAGTTTTAAAGCAAATACTGTTTTTTTAGCAGAAAGGGCGTTTTCAGTGTTTCATTTGATTGTGTGGTACCCTGATGGAAATCCAGAGTTCTTCGGAGAGCACAATTTGACTTGTGTCTGCAAGATACTCTGGCCACGAGCAATGATACACATTACGTTTTGCACCAATATCGGAGCTAACCTATCAAATAGGCATATAGGCGGGACAAAGGCGAGCTGAACTGATGACGACAGCGCTACAACATTTCTATTTGCCAGTTCATAATAGGAACTTCTCCTTCATTAGCATCAGCAGCTAGTGACAGCTGCAGTTTAGTCGACTTTCCTGAGGATTTCTCTCCATTTTACTCAAGTGCACATTTAGAGCTGTTGCCCTCCAGCGAAAACTTTGCAATCTCAAGAAACAAATGAGTAAATGAAAATTCATGTATGCAACATTAATTCCTTTAACATAACATGTCAAGAATAAATGGAAAATCAGCAATCGACAGTGTACAAGAGTCAGTCTACATTTTGGCAGAACATGTTGAATAGTCGATAAAAGATTTCAGAATAAATTAATGTGCGAATTTCCCCAAGGACTTTTTTAATCAGAATGCGCCCTCCTTTTCCCATCTTTGTTAAATGAATCATGTGAATTATAGTCATATTACAAATGGCAAGTCTTTGCAGGCTATTAGTTTGTTTCTTTAGGGGTCTAATAGAAGACATGCTTCATTTGGGCGCCGGTAGTATCCCGGAGCAATGCAGAATGAATTGCATTATTTCCAACAGCTGCCATTTCCAGACGATGTTATCAGAAGTGTGCTAACGTAATGCGATGGGGTGAAGTTATTATTCCACACTAGAGGCTTTGCACTCACTGTAATGACATTCATCCTTAGTATCCCCCCCCCCCCCCCCCATTTCTCATTTTCAGAATTTTTTTTGGTGGCGATTTCCCCCCCCTTAATTATGAAATACATTATGCCACTAAAGTTGGATGTAGAAAGCTGATAGGTCTTGGGGAAGATTAGCTTTGTAAAAAGAGGGGGGTTACCTTGTCTTTCCGACTCATTTTTTGCCAGGGCTGAGATGCCTTTAAGCTAAAGCTTTGTTGAAGTATGGGGCTTGAGAGCTCTGAAGTTTGTGTTGTGTACACCAGTACATGGGTATATTTGAATTATGTCGTACTGTCCAATACTTGTTGCAAGTGGCTAATTACCAGTGTAGCTTATTGATGTCAATTCATTGTATACAAACCATGTGTGACTACATTCTACATACTATGTTATGTAATTAATTTGTGCATATACAGTATATTGTGTAGCAAATTACATGTTCTGTCGATATTAATTTGCTGTTAAAAACTGTTAAAAATGTAGTTCTCTAACAACTAATCATCATTGTACATTTGCATTTATTCATTTGGCGGATCATTTTATCCAAAGCAACTTACAGCAAGATAATCAAGTAATTGTACAATAACTTCAACAGTTGAACATTGTGGCCCTGTTAGACTGTGTGTGTGTGTGTGTGTGTGATGTTTTTTCTTTTCTCTCTCTCTATGAGGACACTTAATGACATGAATCAAGTCATAATGCCATGTTCATACTGGAACCTTCAGTACCTGCTACACTGATTAAACCTCCCCTGTGTGGCATTCAAGTAATGAACCAACACTGGGGAGGAATGGCTGCCATTAACCTTTCCATATCATCACTGAAATGGTCTTATTTTAATACCACTTGAGGGGGGAAAAAAGTCATCAGAATGAACCCTATTTCCATATCAAACCTGAGAGTGGAGAAAAAAAGTTAGTCTGTTTGTTTTGCTACTTTGCAGTCAGTTGATTGGGCTATAGTGGCCTTATTGGCAACCTTGTGCTTTTCGTTTCCTTCTCTGACCAGCTGGACGCCTGCAGTCCCTCTCTTGTGTTTTAATCGTTCACCGCCACACAGACCACACTGGGTTACACTTGTCACAGCCCAAGATGGCTGTCGGCTCTGTTTGTGTGTGTTTGGTGAGTTTGATTGTAAGTGTAAGGAGACTGAGAAAAAGAGACCAGCTGTCTAGCACAGTGGTGGGTGGTGTGTAGGAGTAGGTGCCATGTGTGTGTGTGTGTCGGGGTGTGTGTCAACAGTTAGGTGATAGAACGCTTTCAGAACTCCAATGTTTATTATTTTTCGAAGACGCGAGGCTTCTTTTGGCAGTGTGATGTGCCTTCTCGAGGCACTCGCGGTGGTCCAAGAGGAGGTGTTTATTGTTGCTTCAGAGGTGTGGTGCAGAGATAAAAAGCACACTTCCTCCTTTATCTCCTGTCCATGGCAACGAGTGCGCCATAGCTTTGATGAAGCCTTCTTAATTCTTCACAAGGACACATATGCCGCCTGCCACACTGCTGAAGTTTATTTTTATCCACTGGAACATAAATACAGAAATGACATGCGATGAATACTTTAATCGCTTGTAAGATCAATATTGTTTCTTTGCTGATAACTTTGAAACATGATGCATGAAGATAGCATTAGTTTAACCGTGCAAAAGGGATTAATTTGCTTCCGACCAGATATTGAAATCATGTCGATATGCTAAAAATATGGGTTGCATTCATTTTGGTTCAAATCAGCACAGTGTCGGTTTGCTTTGGATTTTGTTTCCACATGGCCTTAACCTTGAAGGACTCAATAAATAAAGCAAGCCATATTTATTATTCGAAGAAAGATGATTCCTGAAAAAAATGTTAACATGAATGCATTTCTCTCTCTCTCTCTCTCTCTCTTGCTCTCTCTCTCTCTCTCTCATATGTGTGCGTATGTGTTTAAATATATGTGTGTGTGTGTGTGTGTGTGTGTGTGTGTGTGTGTGTGTGTGTGTGTCCAAAGCTGAACCCTTGCAATATGGAGTCTGCCTGTTGTCTCAGGAGGAGGTGCTGCAAAATAAAATGTTTATGGCAAGCCACGGGGCAAGAGGTTCACTGTCTGTATCTTAAAGATCTTATGTGTGATTTTGATAATCTGGTTACAGAATCAAGATCAGCATACTTCTCCAGTTTAATCTCCTCTTCAAAGAGACACCCCAAGGTTTTATTTGTGTCAATTAACAAAATTGTCGCCTCTCCTGCAAATATGGAAACAACACATTCTTAAAATGACTGTGATAAGTTGCTTGCATTTTTCATTGATAAGGTAATGTCAATCCAAGCCATCGAGGATTTGTTGGGCATGACCAGGAAAAAGAAATATTGTCCAGTCCACAGGACATACCGCCATTATCACGTGTTTCTAATGTTTTACCTGCTATAGGCCATATCCTACAGTAACTACCACTTCTGACTAAAATACTTGGTAACACTTTACAATAAGGGTACATGAATTATCATGAACTAATGCATGAATTAATGCATGAATTACGCATTAGTTAATCCATTAATATATCATGAATCATTATGACTAGCATGAATTCACTGATTGTCATTAATGAATTAATACATAAATAACTCATCATCTTAAGCATTAAGTACGGTTGGCACATCATCATGAATCATGATTAATTAAGCATGATCATGATGACTTTTTGTCAGACAAAATCTTGGACATCACCGTCATGGAGAAAAAAGAAAAGTAATTACACATGAATTCATGTTAACTAAATGTCATGAATTATCATGAGTTAATTCATTAACTCATGCATTAATTATACATGAAAATCTCATTAATAAACATTAATTAATAGTATGTCATTAATGACATCAGGTATGGACAACAAATTCATCTTGAGCATTAGGTACAGTGGGTAAATCATTATGAATAATGATCAATTACACATGATCATGGTGATTTCTAGGTTTTTGAAATGTGCTCCAAGGGGTAAGTAAACTATACATTAACTCATCATGAACTAATTAAGACCATTTTCAGAGAATATCGAAGAATCCACATCGTTCAAATATAGGCATGTCCTCATTAGCTAAGCATTATCTTTTCATTAGTTAATCATGTCTGTGGCCCCTCAGATAAAGTGATGAACAGGTGGTGCTTTAAATGCATGAAGTTTGAAGTCATGCAAAAATTGTCAATTTACATTAATTAATGATGAATTACTCATGAGTTCATCATGTTTGTGGCCCCTCACCTAAAGTGGTAAATGGACCCTTCTTTATCACTGACGAAAGAAGTGGATTCTTCGATATTCTCTGAAAATGGTCTTAATTAGTTCATGATCACCCCGGACTTGTGGTGTCCCCCAGGGGTCAGTGTTGGGCCCTATACTGTTCTCTCTGTTTATGCTTATCATGCTTAACATCACTTTTATGCTGATGTCATGCAGCTTCATTTTACTCTCAAGCCAAATGAGACCCCTAAGCTCTCAAAGCTCCTTGACTGCATATCTGCTATCAAGGGTTGGTCAGCAGATAATTGTTTGTGGCTGAATGTAGGCAAACACTGATCTTAGTTGCTCCCAACAAAACTTTTCCCATGATAAAGCAAAACCTTTCACCTCTTTCATGTCTAGTGCGCCCTAGAATAAGAAACGTTGGGCTGATGTTTGATAAGTCTCTATCATTTTACAGTCACATTAAATCTTTGACTAAATCCTGCTTCTTTCATCTGCAGAACATACTGTATGCAAGCTTAGGTCTGTGGTGTCCCAGTCAGAGTTGGAAATGCTCATTCATGCCTTCATATCATCCTGCACTGTGTTACTCTGTTTTTCTCGCTCAACAAATGTGTTCTCCATTCACCATTGGCTGCCCATTCAGAATGCAGCTGCCAGACTTCTTACCAGGTCTAGCAGACACACCTATGTCACCCTTCTCTTCTATTCTCTTCCCTGGCTCTCCTTGGCTCATAGGATTCGATTCAAAATATTCACTTTAGCATATAGAGCCCTTCATGGTCAGTCACCTGCATTATCTTTCTAAACGCATTCACTCTCACTCTGCTCCCCCCACCCGTAGATCCAATAACCATAACCTATCCCACACCTGTACTTAATCGGGCGTTTGTGGCGTAGCTCCCAAATTCTGGAATGCACTGCCAATGGAAATGGATTACATACAGTATCTGTATGTTTGTGTGTGTGTGTACTATATCCATGTGTGTGTGTGTGTGTGTGTGTGTGTGTGCTTGTGTTTTGCTAAGAAACTAGCACCCCTCTCTACCCCCCACCGCCCACCCACTCACCCATCTAGCCTCGCTAATTCCACTAGCCATTTTCTTTTCGTTTCTGTGTCCTTTGTATTAAAAGACAGTCTGTCCAAATCAACAGATGAAACCATTGCTTTATTTGCCCAGCCCTCTGCCGCTTAAATCCCTCTCTGATATTCTCTGGTTTGACACATCATTTCTTTCAACCGCTTCAGAGGTCCGCGAGTCATTGTGTCGAGAAAATAAGGAGAGAATTGTACTATTTAATTATCAAAATTGCTTTTACTGTGGAAGCTCGAACCAAACGTGATTCACCAGTCTGACCTACAAAAACACATGTTCATTTTTGTGTGACAGATTTAACCGGAGGCCATCGGGAACGTGCTCCCTGTAGCCTTTGTCTGCTCATTTCCAGACATAGCCAAGTTGCTCCTGAGAGGTAATTGCATTTGAAATTAGTTTTTTTTTTTTTTTTTTAAATGGGTTCTTAAAAAATGTCCTGGCTGTGGCAGTGTGCAACCCTTAAATCTCTCAGGTCTATTTTAGCACTGAAGGAAAGGTATCAAAATAAAAAGGCTGTCTGTATCCTGACACAAAACACACGATCTTGTCTGTTCAAAACAGCCAAGAAGAGATTTATTTTAACAGCCCTCCATCCAACATCAATAGTGTTGTGAGTGAAGTTGTGTACAAGTACAATGAGATCCTGTCTATCTCTGTGCTCTCGTCTGCTGCTCTCAGAACAGTGAAGTGGCTCGGGACTCAGAGGGTGTAATGAGAATCTTATTTGTCAGGAGGGGTAGTGGAGAGAACATTTCTTTGTACAGCGGACCACAGACTACAGCTGTTGTGGGCGCAAGCCAAAAACTGAAAGCATTGCTGGGGTAAATGAGGATGAATGTGAAAAGCGTATGCATGCACAGGCACACACACACACACACACACATACTCGAAAAATAAACATATACACACACACACACACAAACATTGTCTTGCATACACACACATGGCTGTATGGCTTTATGTAATATTCTTATTTCCACTGCTGTGTGCTGAAGGCTCCCTCAGACCACTGTCTGTGTCAATACAGACTCTCTCTCTCTCTCTATCTTTACCTGTCTATTGCTCACTTTCTCTTTCTTTGTTTCTTGCTGTTACTCTTTCTCTCTTTCACTGTATCTCTCCCTCTCTCTCTCTCCCTCTCCCGTTTCTAGCATTCTCCCCCTCGCAGAGAAGTGTCAGTGTGAGGCTCAGAGAGATAGGTTGCCCCAACCATACACTTAATCTTGATGAAAAACTAGTGTGTCTCCTGACGGGCTGTTTTGGCTGGTATCCACTG
Source organism: Sardina pilchardus (assembly GCF_963854185.1). Taxonomy (NCBI): domain Eukaryota; kingdom Metazoa; phylum Chordata; class Actinopteri; order Clupeiformes; family Clupeidae; genus Sardina; species Sardina pilchardus. The sequence goes on from NC_084999.1 coordinate 28,823,642, forward strand.
ATGTTCTGTCCTCCATGTCTCCTCCTTCAGTGTGATGGATCAGTAAAAAATGCCTTTACACGTGTGTTTAAATTATAATGCAGAAGGCACTTTCATGAGATAAATTAGCTCAATATATCCAGCCTTGTTATTTGGTAGATTTTAAAACATACAGTGACTAGAGATATAGCTATTTGAAGAAGACTTGCTACAAAAAAAAAAAAACGTAATAAAAAGTTTTATGCAGACATAAGCTTGCTGCATGCATGACAATGGCAGCTCATTAACTAGAAGCTGCCATGCCATTTTAAGAAACACAATAAGTAATTGAACAGGTACAGACAAAGAGGAGGTTTCTCCCTTAATTGTATCCTACTAACTAGGCAGCTGTTCACTGTCCTTAGCCACATAGCCTACCCAGGTGTTCCAGATGTTCTGTATCAGTAGAGAACTTTTGACTTCCACAACTTTCAATAGCTCAGTCTTCTATTGCTGGCTGGTTCCGTCTTTGATTTGAATCATCAGACATCAATACTGTCTCTAATACCTCATTTAAATGGCCACCGAATCACCATCAGAATCAGGCAGTAGTAATGTGAAAGGCGTCTGGCCTTTGGTGACACAAACCTGATGTGGGAAATGGTGCTTATTTATGATGATGGACAATAACAGAATGTTCATCCACACCACTGATCTCTATCCATGACCATCTGCAGTGGTCTGATAGGAACTGATGCTGGAGCACCACTGGCCTGTGGTAAAGGAGGCATGATGGTACAGTAGATCGGGGTGGGATCTGCCTCAGGTGTGTTGCAGAATCAGTCGTCGTCTGGGGATGATGGGAAGACATGTCTCTGTGTTTGTGATCTGGGAAGAGGTGCTTATCTGTACTGTTGACTGTGGTCCTGCAGCTGCTGAGAATAGGCGATAATGGGGTCTCCACTAACTGCCCACAAGGAGTTAGAATGGTTATGGTTATGGTTCATGGTAGACTCTTTTTTCCAAGGCGATATCAGCAACAGAAAACATTATCATCAAATATGAACAGCTCAAAAACAATAAAGTAGATCAAATAAAGACTTTTATCATATCAATAGCAAACCAAAAAGATCAACAGGAAAAAAAGACATTTATGTCTTGATGCTTTGGATCTGGATCAACTAGTGGGAGTCAGAAATCTGATAGGTGAGTGCAACAGTGTCCAGTTCATAAACTTACATAAATCTGAGTAAAACATGGAATTATGGTTATCCACACAGGCCATTATTACTGCTATACAGCATCGTAGCTTTCACCAAGTACCAAAAACACACTCCTTCAGCTAACATTAGCATATCAGCCATTCCAAGCATCGATCCGAATGTCCAAATGATCAGCCCTGCAGGGGAGTGCATTTACTTCACTGTTAAATAAATTTGACAAATCACATTACAGCAGGTAAACGACTGAGGCAATTATGCAAACAACACAGAAATAATATGAATAAACAAACTTATCAGCAAATAAATGCAGTCACGCTGTCCTACTGGCTCTGGACAATGCTTTATGTCAGGACATAAATAGAAATAATGGAGACATTTGGATGGAAGATGAAAGCAGAATAAATACTTGACTATACAAACCAAATGAAATGAAAACAATGAGTTAGATTTCACCCATATAAGCATAGTACAACTGTGTAAAAATGTGTAAAACAAACTAGAGCGCTACAGATCTTATACATTTATCACAATATCCATTCATCCCTGGCACAGTTAGTTGGTTTAACCAACCCGATTTGTTTAATTTAATTGACGTCATGCAGTCAGCTGATGATAATAGACCGTCTAACCAAACGGGAGGGGGTTGGGCAACGCAACTAATTAAGTGTCAGTCGTCGGGCAGCTTTTAAATGATTTCACACGAAGGCCACCGTTTTTTTTTAATTCCTCTGCATTTCACATTGTGGTTTATTCATTGTGAGGCTCTACTTATCAGACCACACAGTTCCCATGAGAATGAGAACGCGCTCAAACTGTGTCTTGTGTTGCATGATCAACTGGCATTGGCCACATTTCCCAGATTCGTTAAGAAGCTCTAAGAAGTGCTAAGAACTTCTTAGGAGTGCTCTAAGGACGTTCTAAGAACGCTCCTAAGAAGTTCTTAGCACTTACGATCTTCTTAACGAATCTGGGAAACGTGGCCATTAAGAGTGGATCGACAGCATAGAATGGTGCTTTGAAAAGAGTTTTTCTTCTGTCATCTGGCTTGTTTTGTTGTTATAGACCCTTGGTTCCAAAACCAGTATTGACCACTCAAGATTCCCCTGGCCCATCTCTGACCACGATTTCTTTCATAATCCACTTTGCCTATATGAGAGTCATTCATAAATATTTAGATTTTTTTAAAAAATATATTTTCCGTCTCCTCCAGTTACACGAGGTAAATGGTTTTGAATGGATGACATGACGTTTTTCATAATTATATTAAACTATTACATGATTTTGAGATATTTACAAAAATGTTGTGTTTTCTGGCCTATGCAATAGTCTAGGTGTAGTGGTTAAACTTCAGTTTGGCAGAAAATACAGCCTGGCAGCCCAGGACAAAATGTCATCATTACATTTAAAATAAGAACCACACTACAAGGGGAGCAAAGAAAAGGTCAGCTAAGAAACTAACCCCTCTTGCGGCCAGTACCCATATGCGCGGGCGCACACACACACACACACAGAGGCAAACATGCACGCACACACACATACACACATACCACACACAGAGACAAACACACACACACACACACGCACACACACACACACACACACACACACACACACGTACACACAAGAGTCTCTATGTTTCATAACCGATGGGCTCTGTCAAGTTTGTTGAACATTTGCTGAATTGGCTTCAGCTCGACGCTGGAATGATCGCCTTGGGCGACTGCCCTCTCTCTCCTCCTGCAGTCCTGTCGGATCACACACTCCAGAGCAGTGACCACACACACACACACACACACACACACACACACACGTACACCACACACATACACATAAACATGTACACCACACCACACACACATACACATGTACACCACACCCCACACACATACACATAAACATGTACACCACACACACACAGACACAGACACACACACACACACACACACACACACACACACACACACACACACACACACACACACACACACACACACACACACACACACACCTCGCCACTCGTATACCTTCACTGCCAGAGGAGGTACAACACAGCAGGCAAAAGGATGCAGGAATGAAAAGGACAAAAGCAGAAGTCCACCACCAGAAGAGCACAAGTCCCGTTGTAGCACAGCATCACACACAGCAGCGTTGCTGCTGGACGTTGGCTGGACGTCCACCCCTTAGGGAGTACCTGGGGGGAGATGATGCGTCCCCCTGAGCTGCCCAAGCAGAATGCCAAGCCTCATTAGGCATGCTAAGAGGCTGCCTGCCGCACCAACTGACCTGGCCTGCCAGGGGCCTGGCCTGCCTAATTAACGCCTCGTTGCGCAACTCAGAGTTGATTAAAGTTTAAAGATCACAAGAATCTGGTGTGTGTGTGTGTGTGTGTGTGTGTGTGTGTGTGTGCGCGTGCGTGCGTGCGTGCGCGTGTTTGTTTGTGTGAGTGTGTGTGTGTGTGTGTGTGTGTGTGTGGGGGGGGGTTCTCTGTTCGACTCTGATGGGTCAGCTGTTCAGTGGCAAGGGTCACCACCTGTCCTGGTTTACAGGGTTTACTGTATTTATGAAAGCTTGCCATACTGCCCAGGCTGCAGTCTGCTGCAGGCATCCCCATCCTGATCAACTCCATGAGGGTAGTTGGTACTGGATGGTACAGTATGATGTAAATGTAAAAAGGACTAAGGAGGGAAGAGTACGACTTGCTACTGTAGTACATATATAAACAACTGTTACATATTAAACAATATTTGCCCTGGACACAAGAATTCTGATGGGCTATTTATTTTGTACATTTATAAGGTAGATCTGGGAAAAAAGTGTAGTTACCGATCCGTATCAATATTGTTTTGAATGATAACTGTAAAAGCCATAGTATTTTTTTTTTATTGTTGAAGCAGTAAGCAAGCATCAGTGGCATTCAATTCAATTCAATTCAATTTTATTTATAGAGCGCCAAAACATTACACATGTCTCATGGCGCTTTACAGAGTGTTAAACCTTCAAAAAGAGCCCATGAGCAACAGGGGCAAGGAAAAACTCCCTAGAATTGGAGATACATATAGGAAGAAACCTCAGACAGATCCACGACTCAAGGGCCCAACCCATCTGCCTAGGGTCAGTTACAGTAGAGTAAAGGAATCAACTGCAAGCTACAGTACCTACTATTATCATGGTTTAGATAGATAGACAGATACAGTAGATAGATAGATTGTTTAGATAGATAGAGTTTATTGATCCCTAAGGGGAAATTCAAGAATAAACTTTTTATAACCATAAGCATAACAACAAATTGTACAGGTCTGCTTCTTTTGAAAGTAAACTGAACGTCTCCTTTGTGTGCTATAAATGCGTAATGCCTACATAGGCTACATGAGTGGCAACCGGGATCCAAACGGGATAATGACCTCCGAGATATAAAATTAATGAACTTGGGCGAGGAGGCATCACTCTGCTTCACGTTGTGGAGCAATTGCCTCCACCTTGTCCATTAAAGACTGGTTGAAGAACAACATAGGGTCTATATTTGGATGATAATGAGCGCAAAAGTTTGTTGAGGAGGACAAACATGAAGTTAATCGAGGTAGCTTTAGGTAAGATCATAATTTGCATACAACAAAATACCACGCAGACTTTCTTCTCACAAAATGGTAGCAAACGGTATAATAGAGGGGTAATGCTCTGAATGCAAAAATAGTCCTTTTATTTGTAAGAGTACTCTCAAAGTAAACATTGTTGAATTGTTCAGGGACCCTTTCCACAGTACCACAGAAATAGAGGGATTTTTGGAGCCTTGTCAGTGGCAGCAATTTACAAGACATAGCGAGCTTGCCCTAAGGCTACAGTGCTATTTTGGTGTAAATGCATATTCTGCTCTTAATCACAACGACTCGAGATTAACATGGTTTTAGTCTCCAACAGAAATGTACACGTTATCATACAGATATACTGTATACTCTGTTGTTGTTGGCTGTTCTTAGATCAGTGATTTCCATTAATTCTGTAAATCGGGACACTTGGCAGCTGCTTTTCCTTACTGATCTATTAATACCCCCCTCACCCCGCCCCCAACAAAGATAAATAAATCGTCTGAGTGTCCCGGTTTTTCACAAATCGAAGGTGGCAACCCTGACTGTGGCATTGTTTGCCCACAAGATAAACTAAGAACTGGAAGAGGCAGTGCCATGGCAATCCCATTCCAGAAGCTTTCAGCAATTTTCTTACCATGGTTCTTTTGTATTCACGTAGAACCGAATTGTCAGGCGGCTTCCACAAAATGCTGTGGCCACTACTGGAAAGTGCAGCACAGTAGTGCACTCCAATCTTCCTCTTAGTCACCTCATCGCTGGAGCTTGTACATGTAAATATCTATTCAATAGCAGCTCTCCACATTTGCCCTTCATAACTGCCCACACATATTCTCTCTCTCTCTCTATGTGTGTGTTTGTCTCACTCTGGGTCTGTCTTTCTGTCTGTCTCTCTCTCTCTCTGTGTCTGTCTATCTGTCTGCCTCTCTCCCTCCCTCTCTCTCTCTCTCTCGCTGTCTTTCTCTCTCTCAACCCCACAGGCCTTGACTATGGAGGTTCTGCAGGAGAACTGAAAGATCATCACCGATGAACACGGTGGCCCTTTTTCTTGAAGTGGGGAAGAGAGGTCGTTTAAACTAAATTTAAACCGCTCCAACAGTGAGGGAGGAGAGACAGACAAATAACACTGTGGCATAGAGAGCCATGCTTTAACCTTGCTAATTACTGAAGCAGGAAGGAGACCCACAGTGGTGGTACAGTTATAATCACACTCAATTTTTGCCTCTCTGTTGCCAGTGGCAACCAGGCTCATTCGCTAGCTGTGTTCCTCCTGCATGCAAGGAAAGCAAATTGGCTGAAGACAGGAACATACTGTATAGCTACTGTAGTACAGCCGATAACTTCATTTATGTAACAAGTTACTGTTGATTTTGTCATGTCATCTTTCCCTGAGAAGTCCAATAAGGTTTTTGAATGTGTTATACACAATAATCTCCATACTAAACTCTGTTGAATTAGTTTTTCAATAAGGAACATGACTTTGGGCTAAAATGTGCCTTGCAAGGTTACAGACATGCCTTTTCAATTTATAGTTACATTTAGCATGCTTCAGGAAAGAGAGAGGGGGAGAGAGAGAGAGAGAAAGAGAGAGAGAGAGAGAGAGAGAGAGAGAGAGAGAGTGTGTGTGTTCATCTGCAGGCCCTAAATAAACTCAAGTGAACGACAGTCCTTTTGTGGCAGACTGACAAAGCAATTTCCTGCACATAAAGTGACTGGACAAGCCTTCAGTTCACCATCCCTGGTCTTTAGCATAGAGGGGATATGTAGCAGAATGTGCAGGCACATATGGAGATTTATAATCTCTCAGCACAAATCAGTGATCCAGGCCAAACCTTGTCTCCAAACTCTTCAATTCACCTTTCATTCTTGTTCTTATTTGATTGTATTAGGTGAGCGTGATGACTATTGAATCGACAAATTGAAAGTTGTCATCAAAAGAGCGACTAGTCATGTCTGAATAATGATGATGTCCTTTCCCTTATAATAATTCTGCCTAAGCGCTTCTTTTATCTGGCTGACGGTGTCGGGAGCAGATGCTGAAATTGCATTTGGTTAATTTCTCTCAGCTATCCAAGCCCTTTGTACACCACTCCGCAGGTTGCTATTGATCCTGATGGACCTAGTGCACACAATCACATATTCACTGCTCAGTACACAAATACACTGCTTACATACACACACACACACACACACACACACACACAGATGCCCACAAACACACAGAGAGAGAGAAAGAGAGAGAGAGAGAGAGAGAGAGAGAGAGAGAGAGAGAGAGAGAGAGAGAGAGACTACTTCGGTATCATTTGTACTCTGCTTTGACGGCGTGAGAGGCATTTGGATTCAGTAGAGTTGATGGGAAATCAATGTGTGGCCCAAGGTAAGATTAATGAAGGCCCATCTGCATGGAGAATGCTAACCAATGCTTCTCATTATCACATTCTTGGTCAACCGCTCACTACTGTTCTCTCAGAAAAGAAACATGAGATTCTGGGCCAATAATTTTACAACATAGCGTCAACTTCATTTGACTGAGTTGACTGGCTTGACTAGCTTCTGTATTTTATAGAACTTTTCCATTGGCTTTATGATAAACACCTTAACACAGTACATCAAACAAAATAAACAACACCAACAGACAAATTATTCCCGTCACCTTCTAAAAACTGTAAAAATCCGCTTTTGTCGTTTTCTCGGCGCGTCTTCCTCTGTGCCGCCCCTGAAAGCGCCGGGCGTCGGCTGGCCGCAGCTGTGATGGCTGGAGTCCGGCTCTGCGGCACTGACCCCGTCCGCTCCCCGCCTCGCAGTCTTTGAACAGTGGGCGCCTCGCTGTGCCAGTAATCCCGACTCTGGTCGAGCCCCGGAGCGGACATCTGTTGCAGCATTTGCTCTCTGATTATTTATCACTGATGACAGTAATGGTGGAGTAGCCCCAGCCGTGCAGCCAGGCTTTCAGATTCATTTGGGGCCTTTGTTGAACATTCTTCACTGGGTTTCAGTGACAAACATTTTAATGACTTTGTAGAGTCTCGGAATACATTTGCAAGGCTGTTATTTGTCTGAGATCAGACCACCACAAGGCACAGCACAGTCTTTTCTCAGACCTGAACTAACTCCAGAAGCCATTTGCCGATACGGCTGATTAAATAACTATGCCATAGCCACGTCATAGGAAATGCCACAGACTTGCACACATTTTTCATTCATTTTCCAGTTTGATATATCCGTGTTATTGCAGTGTAGTGCAATTTCATCACTAAGAGCTTGTCTTGACAATCTCTCATAATGTTTGATTTTACATTTGGTAGTCTGATAAGTCAGGTGATGATATGAGACAGACTATTGTCGTATGGATATGGCACCATGGTCACACATTCTTATGATAGAGGGTCTGTGGAAATGGTTGCCACCAACCCTGTCTGGCAATAGTGAAAAATATGCAAACCAAAACTAACCCACAAGAGAATGAGAGAGTGGACTCAGAAAAAAAGGCATTTCTGCTACTGAGGACAAAATAAGAAATGAAAGTTTCGCTTGAATGGTCAAATCAATATTGGCACTAAAACTCCTAACCCTGGCACTGATGGAAACGGAGCCAAACTTCTTATCACTTATTGATGTGGCTTCGCATTTGAAAAAAAAAAGGAAAAAAGTAAATTCACACCTTAATTGGGTCATACCTGATGCATGGGGAAGGAGAGCGCAGAGAAATCGCATACCACCAAAAGGCGCGTGTGAAGTTCAGATAAGGCCTGGCAGCATGGATTCTCCATCTTATCGCGTTCCACCAATAGCACAGCGAGATTGAATAATCTGGAGAGGTTTCAGAGCAATGGCCCGGGCATCTGGGGCCCTTAACAGAAATCTGACGACAGAGTGCCCTCTCAAAGGTTTAGAGGCACTGACTGCAAAGCATCTTCTCCACTCCAAAGGAGGCAGAGGGTGACAAGAATACCCCGCTGGTCTTATAATTCATTTCCAGTTGTAATTTGTTCCTGATTATTTCTGTGGTGGTTTGACTTTAATTAAGGAATCTGAAAACATGTCTCGTTGAAACCACGCCATAATGTGAATCAGTCAAACAGACAAGTTCACAGCCAAAATTGGTATTCAATTGAATAATATAGAATTTCAATAGTCACATAGATTATGGCTCCCTCAAGACCGAGAGTTGATATAATTTGTCTGAGGAGAAATAGGCTGCATACCCAGTTAGCAGGGGATCCAAGCAGATCTGGACCTGCTTTCTGTGACACACATGACTTTAAGATATCATTGTGTCAGGGTAAAATGTTTTGGAACACACAGTGTTATTGATTAGCATTGATTAGCATATTAGTTATCACACACACACACACACACACACACACACACACACACACACACGCTCAAACAAAAATAATGGAGAGGCTAATTATTTGGTAAGATATTAATAAATGGTGCATAAGAAAGTAAGATGGTGTGTGTGTGTGTGTGTGTGTGTGTGTGTGTGTGTGTGTGTGTTTGCATTGCGTGAGGGCAGAAGCTTACTTTCTCTCACCTCTCCTTCAACTACACACTGCCATATATGATTTCAGCACAAGGAAACACACATCCACCTGCCTGGGTTGGCGCTCTCGCTCTTCCAAGTCTAGGCTGTCGTATCGGGGGAAACGAAGTAGGCCACCAAACTAAACGGCTTGTCACTTGCCCTCACTGAGATCCTATTGATTTAGTGCTCCTCGCCCGGTCTCTCCCGGAGGGGATCGCAGGCGCTGAGAATCGTGGGAGCGGCTGGCGAGAGCGCGGACTGCGAAAGGTTCCCCGGGCCTGCGTCCCAGGAGCCTCTCCTCGCAGTCCGCCACCGGCCGAATCAGTCATTTAAGGAAACGAGCGGGGACACTGCGGAGCTGGTTCACAGTTTTAGCTCCAGGTGCAGTAGTCCATCTGCTTAGGGAGCTCCTAGGTGCAATAACGGAGAGTGCATTTGAGGTACAGTATGTGTGTGTGTGCGTGTGTGTGCGGAGAGGGGATTGGAGAGCCTGTTAAATCGTCCGGCAGTGTGTTGGCTAATGTGTTGATGTTCGTGTTATGTGTTTCTAACATGTGATGGGGTAATTATAATGTGTTTCATAATCATTTCATGTAATTCATTCTCCGCTTAGTTGGCTTTTCACACCTTTGCCTGTTGTGCAGTGCATTAGTCAAAATATCCAGAACCCCTCAAGTTTTACAGATTTGTCTTCATAAAATGAACATAAAAACATAAATATCACCTCACACACACACACACACACACACACACACACACACAATTTACAGGGAGAAGTGGAGGCTTTCGTCGTTGGCTATCCTGTATGGAATCAGATTAATTCAATTTGCGATTCAGCAATGCAATTTTACTATGTATTGTGAAATACATAAAATACGCTAAACAGCAATGTAATCCTCAATTCAGTTCAATTATTTTGGTTGAAAATTACAATGAATATGAACTGAATTACACTTCATACTGCCATGATGTTCTTCTTCTTAAGTTTTATACTTATTTATTCCCATCCCATTTTTTAAAGACGCCTCTTCTCCTAGAGCGTTTGAGCTATCAACGCCGTTCCAACACTAAAAAATCAGGCCCGATCCGGTGTAGCTTGCTTGTTAATGTCGGATGGCTGCCGGTTGACGTTTTTCTGGTATTCCCGTTTTTCGCCGGTTTTCGGTCCCATTGAAATGAATGGGAAATTATTTTTTTGGTATTTTTTTTTTTGGCAGCCTTTTTTTTAAGCATTGTTGACATAATATAAGTCATTAGCTAAGTTAGCTAATCAACCTGGTTAACATAGCTAGCATGGTTAGCATAGTTAGCATTTTTAACAAAACTGCTAGAAATCATCAGCTAAGTTAGCTAATCAACCTGGTTAGAATTGTTAGGTTAGCTAGCACTGTTAGCATAATTAGCATTTTTAGCATAACTGCTAGAAATCATTAGCCAAATTTGCTGATCAACCTGTTTAGCATAGTTAGCATTGTTAGCATTTTTGCAAGCCCACTCTTGCAGGTCCTTAGACATGCACATTTCTAGTTGAAATAGCACTTCATTGTGCAATATGATACTCAATATGCAACTATGTCTGGCTAGCCTGATGCCATCTTAGTCAGTTCTAGTCAGAATTTGAGTCCTATACGGCTTCATTGGGATGTGACTATGTGTTTCCACCGATACAGGGGGGAATGCCTCTTCGCTCAACTGAATAGACCTAACCAATCAACATATACACAATAGCTGACGGAAGAACACCAGAACCACCCTTACAAATGCCTGTGCGTTCAGACGAAGAGCTGCAAAATCGCCTGAAGTAATTGACTTTGAATGGGGACGAGCGACTACAGCGACCAAAACAACCAGAGCGACCAGCATCAAAACTTGAGTTTGAGTTTATGCAAATTAGTTATGACTCGTTTCGGATGCAAAACACTGACAACCAATCTGAATGCAGGTGTGCTTCGCTTGTGTGGATGTCATAAACGAAATTGAACGTTCTAATCTCTCACGTCATGAGCGACTTGCGCAGCAGAATTTTTTTAGCAGCTGCATTTCACCAGCGTCAAAAGCGACTTTGCAGCTTCGGTCGCTCTTGGCCTGAACGCACAGTTAAAGTTATTGGTGCCACTGCCGGCTAAGGTTGGACCCAAACGGAGGACAAGAGTGCAATATTTGGTTTAAACAAGGCTTTGCTTACAGCACACAGGAGAAGCAGAGCCACCACGTAACATACAACAAAGACCCAGCAAGATAACCACAAGACCTGAAATACACAGGAAGGTGATCAAAGAGCACAGATCACAGGGCAAAAACAAGTCCCAAAACACAAACCCCAAATCATGACAATTGCACTCTAATGACATGATAGATGAGGCACTGTTGCTAATCTGTCCATCGTCGTACAAAGCCCATCCTGAGAATTTGATTGGCCCAAACAGCTCTGGGTGTACTTCAACAGAACAATTCCGTACCGAACTTCCAGAGCTCAAATGTTGTGGGTGAGGCTAAGTTTGGGTGGCTTTCAGGCTAATGTCTTGCATTTTTAACAATATTTTAGCAATTGACAATGCAATATGCAAAGTGGCAATGCAATCCTCACATCATTCTGGATAATTCGGGGTAGAAATTAGGGTGAACAGCATTCAATACATTGCATTTCATTTTGCCAGGTTTTTGGCATCTTTATTCCAATAGATACAGACGGTTAGAAGGTTGCCGCCCATATATCTATGGTTGTCGCCCCCTCTGTGGGGGAAAACATGCTAACATCGCACAGTGAAAGTGAATGGGTGAACTCGCTAACAGTTACACTTTATATTCGTTTTACTTTCAAATGCAGCCCTGCTTGTTTCTGAACACAATGATGTGAAGGAATTGTGTTTACCTAACTGTCCAGTGTATGCTAACAACTTAACTCACTCTCAGTTTCCCAATTTTGATGACAAGCTTCGCTGGAAGCTAATATTCGATGGTAGCTTCATTAGGTTGCTAACTAGCTAACTTTAATATCATCAGTTTAACATAACCAACGTACACATACGTATTAAAACTATTCCCACGGACATTGTAGGAAATGTACATTCATGTGAGAATACATTTAGATGCAACTTATGTGTATGTGGTGTTATGGCATAAGACTTAGCTTGCTAAACCGAGCTACTCAGTCCGGCCATTGACACCAGTTCTACAATGGGTGTACTCGAGACAGTTCTGGCTATTTAACTGGAATTACCAAAATGAGGGAATTTATGTTACTCTTAACCTCGGTGATACAGAGATAACTATCAGTCCAAACGTGGTTTAGCCGTTTATTGATCTTTGTTAAAATATTTAATCTTTTTAAAGGTGTTTTCTGTACTCACACCGTCCACCTCCATTAGATTGCATGCAGTGGAAACGAATGTTTTCCCCCACGGGGATGTTTCAGTCATGGTAACCATGGTAACTGGGGGCGGGAACCATGAGTATGACGAGATGCCGTCTGTATGTATAGCGCCCCAACCAATTACATTACATTTCACTATGCTCGTTGAGCACCAACATTCAATTGAGAATGCAATCTGTTAGTCCTCTCATCAAGGCGGGTCTTCTGAAAGGTGAAGTCACTTCCTCATTCACTGTAGCAAGCTGAAGTTGTCGAAGTGCAGGCAGCAGTTGCAACTGTGTAGAACTCAAAGTGTTTTGTGTTTCATTTGCTTTGTGTTTCGCTTACATGATTTAAGAATAAAGAAATATTGAGCTTTGGAATCATATTTTTGTTGAGCTTTTTTGTAATTTTTTTCAAAATAAAAGGATGGATGGACAAAAAAAGAGAGAAACATCTTGACCCAAATTTTAATGACAAAATATTTTCCTGCATCCGAATCTTACAGATGGGAGAGTGGCTAGAAACCTCACAGAAGACCTGGAACTCACACAGCAATTAGAATTTGTTCGCATCTCTCTAATTCAATCTGTCTGTGATTACAGCACTCGGCCAAGTTGTGTGGGAGTGCACACACTGCATATGATCAGCCTAGCCCTCTATATACTGCCAGGGATGGTTACGGGAGTAGACTTATAACAGTGTTACCTGATGTTGTGGCCCACTGAGACCCAAGCAAAGATTGCGTTCATTTACCAGCCTCCAATTAGCTCTGAGTCTCTATCATCATCAATTCACACACTAATTGTGCCATGCTGCTTGCTCAGGGATAGCCACCATCTGTGTGCTTCAGCACTATACCGTTCATGGTGGTTTATTTATTTTTTTGAGAAAGAAAGTAATGTGGATGTATGATGGATTTTTTTTTTATCATTATGATCTTCAAAAACATTGCTGAGTAGAGTTAGTATGTTATTAAAGTCATTGCAAAAAGCAATTAAAATTCACTTAACAAAAAGGCATTTTATTCAAATAGAGCGAGAGTTTGCCAGTTTTTATTCAAATCTGAATAATGTAGTATTTTAATATCCCAACAACATATACTGCAGCAGTCCACCTTTCTTTTTTGGTATTACAGCTAAATACTTCCAAAATTCAAAATCACCTAATCTTAATATGTCACACTGGGAATGTGGCATCGATAGGATTTCCTTATACTGTAGCTGTGTCATTCAGCTGGTTCACAAGCTACCTCTGCTTCAACTCTTTCAACCAAATGTTCCCAGGGGGTAATCTAATTTCATGGGTTTGTTATTGTTTGACAATATTCCAGTGCATGTAAAATTATTACAGTGCATTGGAAAATCATGCTTGGAACATTTCTCCGAGGCACGGAATATTGTAATTGACGTTATCTAGACACCGGAAAAGGAACTCATTTACTGTGGAAGTGGAAACAACGTGTCGTGCAGGCTCATGCACTGAACATATGCAGGCAGAAAGGCTGCAGCATTTACACAGTGGATTGGTTGGTTTATCATTTTGATGGAATGCTTACAACAGCTCAGTGTCAATGGATGGTTTGCAGTGCTTTATGCTGGAATTCAAGTTAGCATAGAAATCCATTACTGTGTACATTCAGCTGATTTTTACACCATAAGCACAAGAATAGTTACATTTTCATGAGAAAAGAACTTTCTGTACATTGCCAACAATTTGAGGTGTTTGTGTAAAACAAACACCATGGAAAAAAATGCAAGCACTTCTCATTCAAAGGTTGTTTTCCAGATGTGTACAGTACTGGTCCGCATTATATTGATATTGAATATGGCAAACATCTTAGACATTCAGCATATGTAAATGAAAAAGGTGCCATCCTAGTCTAAAACGATGAACTGTTTCTGCGATGTAAACCTATGCACATCTGTCGTAAATAAAACCCTCAAGGTTTGTATTGAACCTCATTCTCATTCTGAGAGCCTTTAGAGACAGTGGCAAAGGATCACAAGACATGCTATGATGTATCCACAACAACAACAACCAAGGCACTTTCTTTTGTTGATAAAAAATATATATTATTATATTATCGCTATATATATATATATATATATATATAATATAAACGACAGGCAATTGGCTTTTATGTCATTTCATGGTCCTTTTTTGCTCTCACGCTTTGTTAGAAGCTCGGTCTTTTATGACAGTACATTAACTGACACTGTGCATTGGACATCACCTATATTAATGAAACGGCATCTTACAGATTTCAGGGGAGGAAACAAATACAAATAAAAAAGCTGATATGCATTCTTTATAAACATGTAATGCAAAGCCCTGGTGCTATAGTATAGGAAGGACTGGGGGTCTGCTGAAACACTGGCACTTCCACTGGCATCTGTGGTCTGCTGGGACATCATCATGAGAACGGAGAAAAAAAATAAATGCTCATTATTTTTATGCAGGCCACATAAATCTCCATTCAAGGGTCATTAATATGATTAAGAGCATCCATTATATTGCATGTATGCCCATGGAAATAATGGTACAAAAAAGGCCATGAACAATTTCAGGAGAAGACTGATCTGTCAGCAGCTACATATTCCAGAGCACCCTGCAGCTAAAGATTATTAATGCAGCTTTTCATAAAGTAATTCTTACTAGCTGTCAATTTGATTGCATATAATGTAAATGATGATGTTATCGTGGTGTCATCTGACCCTACCTTCTACGTCCATCTTGTGTGCAATTACCATGATTGAAGTCTGAAGCCCATGTGGACATATGTTTGCTAGCAGTATACTTTTCTGGATATGAATTGGATATGAAAGAAAGTAAATAATTAAATGTGTACATATTCAAGAAATTACATTTCTATTACTTATCCATGTACAGTGCATTGTAGACATTTGTTGCATTACTTTGTTGGTTACCAGAGCATGCCATGTGAGCAAATGAGGATCAACAGTGTTGAAATTAATTTAAAAAAAATGAACGTTATCAATTTGGACTTTTTTCTATACTGCTCTGCATTCCTATCCTGGCTCTCTCAGGCCTACGGGGCATTATGTGTGCATTATGGCTAGAATGATTCTGTTGTTTGTAAACATCTGATGTGTTGATGATTATTTCCAAAGTAATTATCTACAGGCACATGTCACAAATGCTGATTGGCATGTTGATTATCTCGAGTCCTCCACACAGACACGGTGGCAATCTCTTAGTCTCTTAGAGTGGTGGATCCAGGAGAGAGGTGGATCCAGGAGAGTGGTGGATGCAGGAGAGTGGTGGATTCAGGAGAGTGGTTGATCCAGGAGAGAGGTGGATGCAGGAGAGAGGTGGATCCAGGAGAGTGGTGGATGCAGGAGAGTGGTGGATGCAGGAGAGTGGTGGATCCAGGAGAGTGGTGGATCCAGGAGAGAGGTGGATCCAGGAGAGTGGTGGATGCAGGAGAGTGGTGGATCCAGGAGAGAGGTGGATCCAGGAGAGTGGTGGATGCAGGAGAGAGGTGGATCCAGGAGAGAGGTGGATCCAGGAGAGAGGTGGTGCCTGTAGCAGGAGAGAGGGTGAGATGCTGCCACTGAGAGTGGAGCTTTCATTTGGATCGGTGCAACTTTAGTTTAGAATGTCACTCAAGAGGGTATTCAAGATTAATGCAATTATGTACATTTTGATTGACATTTATTCTGAATGATCATCATTGCAGTGTAAAACCTCTGACAATCACATTTCTAAAATGAAACCTTTCATATAGTAAATGAATCAAGAATGAATAAATGAATGGGCTCTGTGCTGCGTGAAGGAAATAAAATAGGAAACCCTTATTGTGGTCCTGTCCAAATCCTTTTGTTGGTCTCAGAGCCAAATAATTTGATGTATCCAATGAGCCTCCCACTTTCTTTTCATTGCTTTCATTTGAGTCTGGCTGTGTGGTCTGTGCTCGGGTCAGTCAACCCCATTTCAGGGAATCCAACATCAATTTGTTTCCCCTTCTGCCTTCGCCACTGTCTCCACTTTCAAGACCTCAAAGAGAGCATGAAGGAAAGCCTAGCCCTAGCGAAAAGGACACTGCCATGAAATGACACCTCTTAAAGGTATCACAAAGCTTCCCTTATTGTTGTCATAATATGTGAAGTCAAACACAAGAAGACAAACTAGAGGAGTGAGTTGTCATTTGACATCAGTCTGTTGGTCTGTGATTATGTCATTTGACATTATGAGGACAATGTTAAATGGATACCAGAGACGACACAACACTAAGAAATAGCTGAATGCAAAATGTGGGATATACGGTATGTACAGGTCATTCTTCTCATTAACACTGAACAATCCAAAGAGCACAAGGACAAATACTGAAACCTACTGTATGCAAACATTATTGGCATTTTATCTATACGTTGTTGCTTCTCTTGCTCATAATCTCAGCTGTTCATCATTTTCTGGCTGTGTATAGTGTAGTTAGAGTGAAATGCCACCGTCTCCATATTGTGTGGGGACATATTATAAGGGGAATCTGTTCCCTCCCCTCTGGGACGTTGCAGACGGCGTGCTAGAGTCGGCTCGTTCAGGGCTCCCGTGCTTCAGCTCCAGAGGACGTGATTAGAGTTTGTCATGAGTCAGCACTTGTCACCAACTCTTTTGAAGACAAGGGTGCTACTCACTTTTTATCTAATGACCCAAAACCACTCGCACTGATGTGTCAACATCAAACAGATTCATTTAATGGGCCCTTGCACAGTTATCTTTTTCCACAGACAATGATGCCAGCACGGCGAAGCAGTTATGTTCCTCCATTAACAGTATATTCTCTTGGGCTAAATCTCTTTTGTTTTGAGGCAAAGCTCATCGTTAACTGAATTCTTTCACATAAACAATCAGTTGGGGGAAACATTATAGAAGAGGCAATTAGACAATTAAGAACAGTGTTATAAAATAATTATCAGTGATCATGAAACATTGGAAAGTCTTCACTTCTTAGGTCTTTGGAAACACTTCTTGCTCTTCTGACATTTAACCTTAACCATAAGGCAGCTCTGGTCAAAGAACAACCGCTATTTTAATACACAGACATTGACGGAACTACTGCTAAGTCACTGACAGTAGTTTGTGCACCATTTGCTAATTGACGGTGACCAGAAGAATAATTAAGGTAATTTATTGACTGCACAAACAGTCCCTTTTATATCCTGTCTTCATCACCGAAGTTAAAATTGTCTGTATAGGGACCCTCTCCACTGAGCGTTACTTTGACTTTTGAGGCTATCGCTATACAGTATGCTATGTTGTTGTTAATGCATATTCCGGTCTTATCTATCTATCTATCTATCTATCTATCTTTATCCATCTATTTATCTATCTGAGGCCACATCCAACAATCAGTGCCCCCCCCTCCCCCCACACACACACACACACACACACACACACACACACACACAAAAGGAAAGCATATAGAAAGTACTGAAACAAACCTACAACACGATACGTGGAGGACTCTCCTGTTGCTGTGTCAGCAGAGGAGAAGGGCCTCAGCGTACCACTGACGTGACGTACAGTAGCTAGGCTCAGGTTGGTGAAGGAGAATGCTCAATTATAGCCAGCTAGTTGAGCATTGTGACCTCAAAAGATTTAGCTTGGTGTGGTGATAGCCAGGATACATTTACTTCACGCTGTATTTTTGGCTAAGTCCTGAATGTTTTGAACTGATTGCAGGTCAGAAGGTCTGCATGCTAACCAGGCTAACAAAGCGTGGTATCTATCCACAGTAAATTATACTCTAAGTACTCAGTCATTTTCTAGTACTGTTAATCATTGTATATGTGTATGTGGAACATGCATGTGTGTGTAATGTGTGTGTAGGTATGTGGAAACAGTCATTTTAATAATTACTGTTATTATGGGACTGATGTTTCTCCTCCACTTTAGCCGTAATCCTTGGACTAAACCCTGCGCTCAGTGAAAAGCTACTGGGAGCTCAGCTGAATCCAGCACACATGTGGTCCTTTAGTTTACATTCTTCTTCAAAGACAATTACCGAGCAGCAACACGGGGCTAATCCTTTTAACCCACCTCTCAGTGGGCTTCCCGTCCCTACCTTGGTCAAGAGTATTGATCAGTGGCTTTCTATACCCGCAACAAAATTGGGTATTGATTTCCCCTTTTGACAGTTGTTAGCTGGAAACTTAATCAACTCGACTTACATTGTTTGTATGTGGTACTCTGTTGTTAAACATGAGCTGCTGGTTGCCTATACTTTTAGGGATGGCACTTGTATTGTGTGTGGCTGGGGAAATCAATATTACATCATTGACAGTGTCTTCTTAGCACTCTTTAAACATGACGAAAATCCCCATATGAATAGAATACAACTAGAACAAAAAACAGATTGAATAGAACATATCTGAATATTAGAAAAAAAATAGCTGTATGGAAAGGCAACACATGATTCAATATACTGTACTCGCTAATCGCTATAAGTTGTGAAACATGGATATTGTTACCCTGTTCCAATAAGAAACGTAATGGAGGCATCATCATGTAACTAAACTATACTTTTCCAAGCTCAGTACCACAAGGCTTTCTCTCTCCCTGTGTGCAGTGTGAACAATGGATTATACTAGAATAGCACAAACAAATATGTTAGACTGCTTTCAGTGTCAAAACTGTCCTAGTTTTCAGAAAACCAGCAGAGATACAACATAGAAAACATCAGCTCACAAAAGGCACAGTGGTGCAGCCACTGGTGAATAATATCTGCATATTTCCAAACAATGCTAGTTTGACTTTTGTTTCATGAAATGACTCCAGTCAAATACAGACAGGTCTTTATGATTCGAGAAGTTTTTTCTGATAATACAATTTTATATGTCTCTGATACTGCACCAACCAATCCTGCCTTACCTAACCTAGCATGCCACCTATAGTAGCCTAGGTCTAGGTAGGTCAAAAATGATGATTTTTACATAATTGAAAGCAGGAAGTCCAACATTGAAATCCGTATTTCTCCCATCTCAAGGCAAACTGAGGGAATGATGCATGACCATTCAAAAACATGACTGGTTTTCTAAAGATACAAAGCTTAATGCTAATCGGTGAAGTGTCCCTTTAATTCAACTGTGCTTGATGGAAGTATGGCATTCAGTTCTGAATGTTAGCAAGTTGCGGCAGGGGTCAGAGAAAAGCACTGATTAGCCGATGAACTGCAGGTTTGATAAATACATTAACTGAAGAATCAGTGTGTGCTTTCTGTGGGTTGGCCATGGCACTGAGAATGCTACGTTTGCAATTGTACGGACATCTGGCCCTGAGTCTCGCAAGCAAGCTGGCTAGTTTAAGGCACCAGAACTTAGCTGTTGTCAAATTGTTAAGGAAGAAATTAAGATCTCTTTTCCATAATGCTATCAATCCATTTTTAAAAAATAATAATAAGTCATGTTATTTAATTGTGTATTTCACTTCAAATCAATAACAGTGCAGTTGTGTCTTGACAGAGTAGGCCTCAAATGGTCAGTCAAATAATAACAACCCAATTACAGTTTCACTGAAAGTACTTGAAAAACTGAAAACTCATTAAAATTGTAGATACATATATATTTTTTTCCAAATTGACACGTCACATAAACTGTTGTTGATAGACAATAGGTAAATTGTGTTGTTGGACCTCAATCTGACAGCAGCTCAAGTTTTGAAGATACTAGGCAACAAGTGGGTACATAATTGGCAGCCAGCGTAGCTCTTTTGGTAAGGTAAAAGTAACAGCCGAAATGCAGTGTTGCAAAGAAGGGAGTTTAGCCTAGGCTAAAGTATATGATAAATATGCAAACACTGATCATTTGCAAACACTGGCACACCCCTGTGAATGAAGAAATCTCACACATTTTGAAAGCTAAATGCTAACGCCATGTGTGCGTTATTCACACAGAGCTGAACATACAGTATGTGTTAACCGTTTGGTTGTGCTTTATACTGGACATGTAGGGTAAGGCTGCACATGTTAGCGCAAAGAAAAATGTTAAGAATCTATAACACCTGCTCATTACAACTGTTTTATCTTAGATAACATTTCAGGAAAAGCAGCATATAGTCTGACAGTAACTACAGATGAGGAAGACCAGGGATGGAGAATGCACTGGGATCATAAGCGTCAACTGTGTATGTGGAAATTGTCAATGCTCTTTGAGATAATCTAAGAATAATACCAACACTGTACCGGATAGAATTGAAAAAAAAAATTAATAATAATAATAATAGAATAGAATATGAAATGATTTTATAGATTTCTTTATGCAATTCTGATGTTTACCTGAGAGAGCCAATTCTACAGGATCGTCTCTGAACACATTCACGTTCATTCACACTGACACAGTTACGTTTTGTGTTTCTTTCATGCCAGAAGGGTTTCTCTCGACTCAGTCCGTTTTCAGTCCGTTTATGAGAGCAAAATGGAGATGCAGATATTTCTCTAACCTTCCTGGGAGCCAAAGGAAGGCTGGTTGCAGGGAAGCAGCGGGTGGGTGGGAAAACATTATCTGAGCATCTAAAAAAACCCTGCGGTGTTTGCTGGCCACGTCAGGGCTAGTGCCTATTGCTATGCCAGGCTTACAGCTTACAGGAGTGCCCCTGCCAATGATGAAGCTGATAAAATAAATTACCTGTGCGCCAGGCACCATGCAGCCTAGGCACACGGTGACTCATTCAGGCCTCGGTGTGCACTTTACAAGAGAAGGGCCTGGATCCATTTTGAAAGCATACCGGTCCAAAGAGATTATCTGACATGTGCTCCATTACTCTCTGCTCACAATAATAACGCGCGCGCGGTTACCATGATGATGGCTAACTGGATTAACAGAACGACCAGATACTGTACCTCAGAGTGTGTGCCGCCAAACTCTTTTTAATTACCGGAACAGCGACACATACGATACAACAATGTTTTCTCGGTCGCTGCCGTTCTGCCGGTTGTCTAATGACAGTGTAGCGCAAACGCTGGTGCGACACCAGCGCCAACTCTGCCCAACTGTGCGTGCTTCGCGACTGTCACTGTAATATTTTGAAACAAATCTTTTTAAATAGACGGCAAAGACAATCCCAGGCTCACAGTTTGGCGAGGATCTCAAACACACATATTGTTAGGAACTCGCTGTGCGGCTATCTTTTTTTTTTTTTTTTTTTCCAAGCAGGCGTGTGCAGAATATAATTAACACGACTTTGCCCCAGTTCCACAGTTGTTCGGGCTCCTGCATGTGCCTCTAGCTTTGTAGTCTGGTGTCATTTCATTTTTTTCCCCCCACCTGAGGCCTCCTCTCACTGTCCCCCTGTGAAATTTGCTTAATTGACAGCATAGCCAACCTGCCACAAATGATGAGGGCATCACCCCCCCTCCCGCATTCCCTCGCCTCACCTCCGGCCATTTGACTGTTCTTGACCCCTACGGAGTAGGACACCTCGAGAGTGGGGAGAGGAGAGAGAGGAAATCATTTGGAAGGGATCCATTTAGGCATTCTCCACTCCTTGCCTTGACTGTGGGTTGTGGGGATGGTGTATATTATGCTGCCATCCACAGTGCGCTAAGCCTGTGGACCAGGAGGAGAAAGGAGAGCCCTTATCAGTTGCAACCAGGTCTGGATTTTGCTCTGTACTGTAGTTCAGTGCTGTGTGTGTGTGTGTGTGTGTGTGTGTGTGGATTTGAGAGAGATGGAGTGAGGGAGAGTATGAGGAGGAAAAGAAGGAGACTCAGAGTAAAGGAAAAAGGATCAACCCTTGGTGTGTTGACATGATTTTCCGTTATTTTCTAAGAAGTCAGTTACAGTATAATCACCTGGTCATCTTAGGCACAATTTGCACCGAGGACTTGTTCAAACATACAGAGGAACAAAGTCGCTTCACCTGTAATGAAGTTTGCTTTGGGGGCACTAGTTGTGGGAGTGGTACGAGTATTTGTGTGTGTGCAGGTGCGGCACTGTTGGTGACAAGGCATGCGCAGAACCATGCATGCAACACAATATGATCCAAGAGGCATTTCACTTTAATGATGTGAGGGACACATATATGGAAAAGGTCTCACCTCACCTCGGGGGTATTAAGTATTTGTGTGTCTTTCAGAGACTCTCCTAACACATGTTATTCTGTCCAAACCGTCACCACAAAACTCATTGGGACAACTCTCTCCTGGACCTGCTGTGGCTGCCCCTAATACTATTTGCAAGCCAGCGACACAGGAATGCGGCCCAGATGCCAGGTGTATGTAAGAAAATAAAT
Source organism: Sardina pilchardus (assembly GCF_963854185.1). Taxonomy (NCBI): domain Eukaryota; kingdom Metazoa; phylum Chordata; class Actinopteri; order Clupeiformes; family Clupeidae; genus Sardina; species Sardina pilchardus. Next base: position 28,846,535 of record NC_084999.1, read on the forward strand.
GAAATCACTTCCCTCGCTGTCCTCCAGCAGACAATGTGATGACTGCAGTGAGGCTGACAAGGTTCAGCTCCCTGCGAATGAGAAGAGGTGCAGGAGTAGATGGTGGGGGTGGGTGGGTGATAAGGTGTGGGGCTGACGGAGAGGGATGGAGGGGTGGGTGGAGGCGGGAGGTAGGCTCCCTAGCCCTGAGGTGACCACTATGGGCTGGGCAGGAGAGACACTCACACCATCCCCCATCCTCCAACCCGCCCTTCTCCGCTATCCCATACCTACCCACTCCACCCCACCCCCCCACCTCCCCATCTTCCAAGCCCCACCTTCTCTGCTATCCCACGTGTCCTACTGCTGATTCGAAGACAGTATGGGTCATGTAAGCCACATTCTCATTTAAAAATCTCTCCAGGCGAAGATTAGTGAGGAAACCACGTCAGCAATGCCTCGCTCTCTCTTTTTTTGGGGTCGATGTACCTCAGCCTGCCTTTGTTTTCACATTGAACGGCCGCAAATATCTCTGCCTTTCTGCACGGATGGCTGAACCCATGCGGAGGCCCAGCGTGCTGATAATGAGCGTATTTATGGAACCGTAGGAGAACAGCATCACCTCTGACCAAAAGAGGTTTCATACAATTTGAGCCTCATCCTCCACCGCAACCTTAATGCCATCCTGTTTTTGTCTTTGATTTGTGAAGCACTTCTTAATCAAACTAGTTTAACTTTCAGAACGCGACTGATCGGTTGCGACCAAATCAAAGGGAAATATCTTCAGAGCAAACAGACAACGGTTCTGAATGCATAACCACACTGTGGCATTCATCTTGGCTTAGCCATTCTTACGGTCCCATGCTTTGAGTTTTCAGCAGTTATAGAGATTTGAACAACAGGGGCCTTAATCTTTTTAAATACATGTATTTTTTATTATTATTACAAAGAGGGAAGTAATTATTGCTTCCATTTCATTATTTGTTAAATTACCTCCCTCTTAGCTATGACTTCAATAAATGAGTCTTCAAATGAACTGATAAGAAGGACAGGATATGAAAATACACTCAGGCAATGGCAATAATAGACCTCAGAATGTATGAAAACATAAAACAAAAAAAACATCAAACATGATAACATTCTTGAAATACAAAAATACTGTTGAAAACTGCAGAGATTTGCTCTGCATTACTATGCGAATTTTGGTAATTATCATGCCATTTAAAACTTTTATTTTTTAACACCAATTGCTCAACCCTCTGCACTCTGTCATCTTCTCAAAGCATGGTTGTGACAAAAGCTCTAATCTACAGATCCTCACTCTTCCAGGTCCATCTAGGTGTATAAAGATGCACACATTTCATGACAGTTTTATAGAGAGGCCTTTCGATATCAACACAACACCAATAGCTTAGGTCACTAAATGCCTTATCTTATCTGAACTGCACTTTAAACTTAACAATAAACCTAAACATCTATTTTGGATGTGACCAGGGATGCAAAGCACTCCAATCAAATATATTGGACCATCAGCCACAGTAGCTAGTGTGATACGATACAATTGTCAAATTTTACTAGCCAGTAGATTTTTTAACAGCCACTTGATAATGGTAACAGTGACTACATTTGTTCTACAATTCTCACATTATTCTTGCATTATTATACACTAACTAGTTTATGGCTATTCATTTATTGATATTTACTGTATGGAACACATGACATGTTGTCTCAGATGACACAAGTGGATATAGTACATCTTTACCCTACTGTACATCTGGTGCTGCTGCCTCACACACGTCTTAACACAATGCTGCTTGGTGGCTTGGTCTTGGCCGCCCATAATCCCTTCCATGCCTCACAAACACCAAGTGTCTGAGGTGACTTTCAGGCAAGCTTGGCTCGCACCCATAATTGCAGGCTTTTTTATGACAGTGCGAAGCTGCCATTTTTAAAGAGCCTCTTTATGGCAGCGGACCCAATGAGGGATGTGTCCTCCATTGCTGGGAGGCTCATGTTTATTTCTGTCCATCGACTATATTGTTCGGGACGTACGGCATGGTGGTCATTTATTAAAAGTTGAGACTGTTTCCATTCAATTAGACCATGCCACCCCCCCCCCCCCCCCCCCCCCCATGCCATGTGAAATTAAGTGTACTGGTATATTAGACGAAACTGGCCTCCCCTGCTTTCTATTCTGCTCTAAGACACATCTCGGGTGTAATTTTGGACTTGGCCTGGGTGCCTCTGTGCCTGTTAATTTGCTGGGGGAAGTGTTTTCCAGTGCTGGTGTCATTCTCTAATGCCATTAGCTCCCAGGCCGTGACTACACTCTCCAACACAGTCCACGTTTCAGTGTGTCTCTGTCCAAAACTATTTTTATCGGGAGACAACAATGCTTCATTAAATTCCCTGGCTCGTCCCTTTTGCTTCACAGTCTCTCAAAAGTGTCTGTCAGTAACAGTTTTTTAGCACGACACAATCCCGCCAGCGGGGGAGTTGCTTTGGCTTTTCATATACCGCTATAGTGCTAACCAAGGTATTTTTTGATATTTGGATTTTCCTGTAGTCATTGCAATTGCAGCCTAGACGAGCCAGTGGACAGCAGGGTGTAAATCAGTCTCTCATGGGCAGGGGTGTGTGTGTGTGTGTGTGTGTGGGTGGGGGGTCGAGTCTCTTATACCTACCTCCCCTTGAAATGACAAAGCAGGGAGTGTGACTCATCATACTGCAGTCGCAGGTGAACCAAATCATTAGATTAGGCAGATTTATAGGTTCATGAAAGTTGTTATTACCCTCATCGTCCTCCACTGCCGCTTTGCCTGATGTCTTTATGAGCCTCTCGATGTTCCCCTCGCCCCTAAAAAGAGCCCACGCGGAATGGGGCGCTCTGACTAGATCATGACACGCAGCGGAGCTCAGGAGACAACGCCAGACAGACGGAAGGCCCAAGTCCTTTGGCTTTTAGATGTCATCTCCATCTGAAAGAGTTTTGGATTTTGTATTAATCAATTAAGAGGTGTTGTTGTTTTTTGCATCTATGGTTAAAGTTAGGATGCAAAGGACTAATAGATCAGAATAGTATAAACAGGCCAATGTAAAGTAGGCTATGCTACACAGAGATGCTGCCAATGTTAATCCTCAGATGCCACAACTGCCATATTTTATGCCACTTTTGTGGAATCTACAAAAAAAAGGTCATTCTAACATCATCTCCCATGTCCATTTTATTTGGCAGTAAAATGCTATCAGTACGGCTCATTAAAAATATGGTTTCTTGTAAAACTGTCAAATAATGACTAATTCATATTATGCCATAACTAAACAGCTGTTCACATTCATCTTGCACATATTGAGTCATTTAAAACAGACATATCATAGAAGATATGAAAGCATTGCTGAATCTTGTAGTATGATTAATACCTTATTGTCTAACTGTACCAGTGTGTGACAATAGCATGTTATGCCCATTTCCATATGATAATATAATGACATATCACATGCAAATCACAAGGTCCTGCTATGGTTCGTTTTGTGGACATAGATGTTAACGGTCAAATGGTTTGGTAAAAGTCTACAGCCTTCACAAAGCAGTGATCACACTTTACTTGAGAAGTCCTCAGGCTGTCTTAAGACTCCCAGATTATCAATACTTCTCTGTTAACACTATGCTCTAAGTAGTTCTTCAACAACCAGTTTGCATACTGAAATTTAAATCTTAATAACAGATCTGCTGAGTATCTGTGGATGGGCTATATTTAAAGTGTAGAGTGCTAGCCTTGTGTCAAACCAGCCATTGTGCAGACATCACAGGGGGTCAGCATTAGGGGCTCTACTATAACACTGGAGCGAAAGCTGCAGCAGGATGGCTCCTGAGAGAGAGAGTGAGAGAGAGAGAGAGAGAGAGAGAGAGAGAGAGCAATGATGACCAACTCAGAGCATCATAAGATATGTTCATTCACCATTAGAAATGAGGAACCCACGGGATGCAGGACTGGAACACAAACGGAGAACTGAACACAAAACTGAACGCAAGTGTGAACACACAATACAACACAACAACAACAACACATTTATTTAGTTATGCGAGTGCAATCAATCCCCCCGCGCCACATTTTTACATGATTGGCCTTGCCACTTTATTTATAGTTTGCCCAGGGAACAGTTTACCCTTCAACATGACGCCAGCGCTCTGACACATATGGCTTAGCATGCTTTGTGACCGCCACCTCCCCACTCTCTCGCTACGACACCTGGTATAGTTTAATGGCTTTATGGAAATGGCCCAGAGAACAGCAGTGCAGGGGATTCTGGGTCATGCTGGGATTTGTTACCTTATTACAGTGTCTGGAGTGAGGCCCTTATCGGCACCTGCCAAGTGTTCGGCGGACCCAGTGGGACTGCACTGACCCCAGAGGAAGTAATGGATATTAGAAAATCTGCCCCGCTGCGATGGCACCGGATTGGGTGACAAAGCGAAGGGAGCCGGTATATGGAACAGCGATGGATCTGGCCGGGAAGGACACAGCGGTCGAAGAGTCACAGAGGACGAAACGCGCCGCCGCCGCGTTAAATAAACAAGCCTGTCGGCTCGAACTCCAGCAGGCAGCTTTATTTACTTGCATTCTTAATGGACTAGTTAAAGAAGATCCGAGTTAAAGTCCATTTAAAGTCCTGGGATCGAGAAAAAAGAGGTTGTGCTTTGGAACCATTTTTTTTACGAGGTAGATCTCAGATTAGGGATCTGAAGGAGAAAGTGAAAGTGGAAAGACGAAAAAAAAGTCCTAAAGACTAAACGTTTGTTCATGCAGAAGAACTTATATAGATAGACTTTGGGCTCGATTTAAATTAGGGCCCTTAATCTAGTATAGACTACATACACTCACTTGAGAAATGTGTTGGCCTCAGGTGTCAGGTTAAGTTGATTTGGAATTGCCTACTCAGCGTATCCCCGTGCACTATTCACTCTCGAACTGGTTAGAGAGCATGGAGGCCTATACCACAACTAGACAACATGCGTTTCCACTGGCTTCTGTCAAAGCACACAGCAATGATGGAGTCTTGTATTATAAATGACAGCTACTGGTAGCGACGTGAGAGAAAGTTTCCACATAGCATCTGACTGAGTGGCAGGCGTATCACTGCCATCCAGTTGATCTGCAGTGCACTGCATACCGTGTGCCGCAAGCGAAGCTGAGAGAGAGGCCACAGCCATAAGGTCTGGACTAGAGCCATGCGGCTTGCTCTGACATGTAGAGTCTGCGCGATGTTTTGCTAAGTGAAAAAGACATGCAGTCGTCAGGCAGAACTAGCGATACATGTTCCCTTCCCCCTAGAGTTCTGCCAGTCTGATGTCCTCTGTGCTGACAACTAAGATGTCCTAGGTTAAGCTGATGGACTAGAGGAGTTGGCTCACCCTTTGACAGTTTGCAGATGATGATTGCATTAAACATGTCAAGCATAGACAAAGGAGGCTGTTTAGACTAGAGTATTTGGAAGAATGGTTGTTGAGAGATATTTCAGTTCAAAAGCAGCATAAGACTGTATTGAGATGTAAAAGTGATACAAACCAGAGAGATTGTGAAAATAATAGGTGAAGTGATTCTAAGCAATTTCTAACCTGTAACATTCTTTGTCACAGTCTAAATATCTCGACATGGTTCACTAGTTCTCTATTTTGTGAGTACGCTGTACAAAAAAAAAAACAATCTTTGTACACAGCACTGGCTTTGTGAACTGGAGGTAGAGCAAACATTTCCCTCAAACATGACCAAATCTTCCAACCAAACACCGAAAGGGGTAGGCGGGAGTTGGGGCAGCCGATTGGTGAGATCGCTCTCCTATGTTTTGTTGGTGTTCAGATATCAACCGATGTGACCTCGTCCAGAATGGCTGACGGTACCTTTAAAGTTGGCGAGTGATGTAGTGCGATGTGACGCAGATCCATTCGACTGGATCCTTATTGGCAGGTCTGTAATCGCAATGACACTGGCCCTTTCCGAAACCAGCCCCTAAATCCTAACACTACACACTTCCACTTCGTTTGCGCGTTCACGCGAGGGTCCGCCACATTAAGTATCATCCGAAACGAATTTTGAGTCGAGTGAAGTGCCTAGGGAGAGGGGCTACCACGCCTCCAGGAGCAAGTCAGCATCGATGCTGACTTGAAACGCAGGTGCAACCGTTTTCAAGTGTTCGTGCAGCTCGTGTATCTCCCTGCCAGTTGTTTTTTGGTCCGTATGACGGCATTTACAGACAAAAGCGTGATTTAAGCTACATTGTAACAACTCATGTTCAGTTTGATACTCAGTAAAATGTGCAAGATCGTACAGAAGTAGGCTGTAATATTTGAACAAATGGGCAGGTCGCATTTACAGCACTTTTATAATTTGATGTTAAATAAAGCACAAAATGCAACTCCTCACTTATAGTAATGAAAGGAGAGAAGAGGGATGTATATCCTAATACACAGGGGTGTCCAGAACATCTTAATTGGCGATTTAATATATATTGCCTTCATAATTTCTATGAAAACGAATATGACGTCAACTTCCTTCTCCCTTCAAGCGCATCCGAAATGTAGCGCTGTTTTAACCCCCTAACCCTTCAAATGCGAGTGTTCTCCGCACCCACGAGTGGACTTGAAAAGGAAGTTCACTCGCTAACCGAGTCGAAGTGAGTAGGGACTGGTTTCGGAAAGGGCCACTATGGTCAAAATGTCTCATTAGACTTGCTGTCCTTGGCTGAAGGTCATATTGCCAGAATCCAATAGGAAATGTGTAAATAACCTTTTTTTATATTAGTGGTGGGCCGTTATCGGCGTTAACGTGCTGCGTTATCGTGCAACTCTTATCGGGCGATAAAAAAAATATCGGCGTTAATCTATTCTCAAAGTTGGGCTGGGAGCTGGGTCTATTCATGGGTTTCATCAGGTCCCTTTCCACAGGTGTATAAAATCAAGCACCTTGATTATCAATGCAGACTTCATGGTGCTTGATTAATACATCTGTGGAAAGGGACCTGATGAAACCCATGAATACCACGCAAGCTATGATCACTTTCACCTTGATATCTTAGCGCGAACGCCAATGTTTAGGAGTGCGCCTGAAAAAAGTCTAGGTCGCACTGGTGCACCTGACGCTGCTCGGCTGTTTTCTTTCACAAGTTGTCATTGTAGACTATGCGTGCAACTTTACCAAACAGTAACCAATGATACATCCTCCCAACATGGACGATAAGCTCAGACCCCTCCCGAATGGCACCTGATCGCTCATTCCTAATAGAAGTAACCCCCCTCTCCTTGGCCCGCTTTCTCTCCCTCTCCCTCTCCCTCACTCTCCCGTGCGCGCTCAATGGACACTCGCAAGTCGCGACCCGCCCCTCGACATGCACATTTAATCCAAATAAAACATTCACTATCGTGAAAGCAATGATGCATATAGAAGACGTTAGCTAAATTAATATAAATTCCGGTTAGCATCATTGCTGCAGAAAGTTGATTAAAACTCTTACATTCAAGTCACTCTTGCATGAGTTGGAGGATGATCTCAATACCAATGTTTTCCAACTCCAAAACTCGAAAGGAGAAAAAGTATTAGCCCACATTGAAACTTAAGTAAACACACGTGGGGAAACTGAGCAGTCCAACTAGTAAACTATGATAAACTAGCCAACTATGCTAGGCTTTGTTTACATTTTGAGGTTTCAAGCAGACAGCTGAATTAAAGAGGCAGAGTTGTAATATAGCCTAGTAGGCTGCAATATGCATAAAGTGTGCCGTCATGAATATCAGACATTTCAGTATGTAGAATAGGCTTATATAAATAATTTTGTAAAGAAAAAAATCTTTTATTGTGTTTCAAGCTTTTTCTAGACTTTTTGTTGTTAAAAAATCATTATATGAAAGGACAGCAATAAAAAGGGGACCTTTTAGCGTTAAAGGCGATGCAATGAAAAATGTAGGTGCATCTAAATTTTGCGCTGGTGCACCTAAAATTAATCTAGATTAATCTAGATTAATTTCAAGATTACAGTGAGATTAATCTAGATTAACAAAATTAATCTATGCCCACCTCTATTTTATATATATATATACAGTCTCTTTTGTTTTAATCATGATATTATATATTATGATGGGATTTCATTTTTGTGCTCCCTTAAAACAATATCACAGGTTTTGCTCTGCAAATCGACGGTTTTGTTGCTGGTGATATTACAATCCCCATGACATAGGACTCTCATTCAGTACATAAAAGCTAAGACCAGGGCCTTTTCTATACCGGTGAGAATGGAGGCGGCAAACAGGCTGCCTTTTGATTCTAATCCTTTGGCCAGACACAGAAATGGCATCGCTGGATTGGGTGTCGGAGAAGAAAAGGCTGGAAGATAAAGTGACACCAAACTGTGATGCAAAAAAAAAAATAAAGCCCCCAAAAGAGTTCTTTGAGATGTGGACACTTTAATGGGGCCTTTCCTGATGTGCGAGGATAGGGTTCGTTGGAAAGGAGAAGGGAGAGAAGCTCTCAACGTTCTGGTCTTTTTGAAAGGGTTTAGCAGATATCCTCTACTCAACTGTTTCTTCTACGGCACTGCTTCAGGGACTTAAATCAAGTCAGAGATCCTCTGGAAAAAAACTCATTACCTTTTTTTTCCAACGTTGCTAAGAATCTGGATGTGCCCCAGGTGCATAGATTGAAGCTGAGAATGTACAATTCTACTTGTAAATCCTTGTAATTCTTTATTTACACACCTCACTGGTACTCTTAGTAACTAATACTTTCCTTTAAACAACAGGATAACAGGGTAAAACTCCCATGATGCTCTCCTCCATATTCCAAGTGTTCCGATCCACCCCCTCTTCTCCTTCGTGTGTCTGTCATCCCACTAGCCATTAATCACCAGTGAGCCTGTCTTGGATCCTGCCGTCAGATACGGTCTCTCCCGTCACAGGGCCTGAAGTAATGGCACGGAGAGGGAGAGAAAGACGGCGACAACGACGACGACAATGTTGCACAGATTGGATTCGTACATGTGAGATCTGGGCCCACAATGACCTGACCGGCCCCGGTAACATAGAGTTCCTGTCAGGGTGCTTGAGTGATAGTGGCTGTGCAGTGTGTTATAGGGAAAGAGACCAGGCAGGCACAGAGAAGCTCCTACCCACACTTTCTTTGGATGGTAAGATGACATTATTTGCCTGTTTTGGCCTTGCTTTTGAAAATAAGATATAGAACACTAAATAATAATATCTAATGAGTGTGCTCGAGTCAGTGATTGCTGGCTTTTATAATGCAAAAAAAACCTTGGGAAAATTATGTCTTTAACATGTCTAGTTTTTCATCCACAGGTTTTCTCTCTTTTTTTGTTTTTGTTTTAAAAGATTGAATACCGTGGGGCTGAAATGAGTTTGCTCTACTGAAGTCTTCAAAGGGCTCATCTAACAAACTGGAGACAGAATTTACATTTGCATGCTTGCTTAAACCACCCACACAATTTACCAAACTACAAGGGTGATCAAAGGTTGATTTAATGGAGGAGCGGCACCGGGAAGGAGTTTCATCACAAGCCCAAAATACTAACAAATGTTAGCAGGAGAGCTGCCGCCAGGAATTTGGGCCATCTGAGCTAACGAGAGAGTGGCATGCGTTTATTTGTATTTCTCTGGCTTTAGAGAAGTGAGAGCAGAGGCAAGTTGAGGATTGTGGTGGTGTGTGTGTGTGTGTGTGTGTGGGGGGGGGGGGGGGGGGGGGGTGCAGTAAGCTTCTCCAGACGCCTTCAAATCAATAAGATGTAATAGGGTCTGAGAATGGAGAGAAGGCGAGGTCCCCGGATGTCAATGAATTTGCTTATCTGTGTCTACCAAGCTGCAGCCGGCCAGTGCCGACGCGGGCCCAGCCACCTGTAGATCTCTGATACCGGACGCCCACTTGCCCAGTGCCAGACAAAAGAGCCGGGGAGCCAGAGCCAAGCTGAAGGCCCCCACCACCCCCATCCCACCCCACCCCACCCCACCCCACTACTGCCTCTCCAACCCCCGAATATACAGTGATATTGATAGGGTGAGGGTCATTGCAAGGAGAAAGACCAAGGCATGTGGGGATGGGTGTAGTTGTAGAGAGAGGGTGAAACACAACCACTTTACCATCTAGTGTGTATGTTTGTGCTCAAGCAGGCAGTCATGATATGTGTACATGTGTGTGTGCATGCCTGTGCGTTTGTGTGTGTGTTTGCCTGTGTGTGTGTGTGTGTGTGTGTGTGTGTGTGTGTTTGCCTGTGCCTATGCTTGCTCACACATGCAGAAAAGATTGACGAAAAAGGGTTTATGAATCTTGAACGACGGCCAAATGATCAAACTTAATTACTGCGCTAAGGTGGATGGTTTTTGGTCTGCTAATCAGTCGGGCATCGTTCCAGGAGAGTCCTATCTGGAGCTGATACATGGTAATAAATAGGCATTTCTTCACAGCCCCGCGCGTCCTCCCTGGCCCTCGCCTGGCCCAGAGAACAATCACGGGCTGACTTTTCCGTCTTCGTGCCGCCGTTTGTTAAAAGAGGGCGCAAACACACTCCTGCCGAGGTGTGATAAGGAGCGCGAACATGCGCCCTGCTATTTCGTTATCACACTGACATGCTCAGAACGCCCCCATGCCAGCAGCTCGCGCTACACGCGGCGAGCAGCATTATCGCCACGCAGAGAAACACGCCTTTATCCCGGGACGTGACACACATGCCGAAGGACGACAGCCTTTAATTGACTTTTTAGACTGATTTTTTTTTCTCTCCCTCCTTTCACAAAGAACCATATGCGGGTCTTTTTTTGTCTGTCTCTCTGTCCGTGCATGCATTCGTCTGTCTGTGTGTCCGACTGCTTCCAGCCAACCACACCAATCAGACGGAGTGAGTGACAGTTTGATGCTCCCTTAGCCCTGGTTCAGGAGCAGGGGGTTGGTCCAGGCGGCCATCGCCTCTTGAAGCGCTGCTGATTGGAAAGTGCCTGAGTTCAAGCTGAACTGATTGCCCCTTGCGCTGGCAGAGGAGTGTGTGCCTGGTGGGAGATACGGGTCCTCTGCTCCATCACCTCCAAGCTCTCTACTGGAACATGGTAAAAGTGGCACTCCTGCCATCAAAAAAAATCCAATTCATCAATGTTGAGTCTGTGCTTGGTTAAGAAATTTCACCTAACAAAAAAAAAAAAAAAAAAAAGAAAAGAAATTGTACTGTGCTGTGTTGATGTTTCATCATAACAAAGCCTTGCTTATAGTATACTCAACAGAAATGGAACTTTAAGATTCAATATTACCATTTTGAATACCTTCTTCTGAAACTGATGCCTGAAAATTCACTTGAAAGTATAAATGTTGGGATCGAATGAGTTTCAAGTTGTGTAACTAGCTCGCAAACGTGTGCTTGAATAAGGAGCATCATCAAAATGAGCTATTTCATATGTGATTTTGCCAAAAGTGATATTGATACACAAATTCGCAAGCTATAAGTATGTAATAAGCTCTAAATTCTCATTGATGAAGAGGGATTGCAATATGGATTGAATCCCTTTCACATGACAGATACAGAAAAGATAACCACATCAGGGTACTTGCCATCTTCTCCTTTGCATAAATATAATAACATTTCATTATTTCTTGTTCTTGAGGATTAATTTGTAAAATATATTGTCCCAGTGTTTACATGAGGAATTTTTTAGGGATTTAGTGAACAAAAAAAATATATATATATATTTCCATAGCCAGACAATAAAGTAATTTGACTGGCACACATTTGGGTGCTTAGTGTTATCCTTTATGCATATTGAATTGCCTTATGCTCCTCTAGGTAGATTATCTTGGAAATGCTTCAGCCTCGGAGTCCAGAAGCAGACTGTCACAGTGTCACATCTCACTCAAGGACACGTCCACATAAGGGCAGGAGGGGATGGACCCCGACCAGGAAGTCTCTGGCTGAAGGATGATTACTGCCACGACTGCCCAATCAAATCATCTCACTTGTGACAGGAGCTGATGGGAGATGACAGGTGGCTGGATTTTGTGTTTCAATTTGTTTGGTGCGGCATTGACTGGGGTCACTGTGTGCATGCTCGTACTCATTTTGGGAATTTGCCAAACTAACATCTACAGTAGTTGTATCACATGAAACCAAGCATGACCCTTAGAGAAAGCTTTTCAGTCGTAGTGTTGTCTGAGTCTCCCTCTCCTCTCTTGCTTAATGTCACATGCATAGTCAAAACATGTGCATGCTGGGCACACTCACATACACACACACAGGCACACACACACAGACACACACACACACACACACACACACACACACACACACACACACACACACACACACACACACACACAGACTGGCTTTAAGGTTATTTAGGGGACAATGATCAATAAGTTTCCCGTAACTCCTACTTAATCTCCATAATGAGCCTCATTGCTTCAATTAATCAAGGCCTAATGTGAACAACCTCCACTCCCTCTTTAGCACTACTCTGGCCATCCCCATACACCCTGTGCCCCCCCATCTCCACCCCCTCTTTAGCACTACTCTGGCCATCCCCATACACCCTGTGCCCCCCCCCCCCCACACACACACACCCCTCCACACCTGCTGCCCACTCACCACTCTTACCCCCCACCTCAACCCCTGCATCTCCCCTACACTCTTACCCCCCACCTCAACCCCTGTGCTTCGCCTACGCGCTTACCCCCCCACCTCCACCCCTGTCCACTGTCCACCCACTCGTCCATTCTCAACGCCCCCAGAGGGTCGGCTCTGCCCCGCCAGCGTCACCCACTCTACTCCACGAGCGCATGTGAATTTGCAATCTGATCTGTTCCCGTAAAACAACAACAACTATGCACATGGAATGATCTTATAATGGAATTAGTGCTGATTCATTCAGTGGGCACTTTAATTCGAGGCGAATCCGCAATTTATGTTACATACTGACATGTGCCAGTTATATTTAAAAGGCCATTCTCCCCAGAGCAACTCGAGGTTAAGTGCCTTGCTCAAGGGTACAACAGTGGAAGCTGGGAAGTGAACCCACAACTTTTCAGGCTACTGCACGCTAGCTTCACTCCTTAGCCACTGCACTACCACCGCCAAATTTTGGTCGTATCATTGAAAAAAGTGGTAACACACATATGTGGAGACTGCACCAGCTGTGTGTTATGGGTTAGTGGGTTAATAACCCTGTGACCCGGACGTCTTGATCATGCCGTGTGTATTCCCACCTGGTTGTGTAGCAAACACTTCTCAACTAAACCTGTCCCGTTTGTGATTCATTGACCTCCTTCCTTCACCCAAACTGGAGCTACGGTAGACACAAAGTTGTGTATTTATGCGACCACACCGCGTCCATTTGAGAGTTTCACTGCCTGTTTTAGTTTTAGTATCAATTGATTCCAGTATCCTCGTAGGCTACATGTAATACAATACATCACTAAGTGAACAGAGAGTGAAAAACAGAATGGATTTAAGAACAAACAGATGAACCACCAATGGCAAGTTGTCTCAGCTGTTGTTTCCAACTCCTCTGAACTACACTGTGGAAAAAAAGTGGCACTTTGAAGAAGACACATTTTCAACAACATTTCTGAAGATAAAAGCATTCTAATACATTCAACTAAAAAGTACATGTAACACATTAATTAAGCCGAAAAGCTTATTCAAATCAGATTTCTCTTTGATTAGTAAATCCATGTACATGCAGCGTTTATCTTCTCTCCTAATTTCCCTGCATGGCGTTAATAACTTATCTCAGCCAGACACATTTTCTCAGAGGGAAGGTGGCATGTGTATTCAGGATGCTCTATTTTAATTTGGCTAACAGGATCTGAATGGGTGTCAGTTAAGATTAAAAGCCAATCAGACATCCCTCTGGACATTTTGAAGATCTGCACCCATCGCTGAGGTTTGGGTGCGCTAGATATCTAAACCGCTCAGGGGGTGAGAAAATGTGAAACTGATGCAAAGTCTATGGCACCCACCTTTTACCAAGCAAGATTTTTTTTGCATGAAAAGGAGTCTCTATCGTTTTTGAGCCGTCTGAATTTATTTGGAGAGCGGAACAGATAGTTCAGGTGGATGAGGAGGGGCGACAGGCAACGTTAAAGCACCGGGCCTATTATGATGAACGATTCTGCCGCATTTAGAAAACTATCGATTCCGTTCCAGGCTCGTAACGCAGGGCGATGATCACACAGAGGCAAGGCCATTATGGCGAGGCAGACACTCGGACGACGCGGCAGGATAATGCACGTCCTTTTTGATTTGTCTCCTTTAGTGCTGGCCGTGCCTGGAAGAGGAGAGGAGGGCAGAGGAGAGAAGAAGAGGAGAGGAGGGGATAGGAGGGGAGGAGAGAAGAAGAGGGGAGGAAAGGACAGGATAGAGAGGAGGGGATAGAAGGAGAGGAGGGTAGAAAAGGACAGGAGGGGAGGAGAGACGAAGAGGAGAGAACAGGATAGAGAGGAGGAGATAGAAGAAGATGATGGTAGGGAACAGAGGACAGGAGAGGAGTATAGAAGAAGAGAAGAGGAGGGGGGAGAGGGCAGGATAGAGAGGCAGAGGAGGTGCGAGGTGAGTGAAGGAGTGTGTGTGTGCGTGGGGGGGGGGGTGTGGTTGGGTTGGGAGGTGGCGGCGACAACAGGAATTGTCCATTAATCTCCACAGTCCTCCCAAAGGGCAAAACACACGGCCGTGCATGGCCCATCCTCTGCTGCAGTCGCACACTGGGAGCCGGGTCCTTTCAACACACTAACACACAGGAGAAATGAAATTTTCCGCAGGTGAGACATAATATACAGTAGCGTCACAGCTTTAGCTGTTTTCTTTTCTCGAACGTGTCTCAAGATGGCCAGATCTGTCTGGCCTGTCCTGGCCTGAGAGTTGACATTTTCTCAGCTGTTTGTTTTTTGGGTGTGCCATTAATTTGCACAGCCAAACGCCAAGCTGCTGTGTCCACCATAAAGGTTTATGGACTGCAGTTAATAACCGCTCATGTAGTCCATTCCGTTTACAAGCAGGGGTAGAGGCTGGCTGTGTGGACTGAATGTTTGCTGATTGCTCTCGGTTATTCAAATCAAGGCATCATATGACTCAAGAACAGCATTACCCAGAGTACCTGTGTTGCGTTATACGCTTTAAATACTTTCATGTTTGTACATTTTCTTGATACAAGAGCAGGGAAATGTATTGGGGCAATTGCTCTGTTGCTAGTTTGGAGTTTAAACGGTTTTAACTCCCAACTCAAAATCCAGTTTAAAAACGTGTTAAACTCCAAACTAGCAGAGCAATTGCCCCGTAAAGTTAAAAAAATATATTGACCAAGCAGCCATTACATAATGCTGCAGAAACCTGGAGGCACTTTTGGATGCAATCATTTTACAAGCACATTTGTGAAATGGTAAACTGAATGCCACAAACAAAACAAAACAACAACAAAAAAACTCCTTGCGCCTGTCTGGTGGCGCAAAACAAATATTGTTTTGTCTATTGATTGAATCTGTGAAATCAAAAGATCTGTAAATCTAAATCCAGAGCATGTCCATTTGCCTGACAGCTTGTCAGCTCATGACAAAATGTCATCCCACAACTAGACAAAGCAGATGTCTAGACAAAACTGTGCAGCTCAGATGAAGGCCTTTTCCTATTATGTTTGCTCTCAGTGGTAACCAGACCAGACAACCACCTGGTGACAGCATACATTATGCACCTAGTATCAGTGATTGTATTTGCTATATGTCCTTCTAAATCGGCTCAACAGGTTTTAAGCTTACCAGGACATGTCAAGCTCCAATGAGAGAGGGGAATTGAGAAAAAACATCTGAGCACTTTAATACCACTTGTCTCTGCCGTCGTTATTAGCATTTGCTGCTATTCTTTCTCCAAGTCTAAATTAAAATTCCCCGGCTTTTTGTACACGCCGTTCTCTCTTCTTTATCTCGCCACGCAGCCTTTTGCTCGAGGGCGCGTTATTTTTAGCCCCTGAAAAAATGTACATGGCTTATTTACCGCCATCATAATCATCACAGCTGTCAAACAAGCATCCTTTCACAGCCTAGACCTTGCGCATATCTGTGTATTCATAATTGATTCTATGTTCTATCGCCACGGAAAATGCCGTGGAGATAACTCGGCTGGCACGTGGAGCAGACTGAAGGCGCCGTGGAAGTTGGATAGATTGTCATGTTTTTTATCAGGACTTTGAAATGCAGCGGGCGAGGATCAAAAGGCGATAGGAGTGGAGCAAAGCCTCACTGCAGTGTTCTAGATCCTTCCCTTATTTACAGGCACAACATGGCCCGTGAACGGTGCCCCATATTCATAAACACGTCTATATTTGGTCTCTCTAAGTGTTCATAGGGAATGACTGATATATTATTTTAATAAATAAAGCCATATTTGGCCTCTCTGACTGATTACGTGTTTTTAATTCAGAATAAATCTATAAGCCGGAGACGTTTTGCTGATTCTAAACTGTCATTAATATCTACACATTATCAACTACATTAAGTTGACATATAAATGAGTATAGTCTGCAAATAAAAAAAACCCTGATAATTATTAGGAGCACATTTTTCAGTCAGATAAGACCAAAATAAATTGTTTGGCTTATATAGCGTGAACCAACACGTGAGCCTCGTCAGGACAGTCATGATGAATGCATAGTCCTGGCCAAAGACGTTAGAGCGGAGCAAGATAGCTAGGTAGCCATGGACAGGAAGTGAGCCTCAGGCACCTTAGAGCTCTTTCGTCAATGTTGCGATGCAGAGGCCTGTGTGAACACACGATGAATTCATCATGAAATCACCTTTACTTCCCGCTTTGTGGACCCTGAAGTAGTCACACATGATACTCATTTGTTCATGCGTATTTAACTTATACACTGTATAAGCATTATATTATACATTATACAATATAATCATTTGTTAAATTGTAGTTCATCACTACTTACCATTATTGTGTACCCTGAAGTAAAGTCAAGCCCTGACACTCATTTGTTAATGCTTAGTTAACATACTTTCACTAGTAATAAGCATTTTTTTTTCAATAATTTATTATATGATAAACATAAGAAAACACGTTAGTTTTAGCATCACACTCAACACCTATCTTATTAGATGCATCATTGCACTCTGTCTTCTCCTTGTCAGCTGACCTGGGTGAATAGGCTAATCGTAGCTGAGAGAACGGAGACAAACAGAAAAAAAACAGAATTATGTCCTTTATCCCAATATCTGGTTTCAGGTGCTATATTTCTCATAAGTAGGAAGTTGTTACACGGATTGTCGCTGTATCCTCATACGTGTGTGTGTGTGTGTGTGTGTGTGTGTGTGTGTGTGTGTGTGTGTGTGTGTGTGTGTCTGTCTATTCTTGGGATGATGATGGAAGGCACCTGAGTTTGTATCATACTGATTAAATATGGGGTAATAATATAATATTCTAATGGGGTCATGTACAGTGCAACCGAAAAGTATTCAGACCCTTTCAAGTTTTCCACATTTTGTTACTGTATGTTTCAGACTCATCTTAAAATGGATTAAATTACTTTTTCCCCTCATCAATCTACACACAATATTCCAACATTCCACAAAAAAGGAGGTGTTTGGAGAGTTTTGTAAATGTATGAAAAATAAAAGATTTTTAGAAAAATGAAATTAACATAAGTATTCATACCCTTTGTTATGACACTTGCAATTGAGCTCTGGTGCATCCTACTTCAATCAGTGGTCCTAGAGATGCTTCTACAACTTGACTGGAGCCCACCTGTGCCTAAATTAATTCTAATTAATTTAGGCAATTAATTAGGAGAGGCACACATCTTATTATATCACAGTTAATGATGGTGTATCTCAAAGTTAAAACCAAGTCACAAGGTCGTAGACAGGGTTATGTGAAGACCTGGATCTGGGGAAGGATGGAAAAAAAACAATTTCTGCAACATTAAAAATGCCCAAGAGCATGGTAGCCTCCATCATTTTCAAATGGAAAATGTTTGGAACAGCCAACAGTCTTCCTAAATCTGACCGCTCAACCAAACTAATCTGGGACAAAGGGCCTTGGTCAGAGAGGTAACCAAGGACCCAATGGTCGCTATGAATGAGATCCAGAATTTCTCTAGAAAAGATCTGAAAAGTGTCCAGAAGGACAAACATCAGTGCAGCTCAGTGCCTGGTTCCTCTCACAAACGCCATTTGGGAATTGTGGCCAAATAGTTCAGTCTTCATTTCATGATTTTACTTCTCACGGTCTGAGAGTCGTTCAGGTGCTTGTTGGCAAACTCCCGGCAAAAAATGGCTTCCATCTGTCCACTCTACCATCAAGGCCTAATTGCTGGAGTGCTGCTCATGTTTGTCCTTCTTTACGCTTTTCTCATCCTCTCAAAGGAACTCTGGATCTCATTCATAGTGACCATTGGGTCCTTGGTTACCTGTCAGAGCTATGCATCCAATTAGAGCAGCATCTTTTTTGTACACAAATTCAACCCAAGCGCTGTTTGGTGACGTGGTTGATTATGTTACCGTAGATCATCTGTCCATCATCATATAAAGCCCGCCCTGAAAATTTGATTGGTCCGAATAGCTCTGGTTCGAGCATTGTTGCGCCACAACGGAGCATTGACAGACTGAACTTCCAGACCTCAAATGTTAAGTTCGGCAGGCACCCAGGCTAACTGTAAGGTGACTGAATAATGTGATATTTCTTTTTTTTTTTTTAAAGATTATTTTTTGGGCTTTTTATGCCTTTATTTGGACAGGACAGTAGAGAGAATGACAGGAAGTGAGTGGGAGAGAGTCGGGGTGGGATCTGGAAAGGACCACGGGGCGGGAATCGAACCCGGGTCGCCAGCGTACGGTGCAGGTGCCCCAGCCAGTTGTGCCACTGCCGGGGCCAATAATGTGATATTTCAGCGATATTTCACAGGGGTGTGCTCCCATCCTTCGTATAGTATATGGTAGTGAATATACTAAATAAGTCAAGTAAGCATAAGTATGCATATTACAGAAAACAAAACACTCATGTTAAGGGTAGATAATGTTCTCGCATCTGAGCTCATTCATGTTCTTTTTCATTTACCCAATTGCTCTGTGAATACATATAGCAAATAGAGATTTGTACTTTCTAAGGGTCTGGCAATTTAATGCAAAAGTTGTTTTTTCTTCAAGAGCTTGGCTGGCTTTGAACACTGAAACGTCATTAATCAGAAAGGTTATGATTTGAGCGAGTACACTTTGAAGTTTCTTCAAGACAAGAGGTTTAAAAGAAAGGAAAAAAAAAAGACATTTTGAAAGTGAACATCCTGTCATCCTGCCGGGCATTGCCCAAACAAACAATCTGAAATGAAAAGCCTGGTCCCTGGCTTCAGCAGGTGCTCAGTGCCTGGGGCTCTCTGTAGCCTTGTGTTGGAGAGCCCTGAGTCAGGTGGCACCCACTACCAACCCTCTTCAGACGCTGCCTTACGTGGAAAATATGATTTTCCTTAAAATAATGTTAAATTGATATACTTACATAAATAGCCTTCACAGACAGATACACACACACACTCACTCACACACACACGCACACACACACCTTCTCTCTCTCTCTCTCTCTCTCTCTCTCTCTCTCTCTCTCTCTCTCTCTCTCTCTCTCTCTCTCTCTCTCTCTCTCTCTCTCTCTCTCACACACACACACACACACACACAGGAAATAAACTAATGTGTGTGTGTTTGTGTTTAAAATGGATATGCATTAGTGTCAGTACAGTACTGAGTACATAGGTGTCAGTGTCATATAAATCCAGTTTCACTTCACTTTACTCGTGCAAGCAAATCTGTGTGTGCACTGTGTGTCCGCTCCTCATCCAGGTCACTGATAGTAGCAAACGCAGAATCCTGTGTAAGATGTCAGCTGTCTCTGACCCCCATCTGATTTCCCACGGCCTGACTCACAGTGAGCCACAATGTCCCTTGTCAAAAAAGCTTAGATTTACAGTGGCTATGTAACCAGCCGACACCATTGGACACCAAAGGCTGCTCTTGTCAAAAATACTTCAAGGGCCCAAAATATACATGCTTGCCATTTTTTTTTTTTTGCTTATTGACTTAAAATACTGCAAGCATGGTATATAGTGCACTCATGGTATTTACTTTTATTTTATGATGAATAATTTCATCTCACAACTCCAAATTCAGCACTAGCGGGTCATTCTAATGCAGAATGCAATGCTATTTATGGTCTCCACCCCCAGCCACTTTTATTTGTGATGCGCAGGCCTTAAGTATTTAAAGCACTAAAAGCATGACTATGCATAATACAGCACAGGCATCTCTGGATTGGGAAATGGTTGGCCTATTGACCCTTACCGTATTACAGTACATCCAGCACTAATTTACTGTGAAGACTTTAGTATTGCGATTTGCACAGTATTACTGTACCTGAGCCCAGGTGCATATCCAATGTACTGTATTCCTATGGGTTAAATGGTGAGGCATTGGGATTATTCACTTGACAGCCCGGCAAATAATTAAAAACACCAAATGAAGTACAAATGACATAATCACCCCAATCGCTTCCTTGTACACATAATAGTGTATTTTTTTTGTTTCATATTATTGTTACAATTTATACTGTACATCAATAATCTCTACACAAACATGGTTCCATGAACAGAGCTTAATCATTAGCATAGCGTGTGTTAGTTAATGCTATGTCAGGCAGCTATAGCAGGAATATGATCATCATGATCAAATGGAACTGACATTGGATGACAAGTTCTGATTTTTGTCTTCTTTAGAAACAAAGTGGCATGGATGTTTTGTTCACAAATATTGTTATTCACACATACAGTATGCTATTTCCATCCAAATACACTCAATTTGTATCTATGCACCCACCTGCAGTCTTTCATGTCCAGTGGCACAGGACAGTCTGACAGGCTATCCAGTCTGGTCACAACCAGAAACAACCTATACAAGCACAAACATGTTCTGTATCTCATATCAGATTCCAAGGCCAGATCACTCACTCACATATCAATGCAGCATTGGAGATAACTGTAACTGACATACCCACCATAATTATTGGCACCTCTGCTAAAGTGGATTGAAAACCGATATTTTTTTTTGTAATCTCACAATGAAAACAATGAAGGAAAATCCAGCCTTCAAGGGAGGACAATTTATTTTGAGAAAAGGGGAAATCCCATAAAGAAACAAATATATATATATACAGTATATATATATATATATATATATATATATATATACTGTATAGAGAGAGAGAGAAAACAGGCAATATAATATAACTGCATAATATTCTCCTCACCACACTGTTATTTACTGTCTAGATCAGAGGACTGAGATGACAATGGTAGAAGCTTGATTTTTGTTCAGAATAAATGTGCTTCCCTTCAAGGTTAGATTTCTCTTAATGGAAGTCAACTTTACCAGCGGTGCCAATAATTATGGAGGGCACTTTACTGTACATCCAGTTCCACCATATAGCTAAATCTGGCCTGACAGCAGAGTGAGAGAAGGAGAGAGCGAGAAAGGGAGAGAGAGAGAGAGAGAGAGAGAGCGAGAGAGAGATTTTGAGGTGTGTGTGTGGGGGGGGGGGGGGGCATGATTGAGACCTGATTGCTGTGACCCAGCGGGGCCTGGTGCATGAGTCTCCTCTCATACTTCCTCGCTTAATCAAGTCAAGTCATTACGAGTGGGGTGCTAATCACTTCCATTGTTTGCCATGCAAGTATGTAATCTCACCGCCACCTCTGCGCCGCATCCACGCCAAGCCTGGCCCGGCACTCCCCCCCGCTCCCCTAGACATTTTTGACATTACACCAAAGGGCTCCTGATTAGCTAGCGGGTTATTAATATGGATGGAAACCCACAGTGAGAGGAGCGCATGCACTCCCCCTCAGCAAGGGGTTTGTTATTGTATAGAAAGTGCCGGGTCAAGACACAGGAAATAAACAAATAAGAGCTGTTTTGATCAATCCAGAGCAGAGGAAGCGCAAACGGCAAAGCTGGTCTTCCATATATGGTGGGAGGGAGCTCGTCGGTGAAGCATCCTGATAGCACCGAATGTGCCTCTCAATGCCCCCATACATGCAGCCTACCTGGAGTGGATCAAATTAGCATGTAAGGGTGCATGCCCTGCCTAGCGGCTTTTGCCACATTTCAACCCCAGCTGGAGGATAATGAGAAAGGAGAAGGTCTGGGCTTGTTGAGTGACACCAACGGCAGGCAGAGAGACGTAAGTGATCCAGTCACCAGCAGAAGGTTTTTTTTTCTCTTTTTTTTTTTTAAAAGGACATCAATTTAACACTAGAATCATCAGCATGACGCACATAGTTCCCTTCCACGGCTCTCCCATTTGATAACGGAGACAGATTCTGTATGAAAGTACTGACAGCTTCTCTCTGTATTCACAATTAAGGCAATATATCTGAACTACGCATGGGCGACCAGAATTTCATTTCATCGTCGAGCCATTTAATTTCATCCAAATTTTACACCTGCAAATAAAGAGGAAATTATTCGCAGGACACAAGAAGAGCATATTGTAACAAGATTTACCCACACACTCAAGGGCAACGGTGAAGTTAATTGTTGAGTAAAAAAAATAAAATAAAAAAAAAATCAGTGTGTGAGAATGCATCTGCCTATTACCCCATGCCTGAATTGACACAGTTAATGAGCAAATTAAGAGAATATTAATTCAGCCAGAGGACCAGGCACACGGGAGAGAGAGAAAGACAGAGGAAGAGAGAGAGAGAGAGAGAGAGAGAGAGATGGAGGGAGAGAGAGGGAGGGAGGGAGGGAGAGAAATAGAGGGAGACAGATAGAAAGAGAGGGAAAGATAGAGAGTACTAGGGAAAGATAGATAGAGAGAGAGAGAAAGACAGAGGAGGAGAGATAGAGAGAGAGAGAGAAATATGGAGGGAGAGATATGGAGGGAGGGAGAGAAATAGAGGGAGACAGATAGAAAGAGAGGGAAAGATAGAGAGAGAGAGAGAGAGAGAGAGTGGGTGAACAATACGAGGCCCCACTCTGATTTAAAGGTTAATTTGGAGATGGAGAGAGACAAGGAGAAGTGTCCCCGATAATGTTTTGACGCACCTGGATTGATGCCAGCTGTTCTCTAAGATGGGGGTACCTTGGTGTCAGTGTGTGTGTGTGGGTGGGGTGGGGGGGGTGGTGGAAAAACAGAGCCAAAAGCCGGACCCACGTCGAGGCAATTATGAGTACTGGCCTCATCAATAATGCCGCGGGGCTAGACTGCCTTATGTCACGACTCAATGAGAGAGGCAGAAGCACTGAGGTGCATGCCAGTAGAGGGAAAGAGAGAGGGAGGGAGGGAGAGAGAGAGACGGAGGGAGGGGGGGAGAGAGAGAGGGAGAAGGAGAGAGAGAGGGAGGGAGGGAGCGGCAGTACTCAGAGGATGACTTTGACAAGGTCGGCCCGCAGAGCAGCAGGGGAAAGCCAGCATGTCACTGATGACCTAACGTCGACCTTCTGCTGACCTTGCCCCACCGTGCACCAACGCTGTTTCGGGGGCCCCATTGTGTCGCGTCTGATTGATGGGTTTCATCAACGCTGGACACACTAGTTTGACGGTTTGATTGTCTTTATTTAATTTGATCAACCATTTGGCGCCAAGCACAAAAAAAGCGAAGAAGCACGTGATCAGGGGTTGTATGTTGGGGGGGGGGATGTTGTTGTTGCTGCTGCTGTGGTATTGCTGGAGAATTGAACTGACATCTCTTGTCCACCTCACTGGGGAAGTGGCCCAAAAGAGTGTAAATTTACAGGGTTGGTGACAGGCACTGAAATGGATATGTCAGGAGGCTTTGTTTAATTACACTGAACTAGGCCCTAGTCCTTTCTTTAAGTTAATTAAATATGTACTTTGACTAATTAAAGTCCTATCCCTTGACATTTAACAAGCAAAATGGCACTGCACGTAATGGAACTTTATGATCCGTGAACAAGTTGTGGGGGGGAAGAAAAAAAGAAAACATGATTGCTTTAGACAAGCCTCAGAGTCTCCACAGTAAAACCAGCAATCGCTGTAACTTTGTTCACATGTAATTATACTGTTGTAAATAAATGGCTTAGGGCCTCCATAGACAGCAATTTATTATCAAGCCCAAATCAATAAACACCTAAGCATTTATGGACCTCACAATAATAATTCATTGCCATGACAAAACTAAGTAGGGTTGTGTTGCCCAAAACAGCATCTATTCTCATAATAGTTACATTACAGCATGTTTGGGCAGTTTTCTTGTTGATGACCTTTTCTGTGTTAAAGAATTGGAGAGAACATTCTGAGGTAAAAGCTAGTATACTGTCTGCGTCATAACTTGAAGCACTGAAACCATGAACAAAAATGAGTGTAATAGTGTTATCGGTAGTATCATATGAGTTTCTCCAAGATTGGGATGTCTGAATTGACTATCATAAACTCACTTTTGCCTCAAGGGACGTCTTTACTTGCTGACTAGATTCAAGCAATCAACATCCTTGGCTTTTCTCTGGATTCAGAGATGTGATAAAAAAATATTGTTCATCAGCAGCAGTCAACACACACACAAGGACTGCACACACACACACACACACATTCTGGTATCTTTCTCTGTGGTGGACTCCAGGACTTCCACTCAATTTACTGCCACACCTGCACTTAGTGGAAACCTCTGTGAGGTGGTTACCCAATGAGGGGAAAAGCTTTCCCGCCGCAGTGCAGTGCACGCTCACACATAGTGCAGTACAGGTTCACACAGTGCAGTCATGCTCTCTACTACTTAAATTGTTAAGCGAGTCAGCATTCTGACCATGACTTGAGAGAAATACCCACCAGTCACGTAGGGAACATCTACAGCACAACCTCGAGTAGCACAACAAGACCCAAACTGATATCATGGCAGTACAGTACAGTATAGTACGGTATGTACAGGTATTGCTTATGGCTGACCCTGCACATGTCAGATGTGGCTATTCGCAGCACTTCTTCCTCACAACATCGCTTGCCAGAAGACATTTCCAATTAGCACCACGCTGCAGTCAACTGTATTTAACAAAATGAACATTCAAGTACAAAGACAGACCATAAAATGGTGCGCATATAACAGAGTAACGCTGCAAGAAAGCAAATGTCAAGTAAAAGACATGCTTTCCTCCCAGAGGCCAGGAGACAGGCTTTGTAATGTGTGTGTGTGTGTGTGTGTGTGTGTGTGTGTG
The DNA here is from genome assembly GCF_963854185.1 of Sardina pilchardus. NCBI lineage: Eukaryota > Metazoa > Chordata > Actinopteri > Clupeiformes > Clupeidae > Sardina > Sardina pilchardus. Next base: position 28,871,749 of record NC_084999.1, read on the forward strand.
TGTGTGTGTGTGTGTGTGTGTAAAAGCCCATGGGATCCTGTTCCCTGCCCTGCAGCAGAGACCACCCGCAGACCAGCGCCAGGCAGAAAGATTACAGCGATAATTCATATTTATGCACCTTGTTAAATAACACAGATTCATATTAATGGGTCGAGTTAAATAATTCACTACCATCCCGTGCCGTGTAAGGCTTGTTTAATTGGGCTCCGAGAGGAAAGACCATTACTGACACACGAGGCGTCAACCAACAGCTAGGCCACCGCGTGGATGGCCTCCCTTGACTAAGCGTAGGAGATCAACGCAGACCTAAAACGGCATTTGTCTCTGCTCCCCACTGTGCTGGGAGCAGGCGCGAGCAGGGATGCTGGCTAGCAGCAAACACGGCGTCGGTAACAGCATCATTCCCAAATGAGTTTCCTCTTTTCTTCTGTCTTTATTGTGGCGTTCAGAATGATGAATGACTCCAACTGAATGCATGGCAGAAAAGCTCATTTTTATACTGGATAAAAAGTGTGGTTCTTTTCAGTAAGTGCGTCAAGTAGTAAATAGGTAACATTACAAGCTTTTATGTTCTTTTAATTCCATTTGATGTTCTATCTTTTAATTTGAACAGGTTCTTTTTGCCGTTATTTATGTAAAACACAGTGAATTGCCACTGTATTGCTACATGATATGGTACACAATCAGACCTGCAATGCTTTTGCTTTCACATCTGTGAAGTATTCTATATTCTATGACCACAACAACAAGGACAACAATGATAACAGAAAGCTTTTGCCTCTTAGTGAATAGACTGGCGGGGTGTGTGTGTGTGTGTGTGTGTTGGGGGGGGGGGAGGTGCTTTGGCCAGAGGTCAGGCTAAATCCTGCACTTTGATCTGTGAGAAGGAATGATTCTGATGCATCAGCAGGGGGCAACCTCCACTCCCCTGACCCTGCGCTAACGGACCTGGATTAGGTGTCCTCTCCTCTCCTCTCCCCCCTCTCCTCTCCTCTGTTCTGCTCTCCTCTCCTCTCCCCCTCTCCTCTCCTCTGTTCTGCTCTCCTCTCCTCTCCCCCTCTCCTCTCCTCTGTTCTGCTCTCCTCTCCTCTCCCCCTCTCATCTCCTCTGTTCTGCTCTGCTCTCCTCTCCCCCTTCTCCTCTGCTCTCCTCTCCCCCTCCTCTGCTCTCCTCTGCTCTCATCTCCTCTCCCTTTCTCCTCTCCTCTCCTCTGCTCTCCTCTTCTCTCCTCCTCTCTCTCTGGCCCAGATCCGGCGCTGACGTGGCCCAGGCGTGGGGGGCCTGTCCCAATTCTGGTCCTGATCCGCTCCCAGCTGCCGCCATGGGGTGGATGCATGCTCTCGGGCCGGCTGGCCGGCAGGCAGGCAGTGACACGATGTTCTGTGGTCACAGAGGCGGAGAGAGAAGCTGGATGGCTTCATTCGGTGCGTGCCGGATAAGACACACCCCACTGCTGTCTTATTACATAGCCAGCCACGACACACACACACACACACACACACACACACACACACACACAACCAACCCCCTCCCCACCCCCACCCAGCATGCCAGCCCTGAGAGCGTATTAAAACAGGAAAGTCAATTTTAGCTCCAGCTGACTGGACTGATCCATCCAGGCAAAGAAGGCAAACCCCCGACCTGCTCGGAGAAGAAAAATCAGCTCCGTGCTCCTCGGATCTGTCCAGCTCTTCTTTCTTTCTCCGCAGAAATATTGTGTTTTAGAGGATTTTATAAACACAAGGCTTGTTTAACTTTCTTGTCTTACTAAACAGAGCCTTATAACCATGCCTTTATGGTTTATGATTCCCAGACAGGTCCTTGCATTACATTTGCAAATAGCACGCATCTCAAATTTAACCTTGATATGGGTTATATCAGCCTAAATTAACCTAAGCAGTGTGTGGTCTCTATTCTCGAAAATATATTGTTCTTAAAGTCATGAATAATTTGCCAATATGCTCATCTTGAGAGAGCTGCCTCTTTTCAGACAAAACCTTTTCAGACTGTTATTTCTGCAGAAGATGATTTGTTTGCATTTAGTGACGCTTGTTTTCTATCCATTGTAAATACACCCATATTAGTTTTCAAATGGGGTTTTAGAAACCCATTCATATTTAATGAAGGTATATGTGGGGTGAATTTGGGGTACTCTGATGATAGCAGCACAAAGGAGAGTAGTTTATTTGGATTAACAACAAACAAGAAAACTCTGAAGCTTAATGCAGGGTCCTCCATTTTACAGCTTCTGGTTTAATACTGCCATCTAAAGATGTGACACAGGCAGGAGATTCAAATTGAGAATCTGTGAATCAAACTAAAGGCTTTTTAATGAGGTTGAATTAATTCTACCGATGACTGGTCTCCGAGTTCCTGTTTATTTATTTCATTTTCTTTTATTATTTTCTATGGAAAGGTGCTGTAAACCCAAACCCTCACATGAACACTGTTTTTTGTGTGAAACAGCAAAAGCAGCTCAATAGACTGACTGAAAGCTTATTAAAGATAGACTGATACTATTATTCATCCCGAGGGAAATTCTCTCTACATTTGACCCATCCGTGGTTAGTGAACATGAACATGAACATACACACACACACACACACACACACACACACACACACACACACACACACACAAACTAGCAGTGAGAACACACACGCTAGCAGTGAGCACACACACAAACACAGTGAGCAATACGATATTATGTGAAACAAAAAAATCCACAATTAACATTTGCGTCACATGCAGTCTCAAGCTTAGTCTTCTTACAAACCCTTCATTCACCCACACATGTGAGTCAAACCACCTCCATGTCAATGGTGTTTTGACTGCCTTTTACTTAGATGAATGACTTTGATATACGAGTGCAGGCTAGAGAGGAATAATAATAATAATGAAAAATGTCACAAAAGAAAATGCACACCTAACATTGTAGGCAGTGGGGACGGTCATGATCTGTGCTAACTACTGTTTTTTTCAGTATTTGAGTGCAGCTGTCCGCAGTTGTCAGTCTCATTATTCATACCCGTGCCCAAAGCCATCGCCTGCCTGTAGAAACAGTGCTGCGTGTGTCCACACTTGCTTTTAGCACAGCCGCCCAGTGCACCAAGGTGATCTTGCTGTTAACCAGTGGGGGAAATATGCCTAATTAAGACACTATTCCCCCTGGTGTTCACAAGATGTAAACAATGTTGGCATGTAATAGATGACTTGTTAGTTCCCTCCTTTGGGGACCTTAGCGTAGGCAGTGGCAGGAAGTCCAAAAATGTCATGGCGACCTTGCCAAACATTTCAGTCCCACCACTGCCACAGAAATCCGTCAGATATGATCCCTTTTGAGTCTGATCCAAAAGGTTTTTACCATGACGAGTACGAAAGGGTTTACTTTCAATCTGCGGGCCTAATAGAATTTCAAAAGGAAAACAGAATAAAATAATAAAACAAGTGGCACTACTTTCATGTCACCCGAAATATCTTTATTCCAGTTGAGCATTCACCAGGGGGATTGAAGTCTCGCACAGGACTCTCACAGGACAATCTTACTGAACAACTCAAGAGTCGTCTCAGCTTCTTCACGTGTAACTCCTCAAGAAACTCCCAACTCCACTCGATGTTTAGAGCTTTGTGTAGCAGTGCAAAAAAAAATCATACAGACTGTGGAGTGGCTTGAGAGTCTAGACACTGTGTAAAATACTCCACAGCACAGGCATCACTCAGCTCCAACAGCACACACTACAGCACCCCCCACCCCAGACATCCTTAAAAAATCTCCTTGGGTAAAAAAAAGTGAAGAGAAATAGAAGTTGAATGTCAGAGTAATTAATCAGCTCGCAGCTTGCGCTGAACGCTGCGCTGGGAGTCAAGAAACATCTGGTAAGTGCAGCAAGGTGCTGATTGTATCAAAGCCACGAGGAGAGACTCTCCATAAGACGCCGCAGTGCCATCATCTACACGGTAAACACTTATCATGCAACCGGCATTGATTAGGACGAGTTTCTCAATCAATCGTTAGAGCTCATTTCAATCCTCTAATAACATTGCCATCTGTACTCAGTGGGTAGCGGGAGGGAAACAGAAAAGGTGGAATTTCAAGCCAGCTTCTGATTTTTGGCATCAGCCTGAGTCTGATCTGCTCGTCACACCACCGCTTCAGTGCTACATCGCTAGTACGACAAAGATAGGGTGACCACACGTCCCCGGTTCCAGGAGACGGTCCCCGTTTTTGGTTGCCTTTCCCCGAAAAAATGCAGAAAAATTACCCATGTCCCCATTTTTGGAAGATAAAGCGTCTATTTCAATCAGATTGAGAGTCAAACTGAAAATATCCCAGGTTTTCCCACATTTTTGGGCTTATGTCCCCAATTTTGGTTTCGGACATCTGGTCACCTTAGTCAAAGAGCGCAGGTCTAAGAGCAGTGTCGGAATTTTTAGTTTGAAAAAGCACAATAAAATCAATTTCAATTTCAATAGTTATGTGTATATTGTCCAAAGAGATGTATAGGAATACTGTGGTAAGAAATCAAGAAATGTTATTGATGGTGCCTAGGTTTGGTTTTTGGGAATATGTATGTTTTCTCAGGACATGGAATGACTGAATGGTGTACCGCATTGCAATTACATAAAGAGACGCATTGAGTTTCACTGAAATCACTGACCTTAGTAAGCTTTACTGACTCCTTGGCTTCTCTTTTGAATGAACTGTAATGGGTTTCCATTCATCACACATGTTCAGGACTACCACCCCCCACCCCACCACACACACAAACATACCTCACCTCACCTCACCCCACCCAACCTCACCTCACATCACATCACATCTTGGTCTGGAAAAAAACATCAATTTTTGCGCTGCCTCTTGCTGTAAAAGAGGACTCCCTTTCAGTTTAGCATTTTACAACACTCCCAGTAAGCGCAGACTGTCACTTTCTCTTCAGCAGTGAGAATGAATGCTGCTCTTTCTTAGACACTCAGTGAGTGCACTTATCTGGCAAATATTAAATATAGATTAGGGGGCCATTGGGAGGTAAGCGGTGCCATAAGAAGGATTGATGGCCAGAGGAAGTGTGGCTCACACTGCAGCCATCACCTTGAAGGTCCCATCCACTTAATGATGTCATGAGCCATGTGCTTCCTTCCCTGAGGGATGGCAGCCATTTTGAAAAAGATTCTGACATCCTTCTTAAATGGCAATTGTGAGCAGTTAATGGCACTTTACTCAGCCCACGGAGGTTAGGCAGAAGATAGACATAGTAGGCTACAAGGTAGAGGAATAATACAAGTTCACCCATAACATTCACTTAGAAATGACACATATCTGGTGTTTTGCTTTTAGACAGTGGTACCAGTATTGATGTTCATTAATTTATTCTTATATCTAACTGAAGTATTAAACAAGGCTGCAGAAGGATTGTCTGGAGTCATATGCACACCATTGGTTGATATAGACAAAAGATCAGTGCAACTGGCCATTCAGTATAAGCACTCTGTAGTATAAGTGCCGCTGACTAATGCAGGCACGTTACACGGCCACTAAAACTTTTCAGCAAGTTAGTGATCTTGAAAAGGTGACAAAATACATAAAAAGTCTTCTGTCAGTACTCTAATTTGCATAGGCCTGGAATATTCCCATGAGCCTTTGGGAGCGCGCCGAGCGAGGTGGACGCGTGCCAGTTACGAGGCCGCTGTGGAGACGGCGTGTGCAATTAGGCTCCTCCACTGTAAAGAGGCGTCCGCAGTGGCACTGCCAGAGCGTTCGCCCAGACCCTGATCTCTGCGCGGTGCCAGGCCGTCAGCTCATGGTTTGAAAGGTGGCGTCTGACAGGGGAGACGAGGGGATGGGGATGGGGATTGGGGGGGGGGGGAAGGGGGGGCAGCATCCCTGCCAGTGGGCTTCTGAGCGGATTTGGAGGTGTGCGCGTCTGCGGATGGGAAAATCTCCCCCCATCCAGAAAGTCGATTAAAGGCGGCAGCTGTGTTTCAGGCCCTGCCAGGCCTGCTGCATCCCTCTCTCCTCTCTCTCTTTCCCTCTCTCTTGCTCTCTCGCTCTCTTTTTCTTTCTTCCTTTCTCTTTCTCCATTACTTTCTCTGTTCTAGGCCTCTTTTTCCGTCTTGACTTCAAGGAGCCGAGGGACACATCCTTTGAGGGGAGGGGGGAAAAAAAGAAGAGAGATGCTGGAGAGAAGCAGCCCAGCCATCTTGTGTGGAGGGGAACTTTGGTTAATCACCCTTCAAAATCGGCCCTCGACTGGCTCCGCTGGCCTGTCCCATCAATTAGTACAGGCGAGTCGGTGGTTCACTAACGTTCAATGCGTCTGTGAACTTAATGGCTCATTAAGGAGGCACACCTGGTTTGCCTGAGTAAATTATCATCAACGAGATCAAAAGAGAGTAAGACGACTGAGATGATCAGCGTCTGAAGCCAAAGGGACCCTTCTTGGTTAAGAAGAAGAAGAAGAACAGAGAGAATTTCCTGTGGAATATCCAGCAGAAAAGATTCAATTTGCTTCCCATAGAGGCTTGCGGCGCTACACATGGCAAGACTGAAATGATGATAGATGATAAAACATGAAGCTTTTTTCCATATTATTCTGTAGGGCTAACCTGCCTTTTATTTGAGTGTCTGTCACAGTGTTTGAACCACTGTTAGCTCACCTTTGCTTGCCCTTACCCCCAGCTTACAGTAACTAATGTATTTACTTTTACCCAGCTTACAAGGGTCCCTTTTCCTCTGCTGAGAAATCTAGTGGAGCCTACAGACTGCATTTGAGTGGAACTGCATTTGAGAGGACTTTCCTCGCTCAGTCTCTCCTTCCTCCGCAGGCACCAGATAAATTTCCAGCGGGGATTTGAAATCGATACCCACACTTTGTCTTCGGCCCGTTTTAGGGCCCTTGCGGCCTCTCCTCAGTGACTTTGAAAGTATGTTAATGTAATTTATTGAACCTCTTTCCTTAATCACATACATTGCCCATAATTGCATACCTAGACGGCTGCGGGACTTCTAATTGCTAATGCTTTTCCTGGAATTTGTCCTCTAATCCTTGTATGTACTTACTCCTAAAAAGAAAAGAAAAAGTGCTTCATGGGTAGTTTAAGATAGATACTTGCTCTGGGGCCACTGTGCCTGGTCATCTACATTTGCGTTTCCTTTGTTTTGATTTTTCCACTTGAGCAATCTCTTGTGAATAGCTTAGCTGCAAACAGTGATTTAACAAGGAGTTTGGATGAAGTGGCACATGTAGAAAAAACAGTTTGACTATTTGACAACATTCAACATGTGAAAAAAGGTACCTGCAGTGTAGGAAAAGTGAGAAAATTGTATCAAGCATCGCCAGACCAAATTTCCTGTTTAGGTTGCAGTTTTTCAGACACCCTCGAGCTCCCATTTAGACAGTTTTTTAAGGTAAAGGCTGGCTTACATTGCACGATTTTGGTCTGTTTTAACAGTCGCCGACTACTTTTCCAAAATTTTACCAGTTGTACTAGAATCTCGGCGCGCTCCCGTCATCTAAATCGTTTAGTGTAAGGTGCCAATCTTAGCGGTTTTAAGTCCGTCGGAGTCAGTCTTTTTCTAGTTTTGCCGTTACGACAATATCAAACATGTTTGATATTATCGTAAGTCTTTTCAGTCGTGGCTCATGCAAATAGTGACGTGAACATTAAAAACCAATAGTGACCTCGGTCGACGAACACGAAAACGGAAGGGGCAAAATAGGCGACAGCTGTAGCCTGTATGATTATTTGTTATTTAATTTCTTATAATTTATTAGTCGGCTATTCTACGTGACAGAACAACTCTATATCTGTTAGTGATGTCACACTATCAAACAATGCTGCAGAAACGCGAAAAAGTTACTTTGATATGAGTAGCCTATCATGTGAGTTCCTGTTGATGATGACGTATAGCCTAGTGCACGATGGAAATAATTTGAAGGAATCTAGCAGCAGTCTTGTAAATAGTGACCACAGTCTTTGCAAAATCCTAATCTGAGACTGGCCTGTGACTAGTCTGTGACTAAAAACTCAATGAATTGTCTTTAGATGTGAGAGGGTCTGAGACTGTAGTCTTTCAAAAATCTTTTCCAAATCTTTGCAAAGTCTGGCAATGTAAGGTAGGCTTAAGGTAAGGTAATTTTATTTATATAGCGCATTTAACTTGCACTGAGTGCAACCCAAATTGTATTGTATAATTGTATCATATCTGCAGCATACTGTAGCTTCTCTGTGTTATTATGATTATGTTAAGTTCCATGAGGATCACCCATTTACAATGGAATAGATTGACAGCTGAAAATTGATTGGCTGTTAGTGACCATTTTGATGAGTGAGCCAATTGGTACTTCAGGAAATGTAATCAATGGAAGCTGGCTTTAAGTACCAAATTTCACATCTTTACGTGAAGCGGTTCTTGAGATAGTGACATAAGACAGTTGTAGCACCCCTAACTGATGATGGGTGTGTGCATCCAGACAATGCTCTGATGATTTCATGTACCATGTATGATTGTATGATTATGTATGATTGTGCCTTTATACAGTAATCAAATAAATTAGCAGTATTAAAATTCCAGGTCATGCCCTAAAATTTGATTGAGGTGTAACTTCGGAAAGGAGTAACAAGTCAAAATCAAAAAAGCCAAGTAAGTCAGCATGATTTGTAGATTATGTATATAAAGTTCTGTGAGAATCAGGTCTGGCCTCAGATGAGAAAACAACACCTACAGCAATTAATTGTGATAGTTACAGACTGTTATGTTCAATGATCAATCATAGGCTACACCCCAGAAACATGTGTGGCGTACTCATCAATTTTCTCTGAGCAACTGAACATGTTTGAGGTGTCCTCCATTTCTGCCCCTTTGTCTTTCTCGCCACAAGTTTCCTCCTTTTCAGAGCCTCACCAGTGATCATCCTACTTGCAATGTCTTGCTATGGTCACTCTTGCTGTAAGGTCATGTATGCATCTCTAGTGTCGTCTGTAATCAACTGCAAAGTGTATCACAACAAGTACAGTATGGTGAGTGGCAGTCCTGACTCTCTTGTTCTTCAAGGTGAACGGAGAGAGGGTCACTTTATGTCTGGCAGAGAGGGCAGGGCATACAGTATATGCCTTAAGCAACTGAACTGCCAGTTGTGACTAATGCCGCAAACTGCCACTTTGTGTTCTTTCTGTTGATGTGTATTGCTCACGTCAATACATGTTACAATCGGCTGATAGGGTCTTGACCCATGCCACTGTTTGTTCTTGCCCACTGATGTATTTCTGCTGTCAGTGGACTATTCAGTTAGATGAAGGGTAGAGAAATAGTAGTCAATCACAGAGAGATCTGGACAAGACTTTGCTGGAAGGTACACTTATCCAAGAGCAGCAACCGCAATGGGGCGATCGTACCTTAATGGAAAACATTGACTTGAAATATATGGATGAGATGGAACTAACCGCTGAAAAACATAGTCTGATGTTGAGTCATGTTGGTTTGTGATGTGGAATGGAGATCACTCTTTCATTGCACATTGTTTAGAAAATTCAATTCAATTAGGTTATTTTCAATAAATTCCCTTCTTTTCGAGAGAAATTACCACCTTACCTAGACATTTTCAGTCTTACCTAAAACTAACCTATTATTCTCTGTGTAATACCTTGCAAAGATAAAGAGATAGCATAGGCTACTTGTTCAGATGCTCTTCACTGAATTTCAACAGCGTCCAATGTCAGCCTGTTCCCCATATCTTTTAGTGGCAGACTCTTCTTTTCCCTCTCTTTCTAAGACTGAAAGGGACATTTCCAATTTCCTGTTAACTACAGCTAATTCTTTGCATGGTCATTGATCCTCAAAGAGGAAACCTGGACCAAGAGAGACAAATTGATTTTAAAAACCTCTCTCTCCCCCTCTCTCTCTTCCCTGCCTCAATGACATCACACATGTTTGATCTCAAATGGCTCTTTTTTATGTTTTTTTTTTTTTTGTCAGATCCTTTTTTGTCATTGTCATATGTGTTATTGGGATATACCTAATATCAATGTGCTCATAACAGCACGGTGAGCCTCTGGGTTGATGTTTAAAACAACATATTCTTAGTTGTTAATATGAAAGAACAACACACACACACACACACACACACACACACACACAAATACTGATTGTATTAAAAAAGAAAGACTAAAATATGACAAGAAGGAGAGGAAGTAAAAAGAAAAGGAAGGGGAAAAAACATCTGCACCATTAGCTAAATTACCACTTTATGCGAACAGTGGGACACTTGCACATTACCACTGCTAAGCGGCAACCAACAGTGAGGCTAACAGTCTGTTTCTGATGTCAAATGAAACCCCCAAGAACCTCCAAGCTCTCAATAAGAAGCTCTCTGGAGGCATTCGCCTCATGGGTTAGCAATAGCTCATCTCAGCATTCAAGCAAGAAAACTTAACTGCTAATGAACTGAGCGTTAGCATAGCTGTCAGCATGGGTATATCTACATTAAAGCAGCATCTTGGGACTCAACTCCATTGTGAAAAAAAAACAAGTTTGAAGTTCGAATGAATTTTTAATGGAGTGATTATGAATTTGATGTGTGTGTGTGTTTGTGTGTGTGTGTGTATGTGTGTGTGTGTGTGTGTGTGTGTGTGTGTGTGTGTGTGCAAACTCAACCCATCATTACTTCATTTCTAAGAAGAGACAAGTTTAAAACATCACCATCATGTATTTGGAAGTTTTTTGATAATTGACTTCATGGTCCTCACAACCATTTTGGGATTAAACTGCTGGTGAGTTAACCTGCAGTGATAAAAAAAAAAAGATGACTATGAAAAACACAAAAGCCATGAGCTTCTATCATAGATAAATAAACATACTGTAGAATATTACTGTGGCCCCCGATCACCATGCCTACCTCTGCAGGAGATTACAGGCCTCGGACTGACAATGCGATCGTGCTTTCAAGCTTGTTTCAAAAATAACACATTGCACATCAAGGGGATGTGCTTGGCTTTGTAGATAAATGATAACAATATGGAGACATTTGGTCTCCTCCTGTCCAGCCTTTCCAGCCACTACCTCCTGCAGAGAGGCGGATGCAGTAATCACCGCTCTCTTATATATCCCTAGCCTGGGTGCTCAGCAGGGTAGTATTAGGACAACTGTGTGACTGGAGCTTTAATGTAATGAACAATGGGGAGAGCCTGCTGTCAAACAATACCAGCAAAATCAGAATGGATGTAGCCTACACACTACTTAGGGGACCTTTTGCTGAACAAAGCACTGTGTAAATATTGCGGTGGAAAAGTGGATACTTTGGATACTTTAGTTGGAGAGCAATCTGCTCTTCGCTCCCCTTTTCACTCTTTGTTCATTAAATATTTTCCCAGCGTGTTGAATCTCTCTCTCTCTAAAAAAATAAATAAATAATGATATAAAAAAAATACAGCGTATTGAATCTTCCTCTAAAGGAAAAAAAAAACAAGAGCTGACTGGAAGTTGCATGGAGTATTGACATGAACTTGCACCATGTCTTTTAAGATGCACAGAGAGGCAACTCCCTATAACCTTGAGAAACTGAGAAAAGGCTGGTTGTGTCTGGGTCAAAAGGCCTGTAGGGATTAAAAACAGCTCACAGATGAATTCCACCGCCTTCCTTCACAGTGATTAATTGCATGGATAAATTTAGCACAGCATTCACTTAATAATAGTGAACTGCATTTTAAATGTGAGAAATATATAATGACCCTTGAGCCTTTAATTGGTTGATAATGATAAGAGCAGCTGATGCTAAATCTAACAGGTTTCAGTTTCACTGTATAAACCTGCACCTGTGTATGACAGTCAAGACTATTTCCCATCATTGCACCAGCATGTATTTGGTGACATTGTAGGTGGCACCGAACACATGAATATACATTATGTTCATTCCCAGTGAATGACTGATGTGCTCTCTCTCTGATATCAGCTACACACTGTGTCACGACAGCGTAGATGAAAGACATTTGAATGATTTTAGCAACTCCTCACCAAATCCATAACACTGATTTGAGAAGAGTATCGATTATTAACTTTAGGCAACTACTCTAACCGGCATACAGACGATATATGCCAGCTAAACATTACTGTTCTTGGATCCTCTGGGATGCTGAAGACATTTCTAGTCGGAATATAACCTGAAAACATCACTTTTTTTGTCAATCATTATTCTGATATTAGGGTCGATATTATTTGCCATGACATTTTGGTATTACACATTATAAATATGGTAATCTGCTGATAATTTGATGTTACACATTCATATAACCTCACAGGTCAGGGTCTGTGACAAAATTGCATAACCACAACTCAAACAAGACAAGAAAAGAAAAACCGGCAGTAAAACACCAGCCTGTACCTTTGTGTTATTGTCAAACATTCAGAGCCTCAACCTCGACACACACACACACACACACACACACACACACACACACACACACACACAGACACACACACACACACACACACACACACACACACACACACACACACACACACACACACACACACACACACACACACACCCTGCAGATGTGACACAGATCGATGGCGTCCTCTCGGCGGTGTCTCAGAGCCGCCAGATGGCCGCTGGGCTCCAGCCCGAAGGCATCCATCAGCAGCGCTCCGTCAGATGCTCCCGCCGAGGTGGTCTGACCCCGGGCTCTGAGCTGGGGCTTCCCCCCGCCGCTGGCCCCTCAGCGGGGTGAGCGCGCCGGACACTAATGAAGCCTGGGCCCAGGGCCTGGGGCCGAGGCTGGCGCCCATCGCATGGGAGGGCTACTGGGACGTGACCAGTTTTAGCTGTGGCTGTTATCAGCCGAGTGTAAAGTGCATGTCTGTGTGTGTGTGTGTGTAGTTTGGTATGTGTGTCTGTGTGTATGTGTGTTTGTATGCTGTATGTGTGTGTGTGTGTGTGTGTGTGTGTGTGTGTGTACAGTATGTGTGTAGTCTTATGTGTGTGTGCAGAAAGACATGGGTGTGGGGCACGTACTCTGACACATGACTGAGGCCAGACAGACCCTACTCTCCATGAAGCAAGATGAGAAATACCAACTTTACACACGTTTTGTTTTCATGGCTTTGTTCCTGGGCAAGATCAGGTCCACTGGTTGCCAACACTGGGGGATCCAGTAGACCCTGTCAGTTCCTTGCATGCAATACCTTTGCACTCGGTGTTGTGCAATGTACTGTACTGTATAGCCTATACCATATGAGACACACTGAAACATTTACTCTTAAGCGGGGACAGTCACATCCTACTGGATACTCTCATAAAACATCATTCTGCTAAAACTATAGCCATGCAGACATACTAAGATAGATACACCACACAGGGTGGTGATGCAGGGTGAAAAACTGATGCACATTGAGGGCTGGAGCTGTGTGGTCCCTTAACTGCACAGCAATTCAGATGCGATGGTGACAAGCTTGCTCCTTTCGCCCGGCAGAGGGAATATAAAGTGTTTCTAATGGACCTTGGTGATAGTGTGACCATCTCCCAACAAGCCCCTCAGCGTTATAAAATGGGCTAGAAGAAACTCCCGTGGAGGCACATAAATGTCACAAAAATGCAATTCTCCCGCTCAAGCTAAGGGCTCTCTCGACTCTCTCGGCTCTGCTAGCGGTGGCCGCCTGCTCGTTTGCCATTTCTGGTAAGACAGGCATGACTGGAATCCCTCTGTCTGGAAGTGTTTCCCTTGGCATTTGCTCTCTCTGTGTCCAGCTAATCTCAACTATAGTCTGCACACATTGCCCTCCTCAGATTAACCCTGGAATATCAAACGAGGCAGCTGGTGGCAGTCAGATTAACTGATGTGACACGTCCAAGCTCCATCACAGATAGAGACTGTGTTTTTTGCTTTCGTCTAGTCAGTCATCGTTTTTGTTTTGTTGAGTTTTACATTGCTTTGTTTTATGGGATGTCTTTTCTCCCTTGTAGCCTAATAGGCCAACTGTGTGTCTTTTTAGAGTCTGCTCTCTTCTTGTCTACAGTATTGTCTATTTGTCTGCACCAGACAACACCAAGGACCATGCTGGAAATAAGTAGGCTATTGCACTTTTGCATGTCACCCTTTGGATTTGTCTTTTTGTCTTAATCCAGAATCAATCAATCAATCATAATCAATACATAATTCTTTGACTTAACAAAAAGACAGGCAATGCAACAGTCACACACAAAATTCAGTGTATTATTAGGCATAAGGAATTATGAAGGGACGAATGGCCAGTCTGGCATAACCGTGTTGTGTTTAACTGCTTTTTAAAAGCAATTTACATCACTTTCACCAGGCTCAGGGGGCAATTCAAACAAATTCCAAAAGCTTTTGTCTATCATGAGGACACCAGGTGAAAACATTGCTTTTCAAATATGCACACGCGCACACACACACTTGCACACACACACATACAGCAAATATGTGCAGGTAAAACTACTCTGTTAATTGATTTCATTTTTTGTATACATTATCAAACCTTTCTGTTTTTTCCCCCTCTCTTTCTCTTCCCCGTAGCTCCCAAACACTGAAGCCTATTCAGCAGCAGAGCTGTTCCCTCCAGATAAACAGGATTTTTTTGTTTGTTGCAATTATTGCCTGAGGATTGTTTCCAATGTGACTGGACTGTCAATGAGCAGGCAGATGGCGCAGGGAGGGAAGTGACGAGAGGGAATTCAGAGCAGGGCGACCACCAGGCAGCAGCGGTGTGAGCGCACACTCTCTGCCCGCTCGGAGCCACACCACATTGGGATTGGACTGCGCCGGGTCCAGCATGCTGCTAGCTGCTACTAACTCCAGATTGGAGGCTTTCACTGCCATACTCATATGAGAGCCAAGACAAGTTTTTTTGTTTGTTTTTTTTGTTTAATATTGGCTAATATTTGTATTAACTATGAAATGGAACACCAGAATGCTGCTCCTACTGCAGGTGTCCATGGTTTCCACTATGCAGAGCATCTATTTGCACCTGGGTACTTACAGCACGTACCAGACCGTGAGGTTACCGTAATTTCCCGACTATTAGCCGAGGTTCATACATTGATTTTGCTAAATGTCTTCAGCTAGGTTAACACATCGGGGCATTACAGTAATATGGTATGATATGGTTTCATTGTAATGTTTGTTGACTGCTGTATGTGTTGAGCGTGTGAAATGAAACAGTTACCTTTCGAAATTGGGTAGCGCCATGGCTATTTGATGGCAGCATAATGATGGTTTGTGTGGGTGGAAATCCACAGAGTACTGTGTCAAGTAAGTGGTCATCACCTCAGATTCTATTTTGCTCTTTCAGGCCTAAGCCATGGAAGACGCAACACACTGACACAACACGCATGGAAGACACAACACACTGTTCAGCAGTTTACACACAATGCTAATACACTACACTACAGGAAATAAATTTAGCTGCACCGATTACATAAAGAAAAGACTGCAAACACAACACAAGTGCAGATCTTCAAGTCTACCTATGACCGTGAAGCAGACACTCATGATTTCAGAAATTCTACAGTGATCACTGGGAGATGGTCTAGAATATGAACATAAAAAGACGGAGTAGCGTAGTAGGAGTATGAGTGGGTGGGGTGGTGCTGGGGTGTGTGTAAGGTGGTGTGGGTGGGGTGGTGCTGGGGTGTATAAGATGGAGTGGGGTGTGTGTAAGGTGGTGTGGATGGGGTGGTGCTGGGGTGTGTGTAAGGTGGAGTTGGGTGTGTGTAGGGTGGAGTGGGGTGTGTGTAAGGTGGTGTGGGGTGTGTGTAAGGTGGGGTGGAGTGGGGTGTGTGTAAGGTGGAGTGGGTGGGGTGGGGTGTGTGTAAGGTGGGTGGGGTGGTGTGGGGTGTGTGTAAGGTGGGGTGGGGTGGGTAGGGTGGTGTGGTGTGGGGTGTGTGTAAGGTGGTGTGGGTAGGGTGGTGTGTGTGTGTGGGGTGGGGTGGGTAGGGTGGTGTGGTGTGGGGTGTGTGTAAGGTGGTGTGGGTAGGGTGGTGTGGGTGGGGTGGGGTGGGGTGTGGGTGTCAGTACCCTGCAGAGCAACAAAGGGCCTGGTGGTCACACTGTCTCCAGGCTGTGACCAGCAATGTGGAGACGTGTTGCCATAAAGAATTTAATAAAGAAAACATGTCCAGTGCCAGCTGTGGCTGAAGCTAACTCCATTTTTTATAAAAACATATTTATACAGCTTGGTAAAAAAAAAAAACACATTCCCTGCAGTGCAAACAAATATAGCATGGGGAGACTTGACAAATGACATGTTTGTAACAACATTTAGGTTAGAAGACAGTTGACAGTTTCAATGTGGTCATCCAGGTAAGACCCCTCCCCCCCCCCCCCCCCCCCCCCTCCACACACACACACACACACACACACACACACACACACACACACACACACACACACCACCCTCTGTACACACACACACACACACACCCTACCTCGGTGTGTGCACTGTATGGCGGTCCTCACAAACTGTAATTATTTTGACATCCATGTTATATGCCTCTCTCCTCCAGCTCTTTTTTCCATTACAACTAATTCACTGAAACCCCATTATTTGTCAAATTTCTATCTCCATGGCAACCTGTTATCTCTCGGCAGTGCTTGAGATCAATACCAGTTTATGCTCAGAAAAGAAAATGATTGCAAAGCCCATGGTGTCTCTGGGAGGGGAAAGGGAACTGCATTAGTAATGTGGTTTCCAGTGCTTGGCATTTTAAGTTTCTCACATGTGTATGCTTTTTGTGTTGTGTCAGCATGGACTGTGTGTATCTCCATCTCATGACACAGGACCATGGATGCGTCCCACACGTCAGATGAATGGGATATGAGGATATGTGCTTTTAATGCATTTTTCAACCTTATTAAGATTACAATGCTCCAGTCATGGTGCTGCTGCATAGTGTATGTGTGTTCCACAAATACATAAAAATGAATCTTCTCTCTGCGTATCTTGTGTGCCTTAACCCTTGGAGACAGACAAATGCAAATTGCGTCCAAATTCACACCCATTCTTCTCTGTTAAGAGCATGGATGCTAATGATACATAAGGTACAACAATTCAGTGTTATCGTTACAGTCATTATTGTGCCCAAGCTGCAATGCATTTAAGTGCTCAAAAAACAGAACAAAATCTGCTTGTGGGCTGCTATAGAAATAATGCAGCATTCAAAACAAATGTTAAAAACTGCAGGTAGGGGGCACTGTGGTGCAACATCCATACCATGCTCAGATCCAAGTGCTCATGGAGACCCGGGTTCGAGTCATTTCCTGATCCTAACTCACCTACTCTCTCCCACTTGCTTCCTGTCACTCTTCACTGTCTTGTCTCAATATATGCAAAAAAAAAGCCCAAAGATATGCCTAAAAATGACCTGCACTAGGTGACTTTGCTTACCGAAGGCTAATGAAATGGCATGCTGGCTCAAATTGCTTGAATATCACGCAGTGCGTATCTCTTGCATAAATCCTTGCCAGGGTCGCATCTCAGTCAGATCTCCCAGACAAGTTACTGCAGAGCAAGGCAGAGATGCTTATTTTTGTGAAAAAAGAGCCACATGGTTATTTGTGCAAATAACAGCAATGGCTGTTAGAAAAAAAGGTAGCCCCATTCTCATTATTTCAGTTGAGAAGTCGTGTTCTGTGACTTATCAAGAACAAAACATGTGACGACCACATAACAATCTTATACGATTATTTATATCATGTGGCTGTGGGCTTATATTTCTCTTAGAGTTAAAAGCTCTGCATAAACTCAGTATTCCAGCAGCTCAATTAAGCTTCTAAATCTGCAACACCTAGGTCTGTTTGGGAATATGTGGGCAAGGCTGAGTGAATGTTGCATTATGGGAAAAAGGATAAAAGTGCTGCCGTAATTATCTGTGTTTTAGTGTTACTTAGCTGTCTGTGGGAAATGAGGGGACTGCGCTGAAAGTTTGTAATTACTGTGACAACTCGGCGAGTAAATTAGCTGGACTTGTCGAAGGCCTCACTTTTAGCTTTTCTTTGTTCTTCCTTTTTTTCCTGTTTTTTTTTTTCTTCTTCTTCTTCTTTTTGGAACCTTTTCTCCCAGTAATAGGCGGGTGGTAAATTGTTGTTTTGCTGCAACGTCAAAGTCATTTTCTGCTCGGCTATAAATAGGCGCTCTCAGTGTGCCCGAGGTCGCTGCGCGGGTGCGTGAGTGAGAGAAACCGCCGACGGGAGTCAGCTCAGCCAAGGTCGGGGAGGGGAGCTGAGCCGAGTCTTCCCGTGGAGGCATACGGCAGTCGAGGTGGTGGGGGTGGGGGTTGTAGTGGCAGTGGCGCGCGAGAGGGCCTCTTATCAGCATTTGCATGCATTACCTGGGCTGCGGCATCACCGGTGTGGGCCGTGAGAGCTTAATGCTTCACTGTCTTGGGCCAAGGCTGCAGGGCCATGCCCGCTGAGTCCAGAGGCCGCGCAATACACAGACCCGGAGTGCAGGCAGCAAAGATGTCAGCTCAAGTCGTGCACTGCACACACGCACACAAACACACACACACACACACACACACACACACACACACACACACACACACACACACACACATATGCGAGCACGCACACACACACTCACACTGAAACAAACCACAGCAAGCGGTATCACACGCATCGATTTTGACGGTTCAGCAAATATGAAAGTGCCTTTATGACTTCTGATGTTCCAAATAATCCAAATATGGGCTACTGACTTTGAAGCCAACTTCAGACACTTTTATATGCTATAATCAACATTTTGATTAAACTAAGCAAGAACAAGTATAAACAAAAAATAACTTTGGTATGTATTGTACACATAAGAGAGTCACATAAACATAATTATACATTTTTTTTGTATTGTTAACCATTATGAACAATTTTAGGATATGACAACTACATTCAATTACGATGTTATGTGGTTTTGTGAAAGATTACAGCATTTGTGACACATTCTTTTGCTTTTCATCTAAATAGATCTCTGTGAAATCTAGCAATGGTATTACAGTGATACCTTAATAGAAGGAAAAACACCCTCTTGCATTGCTCAGGGTCACTCTATTGAATAAGACATTCATATCTATGGTATCTAATATAAGCAATGTCAATATCAATGATACTGGAGGGTTACCTTGTACTATCAATTATAGACACTATTAATCGTTCATACCATTGATATAAAAGGTCTGTGAAGATGACTTATTAATGTAATAACATATTATGATGATATTGTGCACAACACACTAGTCCTTTTCCTGAAGAGGAACAAGGTTTATATTTGTCCAAGTGAAAATGGCAGTACTTCTTTGTCAATTAAAATCATTCGTAAAACATGTTCGAGATGTTTTATAGACTGGGGTTCTCCGCACACAAGCAATAATAGCAACAATTAGATACAAGAAGACAAATAAAAGCTGCACGTGTCTGAGACATTCATCAAGCTCCCAGTGCACTGGCTGCGACAGCTTTAACACGGAGAACCTTTTCAGACGCAGCATCCATGAAAGGATGACGGAGTGCAGGAGCAGAGACAACATTGTAGCCCCTATTATGGGCTAAATCATTTGTATCTGCACATACTGACGCACCCGAAAAACAAACAAACAAAACAGTACATTGCATCATTTTGGTAGCAGTGGCGAGGAGGCTGTTATTGTTTAGAATAATGGTGCACTACAAGAACTTCTTCCTGATAATGAGAGAAAACGTAAGCTGCAAACGCAAGATTTTGGAATCATCTACTGTATCTGTTAGTGACTGAAATGGACAGCAGAGAGAAGTTGAAGGCAAACTAAGGTATCATGAGGCATCAGATATCCATTAACAACTTGCAAACATCATCGACTAGCTGTACAAACATATGGGTGGAGCTGCAGGAACATCACAGACAATCGATTCGGCTCAGATTCGATTCCCAAACCCGACTTTGGAGTCCATCCTGCTTTAGATAAAAGAGTGCCTACTAGGCTACATACCAGTCACCTTTAACTTGCCAACTTTAACATGCCAGATTCAGCAGCCCAGCGCCCAATGATCAAAGACAAATGATAGCAGGATAAGATTTCTCGAGGATTCCAAATCTTGAATTAGACCCACATTAGCATTTGGGTTAGAGAGAGCATTGAGAACATCCATACATACGTTAAGCAAATGGGTTAAGTTGCGATTACTGCACTGCATATTTTTTCTTGTTTAACATGCGCATACTTTTTCTCGTATTTGAGGCATGGTTTACGAAAGCCCACAACCGTTTATATTGGGCGCTACGGATGTCTGTGCAAAGGCAAAGGCGTCTGTGCGTAGCTCATTGGCTAGCCAGTTGTATCAATTAACTTATACCAGATGACATACAGTATGTAAAGCATTTTAAAAATTCAAAATAACATTTGATGAACCTTACATTTTTCAGTATTTATAGGTGTGTAGATTTGAACAAAAGCTGGTTTGGTTCTTAACCAAATTACAAGCTTCTGTGTGTTGCTTAGACGTCGTCATCAACTTGCTGTCACCCCCATTCTGCAATTGGTTCCCTAGCTGATTTGAAACCGCTGACAAAGTTCAAACAGCCTTACATAGTGTCCATCTGGTTCCTACAGATAAATTAAAATACTGGAGAGACTATAACAAGGAGGGTTTCATGCCTTCTGCTCTTGCATCAAATCAGTGGGCACGTTCTACTTCTTCTAGCGTTGTGCAGATCTTGCGGAACATGACACATGTTTGCACTGTAAGATTCAGCCAGATGAGCTCAGTGCAGCAAGATGTCTATTCTTCAGAAACACTACACTGCAGAAATGCAATATCTGCTCTGTGCCTCCTTTGTTGACTATTTGACAGCTACTTTTGAAGTTGATAACGGTTGGCTACTAAAATGTGTTTCTTGGAAGCAGTGGAATATCATTCATCATCTTATCATGAGACAGGTTTTGATTCTGTAACATGACACGCTCTTGGCCAGACTCTCTGCAGCCCACCACTCTCTACCCCCAGATGCGTTGGAAGATGTATGTAGCAACTTCAGTGATGAAAATCAGGGGAGCATATTTAACCCTCATCTTGTCCTTGGGGTCAATTTGACCCCAAGCCATGTTTAGCATCATAAAATATATGGTTCACTTTTTTTGTTTTGCTTCAAGTTTCATGACTTTTCCTCATTTGAAGGGTACAACAGAGTAAACATGAAATTTGCACAAAAATATGTTTCCAATGTCCTGTAAAAAAAATAGTTACGTTGGTGTTCTTGGGGTCAATTTGACCCCATTTTTATGAAACATGAGGTAAATGAATATTTGACACAATATGAATATTATTATTGTAATAGTATGAGAACATGTACTTATTATCATTATCACATAAACAAGTACATATTACATATAAGTTTTTATGGCAGGTCTGAAAAAGGCCAAAAACTCAGCCTTTGGGCTGTTGACACTGGATTGGCCATATTGCCAGCCAGGGTTCCACACTGTAAAAAGTTTCTGTGAATTTACAGCCAGATTCCAACATTATTCACCTGTTATTTTGAATAAACATGACTTTCCTGTCATTGGTAAAATGAGTGGGTTAAATCTCACTAAAATACTGTTATTTAACATAGGCTAATGTTTTCCCCGGAACACAGACACTTCCTGTTATCCTACAACCGGACCTGTGTCATACCAGTGTCACACAGACACCACGCCACTTTTGGATTTAATGTTTGAATAACGTTATTCTGAAAGATAGCATAGCACACAATGTCTATCTTTAAATTCACTGTTGTTTCAAATTGTCGGGTTATATGTTAATTGTCAATTGTCGGGTTCACATCTGACGACATTAGCCTAGCAGCTACGTCGTCAGATGTCTCTGGAGTGAAGCCAGTGAAGTCCCCGGAGAACAATGGCTGCCTGTCAACGGTTGTCTGACTTCGGCAAACGGTAAGATTGACAATGTAAGATGTAGTTTGTCCGAATAGTTACTAGAGTAACTTAATCATTCCTGTCGTCTATGTCTAAACTTAACGTTTGTGCTGAGGATACTGTATAGCACTGGATTAACGAGGTGTCGGGGCAGCTAGCTGGTAACGTTATCGTTAGCACACTAGCTAGCAACTTTTAGCATGCCATATCAAAGCTGGCCAAACTCTTTTTTCTGTTAAATGTTGGGATTCGCCGGTCATGATTGAATTAGGAAATATAAGCGTTGGACATGTTTTACTTTTCTGTAAGAGACTGGGTTGATGAAGAAGCTAGCCTACTGTGAAGTTTCTGATAGCACGCTAGCATAACGTCAATGGTTAGCAATCTCGTTTAAAAGTCAACGAACTTTTCTGTTCAAAGTTAGCGTTCGCCCCCACCATCACTACGTTAATTTGAACGTCACATTTCGAAGGTTGTGTTGCCAATACAGGTGAATATATCCGCTGATCAGGTTTTAGCTTGCCGTTTGCAGGAATGTTTCATTGTTGTTGTTGTTTTTTATGTGTTAACGTCCTTATTTTTTTCCAATAAGGTTATCAAGGAACGTAGTGGTGTACTGGATGGAGCTGCAAAGCCTAGCACTACCTTACACTGACAGACTTTGACTAGATTTGGGAAAGAGTCTTGACAAGATTGTAGTCTTTTAACTAATATAATGCCCCTCATTCAAGTTTTAGGCTACTCAAAAGACTACAATCTTTCAAGAATCTTTCCCAAATCTTGTCAAAGTTTGTCAGTGTAAGGTAGGCTTAATTAATCAGGATTTCTGGAGCAAGGTAAGGTCCTAAATTATATGAATATCTACAATTAAAATTTGATATAGTTTTATTTTTCCCAGTCAAAGAATCAAGAATTCCAAGAGGTGAAACAATGCATTTTCTACAGCAGCCATTAATGTAGACGTGTAGGCTATATTATAACATTTTAAACGATTAAATGATCTATAAAACCTTTTCTTGCAGGAAGCTGAAAGAAACATTCCATGACAAATTGATTGATTGGTGCCAGGGACAGGGGTGGCAATTGCCTCTCAAGGCAGACACCACGTTTGAGGTAAGTGTCAAGTACATGTAGCACCACAGTCAAAGGTTTGGAGACGCATAGATTTTTTTTTTTATTCCACTCCATTATAGACAGAATACTAACTGATATCATTTGCATTGCTTTTTTACCCAGGGCAGCAGTTTTCAGATTACATTCTGTGCTTACATAATTGCACAAGGGTTTTTCAATGTTTTCTCAGTTAGCCTTTTAAAATGATGTTAGAGTAGTAAACAGAATGTGCTTTTGCAGCATTGGATGAATAGTTGTTAATAGTGGGCCATTTCTTTCTGCAACAGCCTAACACTTTTGCAAGTATGTAAGCACACAATGTAGTCTGAATCTGCTGTCCAGAACTATTTTTTGAGGTGGAGGATGAACGAACAGAAATAAACACTTAACAGTGAAAAATACTATTTTGTGTCTTAAAAGTATGTTAGTTGGCAATGGGACTGTTGTATAAAAGGAATATAGCGTAGTGTATTTTGCAAGGCTGTGGTTACTTATCCGCTATCAAGGCCGCGACCATGAGTGTTATATTGCTTTAAGAACACACCTCCAAGACACAACTGCCTTCCTTAGGAAGCTGAAATTTTTCCCTGCTTGAATCCTAATATACTCCATCAGTCTTAGTAACTCTCTCTCTCCCCCTCTCTCTCTCCCCCTCTCTCTCTCTCCCTCTCTCATGCAGAAAAAAGGCCCAGAAGAGATGTACAATCAGAAAGTACAGTAAAGTGAATGTTACTTGATGGGTTCTTCTTTAGGATTGCATACAGAACCACATAGCACACAATAGCCACAAGCCTAATGCAATGTTTTTGTTTTCTGTAATTATTCTTTTTCTAATAATACATACTGTACGTACACATACATTCTGTACATACACTATATTGCCAAAAGTATTTGGTCACCTGCCTTGACCCCCATATGAACTTCAGTCACATCCTATTCTTAATTCATAGGGTTTGATATGACGCCGGTCCACTCTTCAGGGAAGGCTTTCCACAAGGTTTAGGAGTGTGTTTTTGGGCATTTTTGACCATTCTTCCAGAAGTGCATTTGTGAGGTCACACACTGATGTTGGACAGGCTCTCAGTCTGTGCTCTAATTCATTCGTAAACACACTTCTAAACCTTGTGGAAAGCCTTCCCTGAAGAGTTGAAGATGTTATAGCTGCAAAGGGTGGACCAATGTCATATTAAACCCTATGGATTAAGAATAGGATGTGACTGAAGTTCATATGGGGCTCAAAGCAGGTGACAAAATACTTTTGGCAATATACTGTATATGAGCCTAATGCGATGTTTTCTATAATAATAATAATAATTATTATTTTATACACATACATACTGTTCATTCATACATGAGCCTAATGCAATGTTTTTGTTTTTAATTACCTACCTCTGTGCTTTATTCACTGATACTAAAAATATCATTATAGTAAATCTACATTTGCTTTAATCACTATGTACTACTAGATTTGCTGTTTGTGATGTGAAATAAAATACTTGTTAAATTTGTTATTCAGTTAAATAACAAATAAACAATTAAACAACAAACAATGATAACTGATGTGGAAAAAATGGATTTGTATCTTTGACATGTAATAAAATGAGTTAAATGTTTAATTAGTTATGCTTTGTCTATTATTCTTGGCATATGCTTCAGATATTCCCTTAACATTTCTTTACTATTTTCAGCTTTGGCACCGTTGTGCAAGAGCACAATTATGCAAGAGCTGGACCTTTATTTTAGGCTATAATGTCAGGTTGATGTTTCTAAATCCAGCTTTATTGTGAACATAGTCTAATATTGCTAAACCAACTTGTATTCTTCAAGGTTACAATAGTAAAGACACCTTTTAATATGCTGATTTGACAGTAGTCAAATGGCACTTATTTCCTGTAATTTTACAAATTCCGCAAGAAAGTTGTTAAATAACAGGAAGCTCCTGTAAATCTTAACAGTTGTTTCCTGATAATTTACATTAAGTTAATGTTGTTATTTTACAGGAACTTAATGTTATACCAGGCCACCGTTAAATAACAGGAATTGCCTGGAAACCCTGCTGCCAGTTGATTCCTGTTTTTTAACGGGATTTTTTTTTACAGTGCAGGGTTCATAAAGGGGTGTAGAGGGGTGGGATTGTTTTTTAGGGCTGTTGATGGTGGTTATTACACTCTTGTTAAGTACCTACCACAAAAAAAACTGGGTAAAAAAAATAATGTCAATCATTTTTTGAGAGTTTTGTTAGCTGGGGTCAAATTGACCCCAAGGATAACGAACGTCAGTAAGATTTGAGGACAACATGAGGGTTAAAGGTAGGGTATGGAATTAGCTTTGTTGGCCATTTTTGCAAAATCACTTGAAATCCTATTCCTAACCCACTTAGCCACTAAGTTGGAAGCACTGAAATGGAAATTAAACACGTCAATCATCTGCGGAACGGGCAGGGCTCGAAAAACTCCAGCCAATAGTATTCCTCACCCCATACCATCATTTCACAGCTCGTTCGTCAATCTAAGGTCTTACTCCTCTTCCTCCTCCCCCTCCCCACCGCGCGTGACCCTTTCGAAAGCTGGTGACCGCGAGTCAGTGCTGAAACGAAACCAACTGCCTGCTGCTGCACGTCCATGTTCCCCTCTTGTTGTATGTGTCACTTCATTTCTATACAAACTAACTAAGGCAGCGGATACCTACGGAAACTCAATCACCCACGCAATAAATAAGCTATGTAGCAAAAATTACATTTTACCGTGACACGAAGAGTGTTGTAAACATGAAATCGAAACTTAACAGCTTGGAGCTACAGTGGAATAGGCGAACCAACGGGCCAGCACTAAACTCGGATATTTCAGGAGATAATCGCCCTGGTAAGAACAAACCAGATTCTGTTCAAATATACACACCTATGGCTACTGAACCATATGTACTACAACCCTTTGGAGGTGAATAAAGAATGTAATTGGGGAAGTTGATGTGAGTGATTGTATGGAGACTAGAGCTCATAGTGCTGTAGACGCCAGGCTGGCATTTCATTTAGCCTGGCTCGCTCTCGCCCTGCACATTTGAATTGTCGCTCGTGCATGGAGGGCGGGACTTGAGGTTGTATATGTTCAAACTCTGCCGTCCGTTTTGCGAATTCCGTACCCAACCTTTAACCCTGCCACACCTTGCAAAGATGCTCAAAAGTCAGTGATGAAAGCTTGCTAGCATGTGACTGGTCTTATGGTTATAATGTAGTTGCCAGTGCCTTAATTGCTTTGAAGCTTTTGTCACATTTTGGTGGGATGTTATGTCCTGCCCCACAGCACAATATTGATAGTCTGGATGGGTTGTGGTGGGAAAGACCGGCATGTTATGTCGGTTAAACTAGTTCTCGACTAAACTATTTCTCAATGTAACAGACTGCTGCAGGGTGTTGCTTTGAGAACCAAGAACATGGGCCCAGTGAGTTGTAAGCTTATTGCATGATCGGCGCTCCACGCTGTGTTGGATGCTCTCTCTGTTGTGTCCAGTGAGTGTCCAGTGCCACAGGGGTCAGAGGCTTTGACTCTGCACATTGAATAAACTGTTTCTTTAATGCAGATTGACAGAGCGTGATACACCCAGACACAGAAGTGGAAAGGGGACAGTCTGATCTCAGCACAAAGTGTGTATGTGTGTGTGTGTGTGTGTGTGTGTGTGTGTGTGTGTGTCTGTGTGTCTGTGTGTGTGTGCGTGTGTGTGTGTGTGTGTGTGTGTGTGTGTGTGTGTGTGTGTGTGTGTGCATGTGTGTGTGTGTGTGTGTGTGTGTGTGTGAGAGAGAGGCTGCTGCAGGCTAAGAGGGAGTAGAGCGATTGTTTGGTTTCAGTCCTGGTGGTGAAACAGCAATCGGGGGAGAAGATTAGGAGACTATGCTAGTTTCACTTCCTCTGCGTGATCAAAGGGTGGAAGAGCTAGACGCTGACACGTTTGATTAGTGTTAGACGCGGATGGCTGGGGTGGTGTAAAGGAGAGCCATGTCCAGCAAATTGTTCTCCAGGGGCATGTCATCCTTTTATAGCCTAGTAAATAAGTTAATCACTGGATAACAAAACTAGTTTTAAATTTGATGACGGACAACTTGTTTCAGTTTCAATATTATGGTCCTCTTGTAATAATGAAACCATGTAAGGAGAACTCCTATACAAATAAAGCATATTTCTGTCTGCAGTCTCCATATTTATGTTCATGATTATATGAGTGCATGTTTTGCTCATCATATAGAGAAATAAAACTCATGGACAACATGACTTCTGATGACTTCCATTTTCTGATATATAAATATTTTTTTTCTTTCCCACAGCGTGAACCACCATTATCCTGCACTCAATAGCTTACAGAATGTCACATTGTTGGATAAATGGTGTTGCTAATATGCCCACCAGTGACTATGGATTGTGAATTTAATCCTGCATTACCTCTTTCCCCCCTTCTCTGCCTCATTCTGAATGAACATAATATGACCGCATTTATTCTGTGACATTTAATCATCGGGGGACACCCTGCCTCGTGAATTGGATTAGAGCAGCCTGAATTGAATGCAACAACACTGGGAGAATTCTATTCCTCTAGCAAACCTAGCAAAACAGCAGATGCATTCACTTACGCATTGTGCTGCAACTGTATTTCCGCAGTATATTATGCAAAGGCGGGAGGGAGAGGCAGCAGAGACAGAAAACAAATCCATACTCGCGTGGAAGCGTGACTACAACAGTGAGAAAATGTTTGTCTCCGGAGGCACTCTGAGAGACAAGGCTCCAACCAACATGTACAAACACACTGATATGCGCAGTGCGCACACTCATACATACACACACACACACACACACACACACACACACACACACACACACACACACACACACACAGACAAGCACACACTTCTGCTGAGGCTCGCATGCAGATGACATCTTCTCACTGGAAAAGATCCAATGGTGAGATCTTCTATTGAGTACTAGTTTACTCATCAGTGTACGTGGCAGACTATTTCCCCAAATGCTGGCTGTGAACAAGCAGCAATTGTTTGTTATTTGTTTGGTCGGTCTCGTAATGTCTAATTTGTGTGTAATTCAGAGCTGTGACAATGCTAGCAGAAGTCAGACAGCTTTTTTCTTTTGTTTCAGTTCCCTCTCTCTCTCTCTCTCTCTCTCTCTCTCTCTCTCTCTCTCTCGCTGTCTCTCATTTTGTGTGCAAGTGAAGTATATTTGTGGTTCCAAGGGACCAGTGCAGATCCCGGCTGCAAAGCTGCTGTGATTTCATCAGCGGTGAAGGCACAAAATTCTATCAGACAGCTCAGTGAAGAGCGAGGAGTCGGCCGCCTCAGCCGCGAGACTGGGAGATAATGAACTGAGGTGAGGGCGGCCAATAGCAGAGAGCCAGAGTAACAGCAACCACCACACCAGCAAGCAGGAGAGCATGGGACTGAGGAGGAGAGTTAGCCTAGCCATGAGCGCTGGTTAGCGCTTAAACAGGCCATGTGAGACACTATAGCATCTGGACTCCCTCATGAAACACTATGGCCTGACTCCTGTTTGCAGACTTGCCCTCAGCACTCCGAGGCAACACATTTTTTCTTTTTTTTGCTGAGAAAACTCACCACTTGTGTCCTGCTAGATGGCCGACTAATCCTGTGGATAATGGACTTTCTTCCCAAAAGGTCACAGAGAGTGGCGGTCAATATCACCTCCTCCAGCCTCCTACGCAGTTCAGCTGGGCCTCCACAGGGCTGTCACCTTTGACCTTTGCACTTCCTCCTCTTCCCCTGATGTCTGCAGGTCCACCCAGACAAACTGTCACTTAGTCAAGCTCTCTGATGACACAGTCGTCTTATCTCTGCTCGCAAGCCCCTCAAAGCACCATGCCACAGCGTTTGATGTGTCTATAGAGCGGTGCCTGCAATTTGAGAAACAAAATACAGGTGATAGTGCATGGTGACCTTCTCCAACAAGTGGAGGCGACTGGCAATACAGAGGAGATCCTCAGAAAATGGCAGCGGAAGAAGGATCCTGAGGAAGCTCAACATGGGGTCTGTAGGGGCAATGCCTCATTACCACCCCCCCCCCCCCCCCCCCCCACACACACACACACACACACACACACACACACACACAGTGAATGGCACATACTTTCTGCCCTGGGCTGCCACCTTGTCCATATGCTTTAAGGCAGACTAGTGTCACTGAATTATGCCTCAATATCGAGCATATAATATTGAGCTAATAATTGAATGTTAAGCCTTCATGTTCATGTTGCCTTAAAGATAGGCTTACATTTCCTGACCTGAAATTCATATTTTTTTCAGAGTATAATGCTGAAGAATAGTGCCTTGCAGAATGTTGATTGCTTGTGTTTGCTCAAAGAAAGGACTCAGCAGACAAACGATCAACTATCACAATACTATGCTAAAAAGTGGTATCATGCTAACAGCCTGTTAACACTGCTAGCCATTCTCTGTAGTCAGTTTTCGGGAGATGTTAGTGAGTATGTTGAGTATATTCCAGGTGGTTCTCAGATTCTTTTTGTCTGTTACACGAAAATGAGTGAAACAACATGATTGTTTGTCACTTGACAGAAACACTACCTCCGTGCAGTCCACCAGCGTGTCCAACCTGTCACAGTCCCATTCAGGCTGCCTGCTTCCTCCTGCAGAGAGACTGGAGTGTGTGTGTGTGTGTGTGTGTGTGTGTGTGTGTGTGTGTGTGAGAGGGGAGGGGGGTGGGTATAGACTTGGCACCGAACGTCCAGCCATTGTAATGTTTAATGCAGCCAGGTGGCCATGAATGCCCCATACGGAGTGAGATGAGTGGGCAGGCGTCTCGGCACCCTCCATTTCTCCATCTTGGCGCCCATATGTCTGCGCTGTGTCTCTGAGGCGGGGGTGAGATTGATCTATAATTGTGGCTCCGTGGGATGCCAGGATGTCTTTTAAGGAGCAAAATGCATTTGGAGTTGAGTTCAGTAATGACGGATTGAGATATCTCCTCCACAGAGAGGCATCGTGTGGTCCAATGAGGAATGAATGCTGAGAGCCT
This sequence comes from Sardina pilchardus, assembly GCF_963854185.1. Lineage (NCBI taxonomy): Eukaryota > Metazoa > Chordata > Actinopteri > Clupeiformes > Clupeidae > Sardina > Sardina pilchardus. The sequence continues at coordinate 28,901,798 of NC_084999.1, forward strand.
GCTTCGACATTGTATCCCACCACAGAAAAAAACATTGTCGACTATGAACAATGCATGTTGCTATTACATGAGGTTTTGCAAACGGGAAAGGCACAAAAAAATATGGTTGCCATTGTTTACCCATTGAGTCTAGAGTTCGCATCCCTCCATGTTGTTCCTTATTCAGCATTCTACTGCCATCTGTGGGAGGCTTGTGTGCGGCCGTGGATCCTGCGCCCCCAAGTCCTCCCGCGGAGAGAGACCATCATGAAAAAAAAAAAGCTCAGCTCACACTGTTCCATCACCGTTGCTTTGGGAGCAACTGTGCGTTCTCTCCCCCCCCCCCACGTCTCCTCTGATGTCATTACATCGATATCTCTGCACCATGAACCGCCTCAGGGGGGGTCCCAGGCGTGATTTATTCACATCCATTTCATATCACACACTCAGAAGACTGGGGGCGGGGGGGGGGGGGGGGGGGGGGGTGTTCCTTGGCCCCACTGCGCTCAGGTGAATTTCTTGTCCATGAAAATATCAAGTGAACTGGTACAATCACAAGCCGTATTGATCCATTATGCATGAGTAGATAGTAGACTGAGCCAGTCAATAATCATTGGGAAAAGAAAATTATGCTGAAGTGGTAAGTTTTTTTTTTTTTTTTTTTTTTTTTCACACAGCATTATTTCTCTGCCTCTTTCATTGAGATTTTAAAATGCACGCATGCCTGAGTATGGTGACAGCCACCACCATCACAATATCACACCAAAGTCAAATGAAACACCCCGCTCTTCCTGTTCATTTACTTGTCAAGCAGAACAAGTCAAGCTTTCGCTTATCTTTGCCTCTGATGATCCCCTACCCAGATACATATGCATGTCGTTTCCCTGGGCAGCTAAAGGAGGTTATCAGAGGCTCGTGTCTGACTTACTCGCTGGTCAATAAACCACAGGCTGAGCGTGTTCAGCAACGGTCCGTTATAACCGAAGGGGCAAGCCGATAAGCGCAGGTGTGTATTCATTCACACACTGGACGTGAACATGCTCTCCTCCTCTCTCCTCTCCCGTCTGTCAGAGTGGAGGGATCGGATGGGAGGCTCAGGCGTCAGCCCCTAGTGAACCCCCGCGGGCTGGCGGATCAATGGGGAAAGCAGTGGGATTGGCGTGAGGATGTGCTGATGGTTTCCTGAGCCACTCGTGTTGCATGCCCTCGGACACCCCCCCCCCCCCCCCCCCCAGCTTCCTGTTAGCTGCTGACACGCTCTGCGTGTTGCGAGGGCTTTACTAAGCATATGGGTGTACACAAACAGTGAAATGTACACACACACATGCACAAAAACACACACACACACACACACACACACACACACACACACACAAATATACACAGCACACACAGCTACATACACTCAGCACTATGCAAAAACCTCTACAGACATAAAAAACACACACACACACACAGAGAGAGAGATACAAAGATATCCTCACCCACAACAAACACACAGATACACACACACACACACACACACACACACACACACACACACACATACTGCCCCTTTCAATAAAAGGTGCATCATTGAGTGGCAGTGCAACTAATGACTAGTGCTTTTCTTCTGCCCTGCCTTCAGCACAGACGGGCCCGACTGGAAAATCTCACAGCTTGTGAAGATAGCAAAATCAATAATCTATTCCATTTAATGGGCTCAAGTGTCTGGGACTGGATGAGGAGAACTGTTCAGAGGTAAACCTTGCGAAAGGTTCACTGTTTCTCTCTACCTCTCACTCTCTGTCACTGTTTTTCTATTTTCATATTTTTTTGTCTTTGTTGTCAGGACTCTCTTGACTGCTCTGGGGGAAAAAAAAGGTGTAATTGAAGGCCTTTTTTCCATGCCTCATCTATAAGGAGGCTTGTGTTATGTATGAGAGCAAGGTAGAGTTGCCCTAGCAGATCCTCGGTTCCTCGGTGCCTGCGACGTTTCAAGCGTGTCTCTTCTCAGCTGGGTATCGTAGAGGAATTCTTGCACTACGTCTTCCTCGTTCTTCTTCAAAAACGGTGACACGTCCTCTTTTTTCTGGTCTCTGTAACGCTCAGCTCAAACGACACAACACAGGAATTTCATTTTTTCCTCTTTAACTTGAAGCTGGAAACTCATGCATGGTAAATCAAGTTGAAGGCTACATTTTGATTCCTGACACCCTCTGCTCTCTCTCCCTCTCCCTCTCTCTCTGTCTGTCTGCATACAGCCTCACATACCTATTTCAACCTGTCTGTCTTCGGGTATGTGCGTACACATTAATACCTGTGATTAAGCTATTCAACAGATGCACCATTTGCATGCTCTGTAGTGCCAACCTGGCGAATCAGAGGCAGTGTTTCTCGCTTCCTCAAAGGCAGACGCTATTGGCAGCTCAATGCTTTTTGCGCTGAGCTGATGGAAATTGGAAATCATTTCTCGAAACGGCGGTATCATCTGCTACACTTTTTGACTGCAACTGACGACGATGCACCGTGATGTGGGTTACCAATGAAGCTCTCCTCCCTCCCTCCCTCTCTCTGCCTTTTACACAGACACACAAGCACACACACACACACACTCACACCTGACAGCCCAGCAGCAGAAACCTGACCTTTCCTCTGCTCTCAGGCTTAATCCATTGTGTGATGGTTGTGTTAAAGTCTCTTCTCAACCCAGTTCTAAGTGCTGCAACATGTGCCCTGAGCAGCACACTGTAAGGATGCCGAGCGCCATTTGTACCAGGACGCTAAGGCTCACACCCTCTTCGGAGAGCAATTCGGTCCATATGCTTGCTGGCATGCACGGGCACCAACACATACGCACACAGGACACCTAACACGTAAGGAGTGTAAAACGCCCACATGCCTTTAGTTTACTCAATATGTTCGCACCGCTCATACGCACAACCAAATGGACCGATACACACACACAGACACACACACACACACACACACACACACACACACACACACACACACACACACACACACACACACACACACACACACACACACTCACACACTCTCTCTCACACACACACACACACACACAGACACACACACTCACACACACTCTCTCTCACACACACACAGACACACACACACACACACACTCACACTCCACAATTCCTGCTCTCTCCACAGCCCATAATGGGCTTTATTTTGTGCTACCCTCCCTGCCCCACTCAGGGCTCCCAGGGCCCAGCCGAAGCCTGCCAGGGCATCCACGGCCAGAGAGCTAGAGAGGCCCTCCAGCAGAGTCTATACCCTCCAAGAGTGCCATGCTGCCAGCTCGCCACCGCCGCCGCCGCTGCTGGTGTCCCGCATCACTGCCCACTTTGGCCGTTCTGTCTGGGCCGGCGAGGTCAGGAAAGGTCAGCTTCCAATCTGCTAGCCTTTGATGTGGCTGAGAAAGGTGAGTCTGGTCAGCACGGCGTTGTTCTCCTCACCTGCGGAGAGAGTTATTGATATTGTGAGGGTTATAACGAGGACATGGATTCACCCTTGTGGAGCCATCTCTTTCTCACGGTGATTTGGTGGTTCTTTTTTAAATCTCTTTCTCTCTCCCTCTCTCTCTCTCTTTCTCTTCTCTCTCTCTCCTCACGTTGTCTTCCTTGAATTGGAGAGGTCAATCTGTGTTGGCCTATTTCTGTGCATATCTGAGGCTAATTTTTGTGCTTTTGGCAAGAGATCAATAGGAATTTGCTCAGCAGATCATAAGGTTAGTGAAATATTAATGCACAGGTGGTCATTATTTTCTGCACAATTGAAATGAATTGACCCCATGTTATACCCTGGGAATTGCCGATATCTGAGTCTTTAATGTACCCGTTAAGTGATTTGAGGAATGATAACTCTTTTCTATTTGCCCAAATCTGACGTTAGGGCTCTGTTCCGCCTCCAAACTCACCTGTTCACAAACATACCGGTAGGGTGAAACACAGAGGGAGTACATACAGTGACTTCCTGTGTATAGCTGTATTGTGCATAAGCCGTAGACCAGTGCAAGAATGCAAGAATGCAAGTTACAGTAAAAGAAACAAAAAAATTACCGTATTAAAGAGACCCTATGCAACTTTTTCATAGTCATAAAATCGCTTAGAAATCGTTGTTTTGCTTGACTGACCAGTTTTATCGAAAACAGTCACATTCCTCCCGCCCCTGGTGTCCCTATCCGGTATTACAACCTTGCAACGATCGTTTGCTGTTTACATCTGGAAGTCAGAGACGCGTAAGGAACAAGAAGAACCACGCTTGCAATTTATATATTTATATATATAGCCTATATATGTAGAAATATACACGCTAAAGCTGTCGGGGAAGCTCTGCAGAGAAATATGCAAGCATAAAACGAGCGAAAACGAAAAACGAAACCGAAACCAGAGATGAAATCGCCAATCCTGCATTGTTCCTCTTTAACTGCCCCCGTGTATTAATCTCATAGCTGAAGAAATTTTGCAAAATCAATGTATAAGCCACAGCTACTTTTCTAGATGGAACGGCCCTCAGCTTCACGTCGGGCCGTTTTACCATCTAAAACATGTATTACAGTAACTTTGTACAATCAAACAACATGTCGTCCATTATCCCTTATGTGTATGGCTAATGCTTGTTGTCCATTCAGAAAGCCTGGACTGTCTTCGATTGAAAACACTGGACAGACAGTTAAAGCACCAAGAGGACCAATTCAACAACAAAAAAAAATTGCGGGAATAGAATTGCTGGCTGAATGTAGGAAATACAATTACAAACAATAAGCCCGAAGGTGTGACAGGTTAAACCTCTTCATCTGTTTTTGTAGTTGAGGGAGGTTTATGTGAAGGTCTTTTTATTGTCTAAGTTGATTAAATTGCCAGTGGCCAGTTAGGGGACTGTATAATTTGATTGGAGTGCTTTGTTCTCAGTGTAATTGGAATAATGGATTTGATGTTCATTTACTTACCAAACATAACATATCCACCAGTGATGACAGCGCTGCTACTCAGGAATGTCACACAGTAGAGGAAGAAAGACGGTGCTTTCCTAACACTACACACACACTTTATCTGATGTACAGTAGTGCAGATGGCCATTACACTTTCCTTAAATGTAATCTTTGCATTATGACGTGGTTTTCACAGAGACATGTACAGTAAATGTAGAAGTTGTGCTGTCTGTCATAATGTTGTTGTAGCTGGTTAATAGCACATGAAATTGACGGATCCCACTTGCCTCGTTTGTTTTACAATCCTGTCACAGTAGTTGATAAAAAAAAGTCCTATTTATTTCGACAGCGTTGTCACAAGCCTATGTTTCCAACATGCTCACAGACCGAAGGGGAAAAATCTCTGAAGTGTGTTACCATCAAAAGAATGCTTTTTACTTCCCATAACAAGGGATATATTGATTGAAAATGTGTCTTTGTTCCCATGTTGAAAGAGTTTCCTTCCTCAGGGAAGTAAAAGGGTCTCCAAACCATGAGCACAGAGAATCTTCAGCACCCTCCTCAGATCTCAAGCATCTACTGCGTCTCATCGGAAAGGGATAATACAGAGCGCAGGAGAGCGAGCGTCCACGCGAGAGGGTGCATGCATGCACAAGGACTGCATATTTGATGGCATAGCATGACAATGTCTTTTTTTGACTCCTTTTTCAAAGGGTAGAAAGACATCACATGCATATATTTTGAATTTAAAGTGGAGAACATTAGGCTGCTTCAAAACCCTTTGGCCTGGTAAAGTGAAAGGAAGGGAAGACTACTCTGCTGATGCCATCTCATAAAATAAACTCATACCAAACAAGCTTATTTGAATACATGCTAATAAGCAAATAGCAAATTATCTGGCTGGACAGAACATGGCATGAGATGTTAATGGACTTATTGATTGATTTTGTGCCCTTTTATGAATTAATCTAAAGTGTAGTTACAACAGAGAACTGCTGTGCATCTGTTCTACTGCCATATTCGAATGTGCTCTACCTCAAAGGACAGAAAATTGTGCTAATCCAACATTCGCTCAGTGCTAATTGTTTACAACAGCACAACAAACTTTTGCCAACACGCCGAGAGTGAGTCTCACTCCCAAAGGGGCCAGCGATTATCTCTGAGGAATCTGCCAATGCTCTGCGAGGCTGCATCCAAAGACAGCCGGAGACAGCCCACGATCTCAGGATGCAGACAGAAGACAGTGGCATCTGCAGTCTGCTCTGTGAGAAATAGGCACGGCCTCTCTTGAAAAAGCTCGCTTTTTGAGGAGTGCCTACATTAAGATGATGTTCTTGTTGTTGCTGTTGCTGCTACTTACTTGCCATATCCATTTCAGCTTTTTACAGGAAATAAACAGGTATTTTACATGGTGTTATTTGAATTAGCAGATATAACACGCCAACTATTTCTGTTATATTTTTAGCATATGCAATTCTGACCATTGTGGCATACATCAAAGGGCACACCTGTTTGTACAAATTCACTTTTTTTATCACAGATAAAATGACACACTTACCAATCAAGTCGAGATGCTGAACAGTACTGAAAAAAAAAAAAAATGTTCACTTCAATTTAACTTTGTCAACGTCATCGTGTTGCTTGACTGAGTTAAGTGCAGTATGCATAGTATAGTGAAATACAGTATATTTAGTGAAACACACACATAGCACACATGCTATTACTTAACTCAGTCCAAGCAAAGAGATTACTTGAATGAGTAACAGTGTATTGTGAAATACATTTTATACCGTACTGTGTGTGTGTGTGTGTGTGTGTGTCTATACTAAGTGTCTATACTTAAATATAAGACTGATATATCTGCAGGTGCTGTGATGAGTTAATGGGTGTGTTGCATAGTCCATTCGCCCCACCCTCCTCCCTCTCACCCATGTCCCCTGCTCCGTGGTGGGCTTCCTGTTTCTAAGACCACAGATGATGGTGTGAAGTGTAAAGTGCTTTGAAAAGTCCAACGCCAACTCCCCCCCCCCCCCCCCCCCCGTCTGTGGCTGGCCTAGTTTGCGGTGCCTCGCCCGATCTCCTCACATCTCACATTACACTGGGATGACGGGACTAATAGCCTTAAAACTCTCACACACACACTCACACACTGCCTTAAATCTATCTCTCACACACACGTACACACACACACACACACGTACACACACACACACACACACAAACACACACACACACACACACTGCCTTAAAACTATCTCTCACACACACACTCACACACACACACTGCCTTCTAACTCGCCCCAGAGTTCTCCATCTCCATCTGTCTCGGGGCGCGCAGGGCTGCCGTGTTTCATACATCTTTTAAAGAGCCAGCCTCTTACTAGGGGTGAAGGATCACTCCGCATTAAGAAGGCTCCACACATGTCTTTTGTTGTTTCATTGTTGTGTGTGTGTGTATGTGTGTGTGTGTAAGTATGTGTATTTTCATGTATACTAGTGGAGACTCACTGGTTCTTACACTCATTCTACTGTGATAGCGCTAACTTTTTTCTACTTTGTTTTGTGCATTTTGTTTGTGTCAGTGTAGCGCCTATAGACCTGGACCAGTAAATTCAGCACTAAACATCAACCTAGGCTCGAGAGAGGGGTAGGCATAAACCAAAACAACGAATGAATAAGTTGAACAATAGACAGTTTTATTGCCTCAACAGCAATGCAAATGTACCACATTGAATGGCAAACAGAGAATGAATTGTTAAAGAAGACAATTGAATGATAAAGAAGAGCTCTTCAAATAAAATAGAAATAAAGGAAACTTAGAATTCAAGATACTGGAATGTGTTCAGTCCTTGTATGAAATGTATTGATTCCGAAAGTTCAGTTCCTGTATGAAATGAGTGTATATTGATTCCAAAAGTTCAGTTCCTTGAACGTATGTGTGCGTATTGATCCCAAAAGTTCCGTTCCTTGAACGTGTGTGTGTGTATTTTGACTACAGTGTGGAAAAGCTTATCTGGTCGATGAACGAAAGAACAATCTTGGAGTTCTCTGAGACAAATCGTACGGTTGGCCACACCGCTTCCACGATCGTCCTTAGTCTCACTGGGCTGGGCTCGCCATCTATGATCCAATTCTGATCTGGTCGTTCAAAAAAACCAATCTACACAAAGTGCAGAATAATAAGAATTGTGTTCTACTTCTATTCTTAACATGAGACTCATTAACTTCTTTCTATTTCTCTTAGAACATCTTGTACTGTGTAACCAATAGCTAAGGATGCACTTATACTACAATGAGATGAATGACTTACATCACAATAAACAATAGTAATGAAAATATAAGTAAATACATTACTTATAAACATGTACTTTCCGTACAAATTCAATGAATTGCATAAATGAAATTACTATCATGTTTTTGACATCATTAACCAATGTACTTAATTATCTTTCATACACTTGTCTTTTTACTATAACATTCATTTTTAACCTTTTCAAATATCATGAATTACATTTTACCATTTAACTTATTCAAACCACGTGTGAAACTCAAAAGATATGCATTCGTAATGCATCTGCATTAAACTTATTAGCACTCGCTATTACTCTCAGCTGCGAGGCTAAAATGTAAACAAATGAAGCGCCAAGGATCTGGCATGGCTTACAACTCTTTTGTCTTATTTGTGTTGTGTTGTCTCTTTTTGTGTTGTGTTGTGTGATTTGCCGTTGTGTTTTCTCTTTTTGTGTTGTGTTGTGTGATTTGCCGTTGTGTTTTCTCTTTTTGTGTTGTGTTGTCTCTTTTTGTGTTGTGTTGTGTGATTTGCCGTTGTGTTGTGCACTTCGAGGCCGTTTTTTCTCTTTTTTGTGTTGTGTTGTCTCTTTTTGTGTTGTGTTGTGCACTTTGGGGCCGTGATTTCTCTCTTTGTGTTGTGTTGTCTTATTTGTGTTGTGTTTTGCACTTCAGGGCCACCGTACATCAGGTATACTGCAAGTGCTTTAAATGCAAGTTCATGGCATGGTAATGAATACACAGCTCTTTTCGGAGGCCTCAGGACTCAGGGGGGGCAAAAGGGCCTTTAAAGACCTTTATTCTCTCCTCTCATCCTTAAATTCGGTTGTTATCAGCTCCAGAGAATCAGTGCATCTGCACGCGCTCTCAAGCGTTACGCCAGTCAGCCGTCACTCAGCTTGCTGTCACAAACAAACACGGAGCTCCGCCAGCTGCCAAAACCCATCACGTCGCTCCTTCAGATGTCTGAGTTGACATTACAGCATGCTCTGTGATCGTCTGCCGGCTTCAGTCGAGGGAGGAAAATGTCATGGACACGTCGTGATTGCTTTCGTCTAGTGATGGAAAAGTGTTAGTACACTTGTGTGTGTGCAGTACACTGCAGCTGTGGACATCTGTGAGTACAGGACTACAGAGCAGGGAAAGCTGGATACACCTCTTGTGCATGCAACTGTCAATATGAAGTGTGTTGACATATACCAGCAGCATTAAGAAAAGTGCCAGTAGGAGAGTTTCATGTTCTGTAACAAGAAATGTGTTATTGCATATGCCGTGTTCAACATCTGTTTTTTATGATTTCATCCTGATGATTTGTGACAGCATGATGAATTCCCTTCTGAATACTGATGCCATATGAGCACGGATGCTCGAGTACAGGCTCCTGTAGCATTTTATCTTTCAAAAGGTGAAATTACTGTGATATTTTTTAAATGTTCACTGCCATGGTTAATTATTTTAGCACAGTATATAATGGCATGTTAATAACAGTTAAGTCAATCTTTATGTTGCTCGTTTACAGAGGGAGGTACTCGGGCAGCCAATCATACCACCTGGTCCCTTCATCTCTTTGTTTATCATTCTACCATGTTCACCAGTTTGTGTTATGGAACAAAAACATTATTCATGCTTCTCCTTCTTGACACAGTGACTTCCCTGAATCATGAAGCCATGCCACATTACACCTGCAACGAATACACAAGTCCTTGGACACTTGTGTTCTAGCTCCACATTCACCAGAAAAAGACCTGACCAGCACAGGCACAAACATACACACACACACACACACACACTTGTGCTAACATGCATGCTAACATTTCCGCTCAGCAGGCTCTCAGACGCTGTGTCACAGCCTCGATCCCCAGGTTGTATGCCTCCAACATCTGCAACTCTTTGGGGAGATAATTGGCAGTCACTAATTAGATAGTCAGCAAGGCGTGAAGCTCACTCAAAATACGGCAAGTTTAAAAAAATAAATAAATAAAGGTACGCAGCCAGAGCATGTAAATTGCTTCTGTTCATTTACCGTGTCTTCAGGGGTCAATGTGTGTGTGTGTGTGTGTGTGTGTGTGTGTGTGTGTGTGTGCTTCTCTCTCTCTCTCTGTGTGAGTGTGTGTGTGTGTCTTTCTCTCTCTTTCTCTCTGTGTGTGTGTGTGTGTGTTTCTCTCTCTCTCTCTCTCTCTCTCTATGTCTGTGTGTGCGTTTGAGTCTCTCTCTCTCTATGTGTGTGTGTGTGTGTGTGTGTATGTGTGCTTGAGTGTGTGTGTGTGTGTGTGTGCGTGGTATTGTTTTAAGTGGTCCCTGTGCCGGATTAGCCTGGTTGTAAAGCGGAGTAAAGAGAAGGCCAAGGCTGAGCGCTCCTGTCCATTAAGCCTCATTAGGAGCTGAGGGCTCTGAGGAGCAGCGCTCGGCGTCTTTTAGCCGCGATCCTGCAGCCTCGAGCCCTCCTCAGGTGTCACCGCACATCTCATTAGCAAACCAAATGCTGTCACTGTGCAACTACAGACTACACACACACACACACACACTATTCTCTCTCTCCCGCTCGCTCTCCGAAACCCAATAATGTCACTGGGAAACATCTTAAAATACTCAGATGCTTGGTCTCTGTGCCTTTCACAGTGTGTGTGTGTGTGTGTGTGTTTGTGTGTGTGTACATTTTCTACAAACGGCAAAATACATAGGCTACAGCACACTCACAGTGATAGCAACTGTATTCAGAAACAGACTTCAACAACATTAGAACAACAGTACTTAACCCATTTTTTGCAGGTTTTTGCATATTTTAATGACTTTAAGGCCTCAGGAAAGTCTTCTCAGGATCTTGTATCCTTGTCCCATGGTCAATTTACTTCCTGGTTGGTTTGTTGGTCAGACATGATAAAACGATGTTGTGTGAGTTTCCCCACGTTTTTATATCTATCTATTAATGCAAGGAACGTCTGTCTGTGTGTCACTCTGTCTGTGTGTTCCACTCATCCGACTGACCTAAAATTTGACACATGTATTGCTAATGACATGCGTGAGTGCAGTGCAAAGTTTGGTCGTTTTTGGACAAAAAAGATACAGATAAATTAAACAAAACACAACTTTACCGCAATCCCACAATTCTACCCCTCTCCACACTCTAGCCACTCCCCAGTTCTCACTCTGAGTTACTCCAGCATAGAAAAAAAAAGCCCATTTCGCTGACAAACTCACGTGTTGCCATTCATGGAAATTATGTCTCTCTTAAACAACGGACCATTTCAAGATTGTTGATCTTGGATAGACATGCTGAGTCTGACACATGCACCCATGTTGGTAAGCAGGCTGTCAATAACGTAACGTTGCATAGGCTTCTTCAAAAACCACGGTTGCCTAATGCCGGTTCTTGCCTGATCAGGTTGCTGAACAATTATGCCGACACACACACGTCGGTAGCATTCTATTAAAATTGGCATTTAAAACAGCCACTCTTGACTCTATCTGGACATCGACTATGGGCATAACATTCAAACATCACTTCCGAGTTAATAGCACTGGCATGGCCATGCTCATGCGGTTATTTCATCATTTCCCAAACAAAAGTAACAACGCACGGGTATTGTACAAAAGTCCATCAGCCGTGCTGTATTTTCCTTTTTATATCTGTTTTCTTGCACTTCTATTTTGTGTCAGGCTTTATTATTGAATAGGTCCTTCTATTATTTGATCAGGCACTGAGTTGGCCACTTAACAGTATAAAGTCTGAAGCATGGTTCAGGACCCTCCTTTTCCAGGGTCATTCCCCACAGTGAAGGGCAACCCCTATAGCTGCAGGTTGCCTCCTCAGAGCTAGTTTATTTTGTGTGCGTGCATCTAATGGTGAGTCTAATGACTTGTTGTATGTTTAGTTTTAATATTACTTCTGTTTGTCAGAATCACTACATTTAGACTTAGCTTATCTGCTACATTGTCCAAATGTATCATTGTCTAGCGAGCTAGTTCGCTAATGCTAGCTTGCTGTATCACTGTCTAGCGAGCTAGTTCGCTAATGCTAGCTTGCTGTAAATATAATCTAGCTAGTTTGCTAGTTTTGCTACTTGTTTTCATTGTTAGCCATATTAGCCTCTGGCTGTTTATTAGCTTAACAGTTCAGGGTACCATGTACGTTATGCTAGCTGCATAGCTTAATAAGACATTGACAGAAATTGTCTCATTGTTTTATTACAGAACCACACACACACATTCACACAGACACGAATACACATACATACATCCACAATCATATACATTCCATATAATTCCTCATCATTCAGCTGTGTTGTGGGTGTGAAGAAACAATAAAAACAACTCTTTGACCAACAATCTGGTTTCCGTGTTCTGACTGGACACCCTGTAGAGGTTGCTACCGGAAACTGCATCCCTCATCACCCAGAATCCTTTTCATGGTCCTTCGAGCCGGAGCAGCAAGTTCTACAGCCCAACCATGTCGGCCAAAGAGAAGAGTCAGTCACCCACAACACCCGAAGTCTCAGATGGAGGAAGATCAGCTGTTCCAGGCCTTGAGAGGTGTATACTCCTCCTTGCTGAAGAAAACACTGGTTTAAGACGCTGTCTAGAGGAAATGAAGGCGCAGCAAGAGTCTTTCTATCATCAGAGTTCCTACTACTCACTTCCAAGGCGTCATAGTACAGGGGCCAGGGCCTCACCCTCTAGATCGAGCTCGCCGATTTCACAGTGCATGGAGACGTCTCCAAGAGATCAACAGGATCCGCGTCCTCCAATGTATCGATCCGAATCGACAGCTACTGAGGGCAAGCTACGCCATGCAATGGAAAGAGAGGATGTTGATGACATTGCCCGTGGTCTGGAAAGGATGGGACGGTCATTCAGCCGGGATAGAGTATCCCCCTCTCGAGACCACAATAGCGGAGAGACAAGTAGCCGCCGTGGATTTCCTCTTCACCACAGCTACTCTTCACGTGAGTACCCTCTCCCTGACTCAACCTGGTATCATCGCTCTCGCAGATCTTCACCATCCCATGGATATCAGAATGCAAGTACACCTGCTGACCATCATCATGATTATTCGAGCAAATACAGAGATGACTCCTCAAGAGCTTACAACAGGAGTCGACATCCTAGCCCCAAACGCCGTGAACCTTCTTACTCACCTGAACGCCGTCCTCATGGAAATCTTGCAGGGGAAAAGGAGCTCACATACAGGGGCCCAAAGCCAAAGATTCCCGACTTTGTCAATGAAGATCCACGCGAGTTTGCAAGGCTCAAAGTGGCTCTTGACAACCTTCTCCCTCCTGACGCTACCGAGCGCTTCAAGTTCCAGATTCTACAGGATCACCTGAAACTGGAAGAAGCATTGCTCATCGCTGATTCCTACAGTCACAGCCGAGATCCATATACTGAGACAATGGAGGCATTGACTGAGATATATGGCCAACCTCACCAGCTTGCACTTCAGCGCATCTCGAAGCTAATGGAGGAGCCAAATATCAGGACAGGGGACACAAAGGCCTTTCGACAATTTGCTCTTAAAGTGCGTGCCTTGGTAGGCATGTTGGAACAACTTGGCAGCAGTGGACGGACGGAGCTGTGGTGCGGATCCCATGTTTCACGACTCCTAGGCAAGTTGCCTCATGATTTAAGAGCTAGTTTCAGGAGGTATGTGAATCCCATCAGAACTCCCATCCCTACTCTTCTTGACCTAGCTGAATGGCTAGAGTATGAGGTAGGGGTCCAGGTAGATGGTTCACAGTTCAATGTTGACCACAGCAAAGAACGCCAGGGCTCCAAAGAACAACGCAAGGACTATAAATCAAAGCCCAAGTCCACAACAGTTCTTCACAGCAGTCAGTCAAAAGCATCCCCGCCGGAAGCACAACCAAGTGGTTCAGATCAGCACAGGGAACCGCCAAAGAAGTTCTGTCCCTTTTGCAACACCACTCAACACTATCTGAATCAGTGTGTGAATTTCCAGATCCTCACCACAGAGCAGATCGTAAAATGGATCCGGTCCAATCAGAGATGCTGGAAGTGCGGAAGGGAACACCTGTCAGCCGAATGCACTTTGAAGGCCAAATGTAAGAAATGTGATAAGCGGCATCTGGAGATCCTTCATGAGGTGAACACACGTGGAGGTAAGGCTGCTACTTCCATGAAGTCAACTACCAGACCATCAGAGAGTGCCAAACCAACCTGCTCCACTGCTGAAACCCTCTATGTGGATAGACCCACTGGCAGCTGCAAAGTGCTACTGAAGATGAGCCGGGTCATCTTGAGGAACGGTGACAACTCTTTGGACACATATGCTCTACTAGATGACGGTTCAGAGCGCACCATCTTGCTGCATGATGCCGCTCAACAGCTTGGCCTCCAAGGAACACCCGAAGAGCTGTCCTTGCGCACAGTGCGCCAAGATGTGCGGGTTATCCAGGGAGCCACAGTGTCACTCACAGTTTCACCTGCCAACCAACCCAATCAGACCTTCCACATTCGAAGGGCATTCACTGCCAAAGAGCTCGGTCTGGCACCACACACTTACCCTGTCGCCGTGTTGAAGAAGTTATATCGGCACCTCAAGAACTTACCTCTCCAGCCTATTGACTGTGCACAACCCTTGCTCCTCATAGGATCGGACCATCCACATCTCATAACGCCAACTGAGCCTGTTCGCCTGGGCCCCCCAGGAGGGCCAGCCGCAGTCAAGACGCAGTTGGGATGGTCACTTCAGGGTCCCTCTAAGCTGCTGAAACACAGCCTGACCACTCAGCAATGCCTTCTGACATCCATTGACCTGGACACCTCAGAGTTACTCAGCCATGTAGAAAAATTGTGGCAATTAGATACTTTGCCCTACCGAAGTGAAAAACTTGTAACACGCTCAAGGCAAGACACAGAGGCCATCCGGATTCTGGAGGAGAAGACCATTCGCGTGGAAGTAGAAGGAATCCTGCGGTATGCTACTCCATTGCCGTGGAAAAGAGACCTACCTCCTCTGGTTGCGCCAAAGGAATCAGTTATGGCTCACCTGCGTGGTACCGAGAAGAGGCTTGCTAGTGATCCTGAGAAAGCTGCCACCTACAACATGGAGATAAGCAAGTTGGTAGAAGCCGGTTACGTTAAGAAGATCCCCATGGTGGAAGTAGCCACAAGTCCTGGGTGGTACATCCCGCACCATATGGTCCAACACAATGGGAAGAATAGAATCGTCTTCAACTGTTCCTTCTCTCACAAGGGCATCAGTTTGAACGATCACCTCCTGCCTGGACCTGTGTTGGGTGCTACACTGCTCGGTGTTCTTCGTTTCCGTGAACATCCCTTTGTGATCAGTTCAGATATAAAGGGCATGTTCCATCAGGTCCGCCTTCTCCCAGAGGACCAGCCACTCCTGCGGTTCCTTTGGAGAGAGATGAGGAGGAATGACCCTCCAGATATCTATCAGTGGCAAGTCCTGCCTTTTGGCACAACCTCAAGCCCCTGCTGTGCCACCTTCGCTCTCCAGAAACATGTGACCAACCACACGGAGGCTGGAGACAAGTTGCGTACCACAGTCGAACAGTGCTTCTATGTAGACAACTGTCTACAGAGTCTAAGCACCGCTGAGGAAGCAAAGCAACTGGTGGATGATCTTAGGCATCTCCTTGCGGAAGGTGGGTTCGATTTGCGGCAATGGGCCAGCAACTGCCCAAGCATTATCAGCCATCTGCCCTCAGAGTCCATATCTGAAAGTAGTGAACTCTGGTTCAACCAAGACACGACCGATCCAGAGGAGCGCACTCTCGGATTGATATGGCACTGGCAGTCAGACACACTTGGCTACAAGCATGGCCAGTTGGAGACGGACGCTCAGCCCACAATGCGCAGCATTTACAGGATCCTTGCCAAGCAGTACGATCCACTTGGATTCATTGTGCCATTTACCACCAGGGCCAAGATCTTGGTACAGAGGCTCTGGGATCGGAAGCGTGAATGGGATGATCCAGACTTACCTCATGACCTCCTTCAAGCATGGTTCTCCTGGGTAGAGGAACTCCCGCAGCTGGCACGCATCACACTGCCGAGATGCTACACCACAGCAGAGCTAGATGCCAACACCTACCACCGTAGCATCCACATCTTTTGTGACGCATCGGAAAGAGCATACGGTGCCGTTGCGTATCTACGCACTGAAGACAACAGTGGATGCATCCATGTTGCTTTCATTGCGGCACGCTCTAGAGTGGCTCCCAAACGGCAACTGTCTATCCCAAGGCTGGAGCTGTCTGCTGCCTTAACAGGTGCCCAGTTGGCATCAGTCCTGAAGAGAGAGCTAACCGTTTACGTCCACAGCTACATCTACTGGACAGATTCTATGACGGTCCTTACATGGTTGCAATCCGAATCTTGCAAATACAAAGTCTTTGTGGGTACTAGGATTGCGGAAATTCAGGAATTGTCTGATGCTGGAACCTGGCGCTATGTTGACTCACAAAGAAACCCTGCTGATGACATCACCAGAGGGAAAACTCTGACACAGCTGGTAGAACAACCCCATTGGTTCCAAGGCCCATCCTTCCTTTGGCAGCCTGAGACCTATTGGCCTGAAAAGCCATCTGGACGCTCAGCAGATGATCCTGAGGAGCTGCGGAAACTAACCTTTTGTGGAGCCACAACTGTCAACAGTGGTCCACCCCAGCTTGATGTTAGTCAGTACAGCACATTTCAGGAACTCCTTGAAGCTGTAGCCTGTCCACTACACGGGGCGGCTTCAGATACCCACAACCTGTCAGTAGACGACCTCAGGAAAGCTGAATTAGATGTTCTTTGTCAATCTCAGCTGGAGAGCTTTCCAGATGACATGGCCCAGTTACAGGCGGCGAATCCAGTCTCCACAAACAGTAGACTAGTCACACTAGCCCCTGAGCTTGACGGCAATACCCAGCTCATTCGGGTTGGAGGCCGCCTTCGTAGATGTGATCAACTAGATCCGGAAGTGCAACACCCAATTGTGCTTGATCCTGCTCATCCCATTACTAAGCTGATCATCAAACGCTACGACAACGACCTACACCACCCCGGTCCAGAAAGGGTATTTGCAGAGATTAGACGGCGTTTTTGGATCTTGAGAGGCAGGCAGGCAATTCGCAAGTTCCAACACGGCTGCCCTGAGTGCCGCAAGTGGCGTGGAACACCTGACATCCCACGAATGGCTGACCTGCCCCCCTCCAGTCTAAGGCTCTACAAGCCAGCCTTTTACTCCACCGGAATAGACTGTTTTGGCCCAATTCAGATCAGAGTAGGGAGGCGCAATGAAAAGCGCTGGGGTATCTTGTACAAGTGTCTTACAACCCGAGCAGTCTACATAGACCTTCTTTCAAGCATCGACTCAGACTCCTTCCTCATGTCACTCCGTCGTTTCGTGTCCAGAAGAGGCAAACCACATGAGATCCTTTGTGACCGAGGAACAAACTTCAGGGGTGGAGACAAAGAACTGAAAGAGGCATTCCAAGCCCTCCAGCCAGCCCTGAAAGAGCAATTGACTGCCCAACAGATCGATTTCCGCTACAACCCACCAAGTGCTCCTCACTTTGGCGGCTCGTGGGAACGGGAAATACGATCCATTAAGGCATCATTGTACACAGTTCTCGGAGCACAGACTGTGCCAGAAGAGGTGCTCAGAACAGTCTTGGTAGAGATTGAAGGCATACTTAATTCCAAACCTTTGGGTTACATGTCCTCGGATGTCTCAGATCCAGACCCGGTGACTCCAAACTCTCTTCTCATGGGGCGGCCGGACACTTCTCTGCCACAAGTGATCTATCCAGAGTCTGAGTTACTGACACGCAAGAGATGGAGGCACAGTCAAGTCCTGGCCGATCAGTTTTGGGCCAGATTCGTCCGCCAGTACCTGCCAATGCTACAGACCCGTCAGAAGTGGCAAAAGGAGAAAGAGAATCTGACCAATGGCACAGTGGTGATGATTCTGGACCCTCAGGTACCGAGAGCACTCTGGCTTGTTGGAACCGTCAAGGCAGTCCATCCCGGCCCTGATGGAAGAGTGAGGACCGCTGAAGTGCTGGTCAAGGACCGTACCTACCTCCGACCAGTGGCCAGACTCGTCAGTCTTCCAGCACTTCCAAACGACCATGGATAGATGGACTTTCGGAAGCAAATCTGCACAACATATTTGGGGGCGGCTGTACAAAAGTCCATCAGCCGTGCTGTATTTTCCTTTTTATATCTGTTTTCTTGCACTTCTATTTTGTGTCAGGCTTTATTATTGAATAGGTCCTTCTATTATTTGATCAGGCACTGAGTTGGCCACTTAACAGTATAAAGTCTGAAGCATGGTTCAGGACCCTCCTTTTCCAGGGTCATTCCCCACAGTGAAGGGCAACCCCTATAGCTGCAGGTTGCCTCCTCAGAGCTAGTTTATTTTGTGTGCGTGCATCTAATGGTGAGTCTAATGACTTGTTGTATGTTTAGTTTTAATATTACTTCTGTTTGTCAGAATCACTACATTTAGACTTAGCTTATCTGCTACATTGTCCAAATGTATCATTGTCTAGCGAGCTAGTTCGCTAATGCTAGCTTGCTGTATCACTGTCTAGCGAGCTAGTTCGCTAATGCTAGCTTGCTGTAAATATAATCTAGCTAGTTTGCTAGTTTTGCTACTTGTTTTCATTGTTAGCCATATTAGCCTCTGGCTGTTTATTAGCTTAACAGTTCAGGGTACCATGTACGTTATGCTAGCTGCATAGCTTAATAGGACATTGACAGAAATTGTCTCATTGTTTTATTACAGAACCACACACACACATTCACACAGACACGAATACACATACATACATCCACAATCATATACGTACATTCCATATAATTCCTCATCATTCAGCTGTGTTGTGGGTGTGAAGAAACAATAAAAACAACTCTTTGACCAACAATCTGGTTTCCGTGTTCTGACTGGACACCCTGTAGAGGTTGCTACCGGAAATTAAGAACTGCATCCCTCATCACCCAGAATCCTTTTCAGGTATGTAATGTGTCTAATATTGCCATTAGCTGCAAGTCAAACGCCTTTCCCCTTCACTCTTTTACTTTGCAAAGTCAGTAAAAAGTGCTAACTGCACGGGCCTGATTGTAGGCCTACATCATCGCCAATCTAACAAGCTCTACCTGCATCACCGTAATTGGGCAACAAGTTTCTTGGAAAACATTGTTTGTACGGGCACTGCACTAGTTTTCTTAATGTATTGAAAAAAAACAAATATTTTTAAAAAATGACAACATATTGGTTCTAGTTCATGGATCAGAAAACCAATTATAGCTTAGTAAAGGCTCGTCCAGACAAAGAGGATAAGACTATCAAAGTTAACCATATCCCAAAGTTGTCTGTTCTAAGGGTTAAAGGCACTCTAAAGGATGTTGGGAAACGTCACTTCGGTTGTCGTTCAAACAAAACAGAGAGCTATCTTGCTACTCCCTCCCCCTCTCTCCTGTGAGATTGAAACTCTCCTAAATGTGCATCTTGTCTGTGATTTCCTGGAACAGTTTGTCAGGTTTTTATGATACAGGTTGGACCAAGTTATTCTTGTTGCCATTTTTGGAGTCCTGTCCTCAGAGACTGTTTTTTTACCGTGTATTCAGGGCATAGACAGCTAGCGGATGGTGATGTTACTAAAAAAATAAAAAATATCTTAGAAACCGCTTAGAGCACCTTTAACAACAACAACTCAATTGATAGTAAAACATAATATAGTACTGTGGTGTGGATAAATGTATGCCATGAGTTTGGAAGGAGAGTAGCCTTCGTCAGGTTCTTAGTTAAGTATTGGTCACTCCAATTCATTTACATGTATCCATTTAGCAGACAATTTTTCCAAAAGAAAAGCAACTTGGGGTTAAGTGCCTTCCTCAAGGGCACAACGGAGGAAGCTGGGAATTGAACCCATATGTTTTCTGATTACTGCAAGCTAGCCCAGCCCACTTAACCACTACACTACCAAAACCCAACTACTGTACACTATCGTCGGCCTGTTCCTATACCCCATCCCCACCGTGTTCATGTGCTGTGCTCCTGCAGTGCTGTGACTGTTGTTGTTCTTACAGTATGTGTCTGTCGCTTGCTACGCTACGCAAAGTAAATCAGCAGTTCATGCGTGTTCATTTGATACCCCCGTCACAGTACCATGCAACTTCTGCCTCGGTCTCTGTCTGTCTTTATTCTCCGCAACTCTCTCTCCACTATTCGCTCGTGCTTATCTGAGTTAATGTATGAAGAATAAAACTAAATGCCAATGATCTGATTTCAGTTTCAATTCAAAGGCAATGTCTTGGTACTCTTTTCCTCAATGCCAATGTTTTGTCACTCTTGTATTAATCAAATTAACCAGATAAACGCAACCCAGACAGCATAAATAAATACAAAAGATTGAGTGCTAAATATAGATCCAGTCATCTCAAGGTCATCTCTCCCAGCCCTGCCACAGTGCCATTGGGAGTTTGGGACCATTTGAGAGCACTGTGGTGCATCTCCAATACTGTGCAGCTCGGGGACCATTGGACGGATATCCACCCAGGCTTCTGCATCTCTGATGAGGCCTCTGGCCTTTCAGGACCCTCCTTCCCTCCCCTCCCCTTCGCCACGGAGACCGTCCTGAATCACTGTCCATGTATATTTTTAGTCGGGCAACACAGCAGATTTCCCATAATAGCTGACCTGTGCTTCAGAGACTGACCTGAGGCTGTGGAGGTTTGTTGACAACAGTGCACCCCAAGACAGTTCAGTAATGGACTTTGTTGATCTGCTTTGTTGTATAGACTGCAACACACACTACTGGCTAAAAGTGTGTAGATCAAAGTAAGAATAAAATGTGATTTTTATACAAGTCATCTCCTTGACATTTTAGTCAAAATTGAGTTATTGACCAATTATTATTCTGTGATAACATTTTTTTATATATATATATATAACTTTTATTTTTGGTATTTATTAATGCATATACAAATACATTTCAAAGTAGACCATAGCCCTCCCACCCCCCACCCATTCTGTGATAACTTAATGAGATGAGGTGAGTTGTTTCTTGAAGTTGTGAGATTTTGGACATTATACCTAAAGAGCCTTGTTCCACTTATCAATATGGAATTCTAGACTGTGAAGCGCAATATCATAGAAGTGCGCAGAATTCAGATAGAGCCTTACAATTCCAAGGGGATGATATGTAAACACACACACACACACACACACACACACACACACTGTAGCATGCCCATTTATTTCTCTTGTCCCTCTATAACCTCACACCAATGCTGGAGGAGACAAAGCTCCCCTTTGCATTCAGGTCACAATGTCTTCTGGCGCCTTCTCTGTCTTTACCCACGCTGCTTTGTAATTTCCCATCCCCTGCCTGGAATTAGCCCGTGTACTCTGTGGCCTCCAGCAACCCCTCCAGCCCAAGGCACACACACTCCTGGCCACAGGGAGGCCACGGATCAGATGCCCTATCGCAGCGGGCCGCCCAGCCAGGGCTGGGAAATGGGGACGTGAGAGCAGTACAGAGAGAGAGAGAGAGAGGGAGAGAGAGAGAGAGAGGGAGGAGAAAATGGAACGAGTCAGTGAGCAAGACATCAGCATAAAAGATTCCAGTTATGAAGGACTAATGAGGAGAGAGGTATGGGTAGAGGTGTGTGTGTGTGTGTGTGTGTGTGTGTGTGTGTGTGTGTGTGTGTGTGTGTGTGTGTGTGTGTGTGTGTGTGTGTGTGTGTGTATGTGCGTGTGTGTGTGTGTGTGTGTGTCTCGGTGTGTGTGTGTGTGTGTGTGTGTTGTGCACGTTTGTAAGAGCGTAGCTTGACTCCTCTGCGGCGGAGCGAGCCTCATCTGGGGTTTGCGGTCGAGGTGAGGAGCGGCATTACACGCCGCGCTGACATCATTGTCTCCGGCTCCGCTTTTCCATAATTATAGAGTAACGCGTGAAGACCCCAGCCCCGGCCCACCCTCCCCACACACACACACACACACACACACAGACACACACACACACACACACCCCAGTGGATTGCTACTGATTATTCTGAGTAGGGGTCTCACCAGCCGTGTCTTCGAGGGAAAGAATACCCGCCGAGCGAGTGCTGGGGGACCCTGTCTGAAGACAGGAAACTGATAATTACACATTGTTTCTGTCTTTTTTAATATCCTTCCCTAGCGTGAGCGCTGGGCATTTGCAAGTGACTAATAGATAAACAATATGTAATTGCATAGACCTCTCTCTCTCTCTCTCTCTCTCTCTCTCTCTCTTTCTCTCTCTCTCTCTACCCCTCTCCTTACTCATCCTTTCCAAATGCCATATGCTTGAAAATTCCCTCTTGGCCTCATCTCGGCGAAGAGAAGAGCCACATCAGAGTTCAATTATTTCCTGAGGAATTGACAATGCGGAGAGCATCACCGTGTTGACAACGCGGCAAAACCTGCCACAGTCCTCCAGGGGCCTCCCCCTCTTATTTACAATACTGCAAATTATTTCCATCACTTCCACCAAAGTGACATTTACAAATGAGGCTGGCGAAGGTGTGCCAGTGGGGCTGAAACTGGAAAAGCACTGGACTGGAGATGATTTCCTAGGTCCACATTATCAAACTGAATAACTGAAAATGTCAGTCATGATGCAATATTTACACATGCCACAAGTGGATGATGTCAACCTCTCTTCATTAATTTTACATGTAGTGTTAGCCACAGGTTAATTCACTCTCTCTAGTAATAGATTAACTTACACAACAGTGTATGTGAAGGTACAGGTTGTTACAGTTTTATAAGGTTAAAGAAAAAAAAAACTCACCTAAGAATTTTGGTCTGAGCATCTTTGGATGTGTGATGTGAGGACTATACTGTAGGTCTACAGAATGTTGAGTGTAGTTTCCATACAAAGAATCTAAATGTCAGAAATGTGTATCCATTAAGTGCCATACATTCCACTTAGCTATTTTACAATGTCAAATGCTTGGCTGGTTTAGAGAATCCACTCCACAGTCTGTATAGTGGAATGGCAGCCATATAAGTAATGGCTGATGTGTGTTGCCTTGTCAGATTGGGAAGCCATGAATATATTGAATTTAAATAGAAGCAGTTGACGTTACCCATCACCTCGCTATTTTAAACATCACCTTGTGGCACACTCTTCTAATTCCTGTGCTACAGGTTGACGTTGACTGCTGACTGACTTGATATTCAGCCGTATTTTGGGGGCGAGCCATGTTCTAAAACGAGGAACATTTTTACATTCAGTTTCAGTGATTCGACAGACAAAATGTATAAATAAAAAGGCGATAAAGCAGCACAGTAACTGCTGCTTCATGTCCTTCAGCCGCTTTCAGTGTCCCCATGGAAGAGCTCACCTGTTTGTAATGCCAAGCCTCTCCCGCCATCATTTTTTTCTGTATCAGAACATTCATGCTTCAGCAAACCCCAATTTCACTTTTGATTTTTTTCCCCCCTCCCCCCCGACTGATATATTTCACATTAATCCGTGAGTTTGTAATTCAAGATGCTGTGCTGGTTGGGTAATGTATCCCCACAGTCGAATGTTAAAACACTATGACACACAAAATTATACTCAACGGGGACAAAAATCCAACAGAACTTGTGGTGATTTGAAGAAAAGAAGGCCAACCTGATTTTCTCTCTTTCTCTTTACGCAAACTCATGAATGCTCTATTTGACTGAGAACATGAAACAATAAGGCAGGGTCACACTAGCCAGCGGCAAGCGGCAGGTTTCCTATTGTTCTCTATGGTTCGCCAGCGGACCGGTGACAACACTGGTGTAACGCTAGCGTTGAACAAACTGGGAGTTGACTTGGTTCAACTTTGAAGCGCAACGCTCGGCTCATCACAATCAGATTTAGAATATTTAGGTATTTTGACCAATCAGATTCGTCAAAGAACGTAGCAACAAAGATTTAACTAAGGAATGAGATAGAATGTTATGGATTTATTCTTATGGTCTGAACGTTGCGTTACGCTTGCTGCTGCCACTTGCAGCTGGCTAATGTGATCCCCGCCTAAATGTCTAGAACAGGCTCTACAATGCAGTCATCACCAAACATGATGCCTCACACCTTCCAGTTTTGATCGAGTCGGATGTAAATCGATGTGAGTTCTTAACCCATGCATGCCCCATATATTTCCACATACACAACCACAAATACATACACACGAACACTTACATGCGCACACAATCACAATCTCACACAAACTTTTCGCACATTTGGCCACAGACCCCCCCTGCACACGTCACCACACACAACTCCGTATACTCGGATGTGGTTTACTCCAGAGTGGTTTACCGCCTTTTTTGATGTGAGATTTGTACTACTGTAGCTTAGCACGCCGGTGCACGAGGAGGAGGGCTGTTGAGTGGCAGCGCTGCCTGGTGTACTTCCACGTGGGGCCTGAGGCAGGCGAAGCAGATGCTTCATTAGGCTTCTTCTGCTCTGCCAGGTTCAACACACTCCACAAACAAGGGGGGCGAGGGAGCGCTCGAGAGCCAGCGCGAGCGCAGAGTGCTCACACATCACTACAAATCAACAAATGGAGATTCACGTTGTGCCCCGCGCCGAAGCATCTCTGGCGACTGATGGCAGCTGCTGTTGCCGAGGCCATCACGTTCAGGGCCCCTGCTCACACACACACGCCATGTCGCATTCAAAGTTCTTTAAGAAACGCGCTCCGTTATTCCATTTCCATGGCTGTTGGGAGTGCCACGGTCACCACTTACTGTAATGTAATGTAGACATAAGTTGTTTTGTTTGTATAAGTTCATGACGGATGTCACAACATCGTATAGCTCAAGTTTCCTCTGAAGCCAAATGCACGAAGCAGACAAAACAAGACGAAGTATGAACGGAAAGAGAATCTTCACTTGCGGGTAAAACAAACAGCACAGTGACAGGAAAAAAAAAAAAAAAGCCTGGCTCCGAATCTAGAAGGAGACGAGCCAGGTTGTGATAGCATATTACTGTATCACTGACTATAATTTATAGTTTTATAATACATTTTAGCAGACACTTTTATTCAAATGTGATCATAAATGTAGCCTACACCAGAATTTCGGTAAAGTGTTGCAGGTGCTAAATCATCTCCACATGTGTCTAACTCTTTCCTGAAATAACAGCCCATGCACCTCTAGAAATGACAATATGACATGTGTGCCCTATCTGCCACACACACAGTAATAAGTAGCATTTGCCTCTATCGCTCTCACCTGCTGTCTGGGCCACGGCTGGAGAGGGTGACATTTGTGAGAGGCCTCAGCTGCCCTCCATCAGATAGGAGGTGGTGTGTGTGTGTGTGTGTGTGTGTGTGTGTGTGTGTGTGTGTGTGTGTGTGTGCGTGTGTGTGTGTTGGTGTGTGTGTGTGTGTGTGTGGTGTGTGTGTGTGTGTGTGTGTGTGTGTGTGTGTGTGTGTGGATCCCATGAAGACTGCCTGCATGCGTCAGTGGTGGGGTTAGTCAGACACGATAAGAGTGAAGTGAGACAGTGAGTGGCCAATAGCCCCAGATGTCTATACGCACCGGCTGCCTCCTCCACCCCTGCATGCTCTAGCAGGGAGATCACGTCGCCAGGAACACATACTCGTGCTCCAGTTTCAGCTTCAGCAATGAACACAAGCACTGTGTGGGTAAAATATACCACTGTGATATACTTTGTAGCCTATATGTTTTACTTCTGTTGGACACATGCAAAAGTAAAACAGACACAAGTAGACACAAAGAATTCAGCTGCATTTGGAAAAGTTGGAAAAGAAGCATGCCATCTACCTCAGTCTCTAGCTATAATGGAGCAACAACTATGGGGAAAGCTGGCAGCAATGTTGATTTTATTGATAGAAATCATCATCATTTTGACCCCATCCCTTTCCTGCCTTGCTTTTGAGTAAATTCTATGTTGCGAGCTCAGCGTGTGTTTGGGTTCAGTCCTTTGGACTGAGTATCAGCCTTGACAGAATTAACCAAAATGAATCTCAACTGACTACATATACAACCCCCCCCCCCCCCCCCCCCCCTCACACACACACACACACACACACACACACAGTCACACACACACACAGATCCAATTATTTTTTCTTGTCTTGCATCTTTCTGTCTTCCTCATGCAGGTCTTTGGCAGTCATGACATCCCTATTGTAAGACGTCACTTTTCTGAACCAATGAGGGAACAGGAAGTGGTCGAAGGAAAATCCGTGAAGCAGCCGCGCGCTGTTTGAGACATTAAATGATAACCCCTGTTGAATCCTAATAAAGCTGACTCCGCCAAATATAAGAAGGTCTAGTTCAAAGTAACATTATTCTCAGGGGTCAGGCTGGTGAGCCTGGTGGTGCCTTCGAAAGTAACATTGTGAATTCTCCGGGATCAGGCTTATGTGGGCTATAAGCGCGTGATCAACTATTTACTGTGCAATGCCACCAGTCATTCTTACCGACCCCGTATCGTCAGGAATATGCTGAGGGTCCTATTCTCCTCCACTGCCGATTAATTCGGGCGGTTCCCGTACGTTATCATTGTTACTAGTTTCTAGAAAGGATTCAGTGTCTGCCCCGGTGACCTGGACTATTAATACTGTGATACGTGCTGCTCCACAACCACATACTAGCACAGAGGGTTCTGGCTGTGCTAGGACGCGATTACTCGATACAGATCACCATAGACATTTCTATGGCAGCCCCCGTAAAACATAACGGCCCATCGCTTCATAATATTAGTCAATTTCGAAGACAGTTTGCCCTTTCCAGATGGTTAACTCCTACGGCGGCGGTAGTTAGACCCTAGCCATCCATAACGCTAGCACGTTACCTGGGACCGGACACAGCCGCATAAGTACATAATGGCTACGCGGATCAGCATAACAAATTTATTGGACAGGTACAAGCTAGTCATCCAACACATTACAGAAGTACATCTAAATGCAAAGCGTGAAAGTTACTTAAACAGGTTCAAGAAATACTTAGGCTAAGATACAAAAACAGACAGAGAATGAAACATACTTTACCAGCTCAGAGGAAGATGACTACACACCGAAGTGTGGGAGTTCATAGCTAATAGAGACTCCATGAATAATGTTTTGTCTACGCTTTTATAGGCTACAAAGTTTGTGATTGGTTCACACAGTGACAGGGGTTACATGAATGGAGATCACATGATGAGTACTGTAGGTGAAACTGAGACCATTGTTGTAGTGAAACCACTTGAGTAAATCAATCAAGACATGACAATACATTTGGTTACATTTCCTGGTCCAAGTTAACTTCTGAGGACTTTGGACAAACGTGTGACAGGAGGTCCACAATAGGCCCACACTCAGTAGCTAATCAAGAGTCCATATATGATTGAAAGGAATGTCATCAGCCTGGGAACTTAGATCCTTACAGACCTCCCTTTGACCCCTCTGGGTCATCATAGGATTGGACCAAGTGGGGTTATCAGAGTAGGATCGTTAAGGGCTGATGATTGCAGTTTCTGGAGAACCAAGGTCAGCTCTTCTGAAGTTGGAGGATGGGGTGTCTGAAGTAGCAGCTCTGTGCCAGGTTCAGGAGTAATCCATTTGTTGAATGACCTAGCAGGATTGTGCCAGGTCCAGGTAATAGTCCAGTGTTGAATGTTTCATGAGACTCATGGTGTCCTAGAAGGTCTGTATCTTGTTCGGGGTGTCCTCCCACCAGGGAGAAACATCAAAGTCCAGCAGATGTTGTACTGAGTAGATCAACCCCCCAAGAGTTAATCTTTCTCAGGATACTCCATTGTGTGCTCGACACCTGGATGGCATCAGCATATCCACGTAGTGATTGAACATTGATGAGCTTTGTGTTATTATGGGAGAAAGGTTACCAGATATTACAGATATAACATATTTATATGTTTCATGACAACAAGGTAAAATAGAAAACAAGGTCTCAGTCTCTTTTACAAGTACTTTAAAGATAATGTGATTCCATTTGAGAACTTGATTATTTACCACTATGCCGTGTGGGCGAATAGTGGTGGAATTGAGAAAATTCTGTTTAGAGTGGATTAAGGGATAAGAGGTTAGTGTAGTTGGAACATACATAGATACATCATGAATACTGTTAATAACTGAATATTTTTTCTAACGCCAGTCACCTATTGGGATAAAAGATTTCTATAAGATCACGTAAAGCATTTCTAGGTGACTTGCGTAGGCACAAATTTAATATGTCTTGTCTAGAGGCAGTAAATAAATCTGATGCATAATACTTTACAAACTAAGGCATGTTCGATGGCATTGATATCTTTGGAAATGGTGTGACTAGTGGTTAGAAACGCCTGCGCTTCAAATGTAACCACTTTGATAATATTCTTATTACTAATAATGAAGTGTTGAAAAACCAGTGGCGCCCTGATTTACCAACCATATTGAAAATTAACACAAAATCAACACAAGCCTATCTCTATAGTTTTCATCACATTTGTTACAGTGCTATACATATAATGACAATACATTGGAGATGTTTAAAGTAATTCAAACATAAAAACACAGGATAGCTTACATGTGGAAAATAAAACTGGTTAGAATAAAAGTTCATTTGATATCCAAATTGTTTAGTTTTGAGGCTGAGAAAATCAGTTATGTTAAGGCAATGCATTCTTGTTTTTGGACATTAAGCTGGAAAG
Organism: Sardina pilchardus; assembly: GCF_963854185.1. Taxonomy (NCBI): domain Eukaryota; kingdom Metazoa; phylum Chordata; class Actinopteri; order Clupeiformes; family Clupeidae; genus Sardina; species Sardina pilchardus. The sequence goes on from NC_084999.1 coordinate 28,930,649, forward strand.
GCTACACAGATTACAATTCAGCTTTAGGACAATTGTACTACCAACATCTGTACAGTCTATGCTTTGTATCAGAAGTAATTTACAGAGTCTATGCACTATAACTTTTCAGACAGCAGCATGCAACAAAGTCAGCTTGAAACAAATTGTCTTTAGCTAAACGTATCTTTGGCAATGTGCTTGGAATTAATTTTACAATGATGGCTAGGTACATATGTAAGGTTACAAAACTGTAAAGTTGCAAAACTGAGTTTGTATTGTACTGTTCGCACTATGTGTCTGCCATTCACGTAATCAACCATGTGTGGATGTCCGCCCCTTGGCAGACTATTGTGCATTTAAAAAAGAAGAAAAAAAAAAAAAATAGGCTATATAATCAGATGGAAACGTCTGTGTTTCCGAATGTAATTTTATATTTTATCAATTAAAAAAGTAAATCAAAGTATCTTACTATGTTGTTGAATGGTGGAATAATGTCAGTCGCATTGTCCGTCTTACTATGTTGTTGAATGGTGGAATAATGTCAGTCGCATTGTCCGTCAGTGAAAGCATGGATCAAACTGGTTAAAGTAGGCTATTTGTAAACAGGAATTCTTAAGGTAAAACAAACAACTGGGCTATAAAGCTACCTGGTATACATTTACAAAGGTTATTGAATAGATGGTTCACTCTGAGCATAGGCAACTATATGATCATATCTCTGTCTGTTAAGGATCTCACCAAAGCTTTCTCTTACCAGATTTCTAAAGTTTCCGGAATAACAGAGGGTATGTTGACCCATACTACAAATATGTCCAACTATAAATGGATTGGCTTGTCGTAACTTGCCCTCAAGAACAAGAACAAAATAGAAAACAAACAACAAAAAGATAAACTCACCACAGTGGCTGTAGACAGGAAAAACTAAAAAAAAAATACTGCTACTCTCACTCAGCTGTCACTGCGTGAAACTGAAGGTTGCGCGGTGCTTACGTCTTTGCACGTGATTGGTTGTTAAGAGGTCACGTGTCCTCACGCCGGGGCACCACCTGTAAGACGTCACTTTTCTGAACCAATGAGGGAACAGGAAGTGGTCGAAGGAAAATCCGTGAAGCAGCCGCGCGCTGTTTGAGACATTAAATGATAACCCCTGTTGAATCCTAATAAAGCTGACTCCGCCAAATATAAGAAGGTCTAGTTCAAAGTAACATTATTCTCAGGGGTCAGGCTGGTGAGCCTGGTGGTGCCTTCGAAAGTAACATTGTGAATTCTCCGGGATCAGGCTTATGTGGGCTATAAGCGCGTGATCAACTATTTACTGTGCAATGCCACCAGTCATTCTTACCGACCCCGTATCGTCAGGAATATGCTGAGGGTCCTATTCTCCTCCACTGCCGATTAATTCGGGCGGTTCCCGTACGTTATCATTGTTACTAGTTTCTAGAAAGGATTCAGTGTCTGCCCCGGTGACCTGGACTATTAATACTGTGATACGTGCTGCTCCACAACCACATACTAGCACAGAGGGTTCTGGCTGTGCTAGGACGCGATTACTCGATACAGATCACCATAGACATTTCTATGGCAGCCCCCGTAAAACATAACGGCCCATCGCTTCATAATATTAGTCAATTTCGAAGACAGTTTGCCCTTTCCAGATGGTTAACTCCTACGGCGGCGGTAGTTAGACCCTAGCCATCCATAACGCTAGCACGTTACCTGGGACCGGACACAGCCGCATAAGTACATAATGGCTACGCGGATCAGCATAACAAATTTATTGGACAGGTACAAGCTAGTCATCCAACACATTACAGAAGTACATCTAAATGCAAAGCGTGAAAGTTACTTAAACAGGTTCAAGAAATACTTAGGCTAAGATACAAAAACAGACAGAGAATGAAACATACTTTACCAGCTCAGAGGAAGATGACTACACACCGAAGTGTGGGAGTTCATAGCTAATAGAGACTCCATGAATAATGTTTTGTCTACGCTTTTATAGGCTACAAAGTTTGTGATTGGTTCACACAGTGACAGGGGTTACATGAATGGAGATCACATGATGAGTACTGTAGGTGAAACTGAGACCATTGTTGTAGTGAAACCACTTGAGTAAATCAATCAAGACATGACAATACATTTGGTTACATTTCCTGGTCCAAGTTAACTTCTGAGGACTTTGGACAAACGTGTGACAGGAGGTCCACAATAGGCCCACACTCAGTAGCTAATCAAGAGTCCATATATGATTGAAAGGAATGTCATCAGCCTGGGAACTTAGATCCTTACACTATTGAGTCTTCTCCACTCATGCCAGCCTTCAATATCGGATGGGTGAGACGCTGCACATCCGCCCATAATTCATTCCCCTTGAGAGGATTAGTGGGTTGCCCTCCACCTAACACTAGTGTCCTAGCTCCATCACCCTGCGTGCTGCCACAGCACCATGTCTGTTTTTAGATGGAGGTTTGTTTGTGTCGCCTCGCATTATCCTCCATCCATGTGTTTCCGTGGCACCGTGTGAACGCCATGCAAAGAAGCGAGCCCTCCGTTTCACCCGACCGTTATTATTTCACGGCGACTGCGGCCCTTGTTTGCCCTCTGCAACCCCAGGCCCAAGGTGATTCGGTTCCCATGGGAACAGAGAGTACACACGCTTCGGAAGGCAAAAGGGTAGGCTTTGAGAGCAAAAGCAGCCAGTGAAGTCTTTATACCGACAAACCAGAGCCCATCTCCCCCAAAACACACACACACACACACACACACACACACACACACACACACACACACACACACACACGTGTGTGTCCTCAATTTTGAGTAGGTGAGTGGAGTGAGATGAATGGGAAGAGCAGGTAAAAGGTTCACTGAAGAGCAATATTAATGATAGTGTGCTGAATACAGCGGGCACATCCACACCAACACAGAGCCATGTTTTTCAGGATGAGCATCCTTCGTGCTTGTGTGTGTGTGTGTGTGTGCGTGCGTGTGGTAATGTTGATGTACAGACAGTGTAGCCTTGCTTCCTGTTTTGCTCTGAGTGTTTGTTTGTTGGTGTATCCGGCTCTGAGTCCCTCCATTAAGGGAAGGGTGCAGTCGAGGAGCCACTGCTAATATAATTTCAATTGTTTTCTCCTTGTTTTCCAAGAGATGTGTGTCTGCTCCCCAAACCACATACAAACATGTACACACACACACACACACACACACACACACACACACACACACACACACACACACACACACACACACACACACACACACTCACACACACACACACACACACACACACACACACATTTTTCCTTTCCATTAATGTATTAGGAGGTTTAACCAAATCAATTGTCATGGAGGAATGTTTCATTGGTTGTTTATCACTAGCCTGGCCATGCCCTCCTAGATCTTCTCTCGGAGAGATATTAGTCTGGAGCTGCACAATTCACTAACGTTTCCATCAGACTGGTGTTAACACCTCCACCTGAACATTTGTGTTGGGTTCCTGTAGCTGAATGAGGAGAACTGATAGCTGTTGGCATACTGTAAACAACTTGCTAGGAGCTATGGCTGATACAATAAATTGCATCGCTCTTACTTACCCAGTGCTTAGCACACCAACATGGAATTCATCAGCTTGCCTCAGTTTATGTTTTAGAGTTTGAACTTTCCATAATGTATTCTGGAGTTGCTCCAATCAATACCTTGAGGATCAATTAGGCAGCTATGTGGAAATCAATACACTCTGATCTTTGATATTTGGAAGAAAATAAGCAAATAAAAGTTTCAGAACAAGCTCCAAGGTTTCATTGTATTCTTGCCCTGTGGTTCGCTACGATACTTGTTTTGCCATCATTACTAATGATTTTCTCATTTGCTTCTTTTTATGCCAAGCGGCGGAGGCGACTCCCACAACTGTGAGCTGTGAGCACTTACGGCTGTCAGTGATAAAACCCTCAGGTTAAACAGAACTTCTCAGGTAAGCAGAGAATTCTGTGTATTACGTGCTACTTGTCATTTCCTGGAGACCTGTGTCAAAAGCTCTGCATAACCACAGTATGTCATAATCTTATTGTGTCATTCGCTGTTTTAAGTAGGTTTGACTGTCAGTGTCTAGATATGAATGGGTTATAAGTCATATTATTATAGTTATATTGTAATATAATCATAATATATTCCAACTGTATAGGAAATTGTAATGATAGTGTGATGTTATAACACCTTAGTAACATGTGACACAAGATGTAATGGCAAATACAACTAGAAATGCAATTCCAAGGAATTACCAGTGCATGAAAATGCAAAAATAGATAGATAATGTAGATATGGTTACTAAGGTGTAGCTAGGGTAAACATGGTGGTTGCATAGTTTACAGAGAGTTGATAGTGTGAAGGTAGACAGTTTAAAGATGAAACATTCCAGTTCTAACTTAACTAATGATTTCTATTCATGTTAAAATGTTGATTAGCTAACTTAGCTAATGATTTCTAGCAGTTACGTTAAAAATGCTAATTATGTTAGCAATGCTAACTTTACTAACAATGCTAACCAGGTTGATTAGCTAACTGAACCGATGATTTCTAGCAGTAATGCTAAAAATGCTAACTATGTTAACAATGCTAAATTTGTTAACAATGCTAACCAGGTTGATTAGCTGACTTAGTTGATGATTTTTTGCAGTTATGCTAAAAATGCTAACTATGCTAACAATGCTAACTATGCTAACCATGCTAACTAGCTAACTTGCTAGTGAGGACTTTTATTTTGAAACATTTGTTGCTAGGGTATCCATGGTGGCCACTATCAGGAAACAAGAAGTTACTGCAGTATAATCATGTTGGTTGCTATGGAAACGGTCATAAACACTTAATTTTAATGGTTGCTATGTTGGTTGCTAGGTACATGGAGGTTTCATGTAGTTGACTGGAGGCATAGTGGATGATAACTGACAGTTGGAATGGTTGAACAGTTCAATAGTTGAGTAGTTTCAATGGTTAAATGATTTAATAGTGTATTATTGCAGTGAGGACTTTTATTTTGAAACAGTTGTGGACAGAGGAAACAGTTTAACAGGATATGTGTAGTCTTCTGAGAGAATGTATGCTTAAAGCCAGAGAAACTGACAGTTGGTGCCCAGGTGGCCGGCCACCTGGCCTAAGATTCTAACTGCTGCCGTGATGTCATAATGAGCAATGTTAAGTCGATGGGGGAAATTGTAATAGTTTTTAACTAATAGTTTAAAAAGTATAAAAGTTACAAAGTTGAAAAATACAAAGCACACATGGCATAAGCAAGACCTACGCAACAACGTTTAAATGAAGTTTCTACGTTAAACGGTTGAAGCTGAATTGCGAGCGTTAGAAGAAGAAGTTTAACTAGAAATGCAATTCCAAGGAATTACCAGTGCATGAAAATGCAAAAATGTATAGATACAGTAGATAATGTAGATATAGTTACTAAGGTGTAGCTAGGGTAAACATGGTGGTTGCATAGTTTAAAGAAAGCTGATAGTGTGAAGGTAGACAGTTTAAAGCTTAATTTCTAGCAGTTATGGTAAAAATGCTAACAAAGCTAACTATGTTAACAATGCTAACCAGGTTGATCAGCTAACTTCACTAATTTCTAACAGAAATGGTAAAAATTTTAACAATGCTAACTATGCTAATGTTAACTAGGTTGATTAGCTAACCTAGCTAATGATTTCTATCAGTTATGTTAACTATGCTAACAATGCTTACTGTGTTAACAATACTAACCAGGTTGATTAGCTAACTTAGCTAATCATTTCTAAAAGTTATGTTAAAAATGCTAACTATGCTAAAAATGCTAACTATGCTAACAATGCTAACCAGGTTGATAAGCTAACTAAGCTAATCATTTCTAGCAGTTACGTTAAAAATGCTAACAATGCTAACCATGCTAACTTGCTAGTGAGGACTTTTATTTTGAAACATTTGTTGCTAGGGTATCCATGGTGGCCACTATCAGGAAACAAGAAGTTACTGCAGTATAGAAATTCTAATCATGTCGGTTGCTATAGAAATGGTCATAAACGCTTAATTTTAATGGTTGCTAGGTACATGGAGGTTTCATGTAGTTGACTGGAGGCATAGTGGATGATAACTGACAGTTGGAATGGTTGAACAGTTCAATAGTTGAGTAGTTTCAATGGTTAAATGATTTAATAGTGTATTATTGCAGTGGGGACTTTTATTTTGAAACAGTTGTGGACAGAGGAAACAGTTTAACAGGATATGTGTAGTCTTCAGAGAGATTGTATGCAGCCTGAGAGAAACTGACAGTTGGTGCCCAGGTGGCTGACCAGCTGGGGTAACATTCTAATTGCTGCCGTGATGTCATAATGAGCAATGTTAAGTCTATGGGGGAAATGGTAATAGTTTTTAACTCATAGTTTAAAAAGTATAAAAGTTACAAAGTTGAAAAATACAAAGCACATATGGCATAAGCAAGACCTACGCAACAAATTTTGAATGAAGTTTCTACGTTAAACGGTTCAAGCTGAATTGCGAGCGTTAGAAGAAGAAAAATAATAAGAAGAATACTAGGAAGAACAGTACAGTGCATTTTCATGCACTGTAATAACTAGAAATGCAATTCCAAGGAATTACCAGTGCATGAAAATGCAAAAAAGTACAGATAGATAATGGTTACTAAGGTGTAGCTAGGGTAAACATGGTGGTTGCATAGTTTAATGAAAGTTCATAGTGTGAAGGTAGATACTTTAAAGCTTAAACATTCCAGTTCTAACTTAACTAATGATTTCTAACAAGTATGTTAAAATGTCAACTATGTTAACAATGATAACCAGGTTGATTGGTTTACTTAGCTAATGATTTCTAATAGTAATGCTAAAAATAATAACAATGCTAACAATGCTAACCAGGTTGACTAGCTAACTTAGCTATGATTTCGAACAGTAATGTTAAAAATGCTAACTATGTTAACAATGCTAACTATGCCAACCAGGTTGATTAGCTAACTTAGTTGATGATTTCTAACAGTTACGTTAAAAATGCTAACTATGCTAATTATGCTAACAATGCTAACCAGCTTGATTAGCTAGCTTAGTTGATGATTTCTAGCAGTTATGCTAACAATGCTAACTATGCTAACCATGCTAACTAGCTAACTTGCTACTGAGGACTTCTATTTTGAAACATTTGTCGATAGGGTATCCAAGGCTGCCGCTATCAGGAGTAAAGAAGTTACTGTAGTAAAATCATGTTGGTTGCTATGGAAACGGTCATAAACGCTTAATTTTAATGGTTGCTATGTTGGTTGCTAGGTACATGGAGGTCTCATGTAGTTGACTGGAGACATAGTTGATGATAACTGACAGTTGGAATGGTTGAACAGTTAAATAGTTGAGTAGTTTCAATGGTTAAATGATTTAATAGTGTATTATTGCAGTGAGGACTTTTATTTTGAAACAGTTGTGGAAAGAGGAAACAGTTAACAGGATATGTAGTCTTCACAGAGAGATTGTATGCTTAAAGCCTGAGAGAGAGAGAGCTGCTGCAGCTGGCCTGGCCACCTGGCATAAGATTCTAATTGCCCTATTATGATGTCATAATCGCAATGTTAAGTCTATGGGGAAATTGTCATTTTAATTAATTAATAGTTCAAAAAGTATAAAAGTTACAAAGTTGAAAAATACAAAGCCCGGATGGCCTAAGTAAGACCTACGCAGCGCAGTTTGAATGAAGTTTCTACGTTAAACGGTTGAAGCTCCATTAAGTGCGTTAGAAGAAGAATAATAACTAGAAATGCAATTCCAAGGAATTACCAGTGCATGAAAATGCAAAAATAGATAGATAATGTAGATATGGTTACTAAGGTGTAGCTAGGGTAAACATGGTGGTTGCATAGTTTACAGAATGTTGATAGTGTGAAGGTAGACCGTTTAAAGATGAAACATTCCAGTTCTAACTTAACTAACTTCTAACTTAACTATATTCATGGTAAAATGTTGATTAGCTTACTTAGCTAATGATTTCTAACAGTTACGTTAAAAATGTTAATTATGCTAGCAATGCTAACTTTACTAACAATGCTAACCAGGTTTATTAGCTAACTTAACCGATGATTTCTAGCAGTAATGCTAAAAATGCTAACTATGCTAACAATGCTACATTTCCTAACAATGCTAACCAGGTTGATTAGCTAACTTAGGTGATGATTTTTTGCAGTTATGTTAAAAATGCTAACTATGCTAACAATGCTAACTATGCTAAAAATGCTAACCAGGTTGATTAGCTAACTTAGCTAATCATTTCTAGCAGTTATGCTAAAAATGCTAACAATGCTAACTATGCTAACCATGCTAACTAGCTAACTTGCTAGTGAGGACTTTTATTTTGAAACATTTGTTGCTAGGGTATCCATGATGGCCTCTATCAGGAAACAAGAAGTTACTGCAGTATAATGATGTTGGTTGCTATGGAAACGGTCATAAACGCTTAATTTTAATGGTTGCTATGTTGGTTGCTAGGTACATGGAGGTTTCATGTAGTTGACCGGAGGCATGGCTGATGATAACTGACAGTGGGAATGGTTGAACAGTTAAATAGATTAGTAGTTTCAATGGTTAAATGATTTAATAGTGTATTATTGCAGTGAGGACTTTTATTTTGAAACAGTTGTGGACAGAGGAAACAGTTTAACAGGTATATGTAGTCTTCATAGAGAATGTATGCTTAAAGCCTGAGAGAGAGAGAGAGCTGCTGCAGCTGGCCTGGCCACCTGGCAGAAGATTCTAATTGCCCTATTATGATGTCATAATCACAATGTTAAGTCTATGGGGAAATTGTCATTTTAATTAATTAATAGTTAAAAAAGTATAAAAGTTACAAAGTTGAAAAATACAAAGCCCGGATGGCCTAAGTAAGACCTACGCAGCGCAGTTTGAATGAAGTTTCTACGTTAAACGGTTGAAGCTCCATTAAGTGCGTTAGAAGAAGAAGAATAATAACTAGAAATGCAATTCCAAGGAATTACCAGTGCATGAAAATGCAAAAATAGATAGATAATGTAGATATGGTTACTAAGGTGTAGCTAGGGTAAACATGGTGGTTGCATAGTTTACAGAGAGTTGATAGTGTGAAGGTAGACAGTTTAAAGATGAAACATTCCAGTTCTAACTTAACTAATGATTTCTATTCATGTTAAAATGTTGATTAGCTAACTTAGCTAATGATTTCTAGCAGTTACGCTAAAAATGCTAATTATGCTAGCAAAACGAACTTTACTTACAATGCTAACCAGGTTGATTAGCTAACTTAACCGATGATTTCTAGCAGTAATGCTAAAAATGCTAACCATGCTAACAATGCTACATTTGCTAACAATGCTAACCTGGTTGATTAGCTAACTTAGTTGATGATTTTTTTGTAGTTATGCTAAAAATGCTAACTATGCTAACCATGCTAACTAGCTAACTTGCTAGTGAGGACTTTTATTTTGAAACATTTGTTGCTAGGGTATCCATGGTGGCCACTATCAGGAAACAAGAAGTTACTGCAGTATAATCATGTTGGTTGCAATGGAAACGGTCATAAACACTTAATTTTAATGGTTGCTATGTTGGTTGCTAGGTACATGGAGGTTTTCATGTAGTTGACTGGAGGCATAGTGGATGATAACTGACAGTTGGAATGGTTGAACAGTTCAATAGTTGAGTAGTTTCAGTGGTTAAATGATTTAATAGTGTATTATTGCAGTGAGGACCTTTATTTTGAAACAGTTGTGGACAGAGGAAGTAGTGAAACAGGATCTGTAGTCTTAATGAGATTGTATGCTTAAAGCCTGAGACAGAAGGTGCCTCTCATATATAGCGTTTACGCGTCCTCTCTCGCTCCTCACTGATCTACATAAAGAATGATGGAGCGGCAACAATGGGATAGTCTAGCCCTTCTTCTATCTTTCTTTATGTAGATCATTGAGGATCGAGGAGCGAGGGAGGACATATAAACACTGCTTGAGAGGGACCCACAGTAAATACTTTAAAAGTTGTATATAGTCTAATTAATGTTGATAGACAGAATGTTTAATGGATGTTGATAGGCAGATTGTTTAATAGATATTGATTGACAGTTTAATGGGTGGATGAGTGAATGGTCTGAAGAAGATGAATGGATAGAAAGTTGGATGGAATGTGCCTTATATTCTTGTTAAGAGAGACACTGATACAGCTCTCTGAGAGTAGTTGACACAGGTGTAATCAATTTAACTGGCTAGTCTTAAGCGAGCCAGAGTATACTCTTAAAGCCTGAGACAGAGTAAATAATTTAAAAGTTGAATGTAGATAGTCTAATTAATGTTGATAGACAGAGAGTTTAATGGATGTTGATAGACAGATTGTTTAATAGATGTTGATAGACAGTTTAATGGGTGGATGAGTGAATGGTCTGAAGAAGATGAATGGATAGAATGTTGGATGGAATGTGCCTTATATTCTTGTAGAATGGAGAGACACAGAGAGTAGTGGATACAGATACAGGTGTAATCAATTTAACTGGCTAAAGAGAGCCAGCCTGAGACAGAGTAGATTGTTTAAAAGTTCAATGTAGAGCGTCTAATTGATGTTGTTGATTGATAGGCAGACTGTTTAGAATGGGTGGATGAGTGAATGGTTTGAAGAAGATGAATGGATATAAAGTTGGATGGAATTAGGAGGACTTATTTTGATACTGTTGTGCGCAGAGGATACAGGGGAACAGAATATGTAGTCTTCAGAGAGGAGCCTGAGAGAAACTGACAGTTGGTGCCCAGGTGGCTGACCAGCTGGGGTAACATTCTAATTGCTGCCGTGATGTCATAATGAGCAATGTTAAGTCTATGGGGAAATTGTTAATAGTTTTTAAGTAATAGTTTAAAAAGTATAAAAGTTACAAAGTTAAAAAAAACAAAGCAGGCATGGCATAAGCAAGACCTACGCAACAACGTTTGAATGAAGTTTCTACGTTAAACGGTTGAAGCTGAATTGGCTGCGTTAGAAGAAGAAGTTTAATAACTAGAAATGCAATTCCAAGGAATTACTAGTGCATGAAAATGCAGAAATAGATAGATAATGTAGATATGGTTACTAAGGTGTAGCTAGGGTAAACATGGTGGTTGCATAGTTTACAGAGAGTTGATAGTGTGAAGGTAGACTGTTTAAAGATGAAACATTCCAATTCTAACTTAACTAATGATTTATATTCATGTTAAAATGTTGATTAGCTAACTTAGCTAATGATTTCTAGCAGTTACGCTAAAAATGCTAATTATGCTAGCAATGCTAACTTTACTAACAATGCTAACCAGGTTGATTAGCTAACTTAACCAATGATTTCTAGCAGCAATGCTAAAAATGCTAACTATGCTAACAATGCTAAATTTGCTAACAATGCTAACCAGTTTGATTAGCTAACTTAGTTGATGATTTTTTGCAGTTATGCTAAAAATGCTAACTATGCTAATTTTGCTAACTATGCTAACCATGCTAACTAGATAACTTGCTAGTGAGGACTTTTATTGTGAAACATTTGTTGCTAAGGTATCCATGGTGGCCACTATCAGGAAACAAGAAGTTACTGCAGTATAATCATGTTGGTTGCTATGGAAACGGTCATAAACGCTTAATTTTAATGGTTGCTATGTTGGTTGCTAGGTACATGGAGGTTTCATGTAGTTGACTGGAGGCATAGTGGATGATAACTGACAGTTGGAATGGTTGAACAGTTCAATAGTTGAGTAGTTTCAATGGTTAAATGATTTAATAGTGTATTATTGCAGTGAGGACTTTTATTTTGAAACAGTTGTGGACAGAGGAAACAGTTAACAGGATATGTAGTCTTCTGAGAGACTGTATGCTTAAAGACAGAGAAACTGACAGTTGGTGCCCAGGTGGCCGGCCACCTGGCCTAAGATTCTAATTGCTGCCGTGATGTCATAATGAGCAATGTTAAGTCTATGGGGGAAATTGTAATAGTTTTTAACTAATAGTTTAAAAAGTATAAAAGTTACAAAGTTGAAAAATACAAAGCAGGCATGGCATAAGCAAGACCTACGCAACAACGTTTGAATGAAGTTTCTACGTTAAACGGTTGAAGCTGAATTGGCTGCGTTAGAAGAAGAAGTTTAATAATAATAAGAAGACTTGGAATAACAGTATAGTGCATTTTCATGCACTATAATAATAAGAAGACTTGGAATAACAGTACAGTGCATTTTCATGCACTGTAATAAGAAGTTTTGGAATAACAGTACAGTGCATTTTCATGCACTGTAATAACTAGAAATGCAATTCCAAGAAATTACCAGTGCATGAAAATGCAAAAATAGATAGATAATGTGGATATGGTTACTAAGGTGTAGCTAGGGTAAACATGGTGGTTGCATAGTTTACAGAGAGTTGATAGTGTGAAGGTAGACAGTTTAAAGCTGAAACATTCCAGTTCAAACTTAACTAATGATTTCTATTCCTGTTAAAATGATAACTATGGTAACAATGATAACCAGGTTGATTGTTAACTTAACTACTGATTTCATGCAGTTATGGTAAAAATTTTAACTATACTAACTATGCTCACAGTGCTAACCAGGTTGCTTAGCTAACTTAACTGATGATTTCTAGCAATAATGCTAAAAATGCTAACTATGCTAACAATGCTACAATTGCTAGCAACGCTAACCAGGTTGATTAGCTAACTTAGGTGATGATTTTTTGCAGTTTTGCTAAAAATGCTAACTATGCTAACAATGCTAACTATGCTAAAATGCTAACCAGGTTGATTAGCTAACTTAGTTAATCATTTCTAGCAGTTATGTTAAAAATGCTAACTATGCTAACAATGCTAACCATGCTAACTAGCTAACTTGCTAGTGAGGACTTTTATTTTGAAACATTTGTTGCTAGGGTATCCATGGTGGCCACTATCAGGAAACAAGAAGTTACTGCAGTATAATCATGTTGGTTGCTATGGAAACGGTCATAAACACTTAATTTGGAAACGGTCATAAACACTTAATTTTAATGGTTGCTATGTTGGTTGCTAGGTACATGGAGGTTTCATGTAGTTGACTGGAGGCATAGTGGATGATAACTGACAGTTGGAATGGTTGAACAGTTCAATAGTTGAGTAGTTTCAATGGTTAAATGATTTAATAGTGTATTATTGCAGTGAGGACCTTTATTTTGAAACAGTTGTGGACAGAGGACGTAGTGAAACAGGATCTGTAGTCTTAATGAGATTGTATGCTTAAAGCCTGAGACAGAAGGTGCCTCTCATATAGCGTTTACGCGTCCTCTCTCGCTCCTCACTGATCTACATAAAGAATGATGGAGCGGCAACAATGGGATAGTCTAGCCCTTCTTCTATCTTTCTTTATGTAGATCATTGAGGATCGAGGAGCGAGGGAGGACATATAAACGTTGCTTGAGAGGGACCCACAGTAAATACTTTAAAAGTTGTATGTAGATAGTCTAATTAATGTTGATAGACAGAATGTTTAATGGATGTTGATAGGCAGATTGTTTAATAGATATTGATTGACAGTTTAATGGGTGGATGAGTGAATGGTCTGAAGAAGATGAATGGATAGAAGGTTGGATGGAATGTGCCTTATATTCTTGTTAAGAGAGACACTGATACAGCTCTCTGAGAGTAGTTGACACAGGTGTAATCAATTTAACTGGCTAGTCTTAAGAGAGCCAGAGTACTCTTAAAGCCTGAGACAGAGTAAATAATTTAAAAGTTGAATGTAGATAGTCTAATTAATGTTGATAGACAGAGAGTTTAATGGATGTTGATAGACAGATTGTTTAATAGATGTTGATAGGCAGTTTAATGGGTGGATGAGTGAATGGTCTGAAGAAGATGAATGGATAGAATGTTGGATGGAATGTGCCTTATATTCTTGTAGAATGGAGAGACACAGCTCTCTACTGAGAGTAGCCTAGTGGATACAGATACAGGTGTAATCAATTTAACTGGCTAGTCTTAAGAGAGCCAGCCTGAGACAGAGTAGATTGTTTAAAAGTTGAATGTAGAGCGTCTAATTGATGTTGATAGGCAGACTGTTTAGAATGGTTGGATGAGTGAATGGTTTGAAGAAGATGAATGGATATAAAGTTGAATGGAATTAGGAGGACTTATTTTGATACTGTTGTGCGCAGAGGATACAGGGGAACAGAATATGTAGTCTTCAGAGAGATTGTAAAGCCTGAGAGAAACTGACAGTTGGTGCCCAGGTGGCTGACCAGCTGGGGTAACATTCTAATTGCTGCCGTGATGTCATAATGAGCCATGTTAAGTCTATGGGGGAAATTGTAACAGTTTTTAACTAATAGTTTAAAAAGTATAAAAAGTTACAAAGTTGAAAAATACAAAGCAGGCATGGCATAAGCAAGACCTACGCAACAACGTTTGTACGAAGTTTCTACGTTAAACGGTTGAAGCTGATTTGGCTGCGTTAGAAGAAGAAGTTTAATAATAACTAGAAATGCAATTCCAAGGAATTACCAGTGCATGAAAATGCAAAAATAGATAATGTAGATATGGTTACTAAGGTGTAGCTAGGGTAAACATGGTGGTTGCATAGTTTACAGAGAGTTGATAGTGTGAAGGTAGACAGTTTAAAGATGAAACGTTCCAGTTCTAACTTAACTAATGATTTCTATTCATGTTAAAATGTTGATTAGCTAACTTAGCTAATGATTTCTAGCAGTTACGCTAAAAATGCTTACTATGCTAGCAATGCTAACAATGCTAACCAGGTTGATTAGCTAACTTAACCGATGATTTCTAGCAGTAATGCTAAAAATGCTAACTATGTTAACAATGCTAAATTTGCTAACAATGCTAACCAGGTTGATTATCTAACTTAGTTGATGATTTTTTGCAGTTATGCTAAAAATGCCAACTATGCTAACAATGCTAACTATGCTAACCATGGTAACTAGCTAACTTGCTAGTGAGGACTCTTATTTTGAAACATTTGTTGCTAGGGTATCCATGGTGGCCACTATCAGGAAACAAGAAGTTACTGCAGTATAATCATGTTGGTTGCTATGGAAACGGTCATAAACACGTTTTAATGGTTGCTATGTTGGTTGCTAGGTACATGGAGGTTTCATGTAGTTGACTGGAGGCATAGTGGATGATAACTGACAGTTGGAATGGTTGAACAGTTCAATAGTTGAGTAGTTTCAATGGTTAAATGATTTAATAGTGTATTATTGCAGTGAGGACCTTTATTTTGAAACAGTTGTGGACAGAGGAAGTAGTGAAACAGGATCTGTAGTCTTAATGAGATTGTATGCTTAAAGCCTGAGACAGAAGGTGCTTCTCATAGCGTTTACGCGTCCTCTCTCGCTCCTCACTGATCTACATAAAGAATGATGGAGCGGCAACAATGGGATAGTCTAGCCCTTCTTCTATCTTTCTTTATGTAGATCATTGAGGATCGAGGAGCGAGGGAGGACATATAAACGCTGCTTGAGAGGGACCCACAGTAAATACTTTAAAAGTTGTATGTAGATAGTCTAATTAATGTTGATAGATAGAATGTTTAATGGATGTTGATAGGCAGATTGTTTAATAGATATTGATTGACAGTTTAATGGGTGGATGAGTGAATGGTCTGAAGAAGATGAATGGATAGAAGGTTGGATGGAATGTGCCTTATATTCTTGTTAAGAGAGACACTGATATAGCTCTCTGAGAGTAGTTGACACAGGTGTAATCAATTTAACTGGCTAGTCTTAAGAGAGCCAGAGTATCTTAAAGCCTGAGACAGAGTAAATAATTTAAAAGTTGAATGTAGATAGTCTAATTAATGTTGATAGACAGAGAGTTTAATGGATGTTGATAGACAGATTGTTTAATAGATGTTGATAGACAGTTTAATGGGTGGATGAGTGAATGGTCTGAAGAAGATGAATGGATAGAATGTTGGATGGAATGTGCCTTATATTCTTGTAGAATGGAGAGACACAGCTCTCTACTGAGAGTAGTGGATACAGATACAGGTGTAATCAATTTAACTGGCTAGTCTTAAGAGAGCCAGCCTGAGACAGAGTAGATTGTTTAAAAGTTCAATGTAGAGCGTCTAATTGATGTTGTTGATAGGCAGACTGTTTAGAATGGGTGGATGAGTGAATGGTTTGAAGAAGATGAATGGATATAAAGTTGGATGGAATTAGGAGGACTTATTTTGATACTGTTGTGCGCAGAGGATACAGGGGAACAGAATATGTAGTCTTCAGAGAGGAGCCTGAGAGAAACTGACAGTTGGTGCCCAGGTGGCTGACCAGCTGGGGTAACATTCTAATTGCTGCCGTGATGTCATAATGAGCAATGTTAAGTCTATGGGGGAAATGGTGATAGTTTTTAACTAATAGTTTAAAAAGTATAAAAGTTACAAAGTTGAAAAATACAAAGCACATATGGCATAAGCAAGACCTACGCAACAAAGTTTGAATGAAGTTTCTACGTTAAACGGTTGAAGCTGAATTGCGAGCGTTAGAAGAAGTTTAACTAGAAATGCAATTCCAAGGAATTACCAGTGCATGAAAATGCAAAAATAGATAGATAATGTAGATATGGTTACTAAGGTGTAGCTAGGGTAAACATGGTGGTTGCATAGTTTACAGAGAGTTGATAGTGTGAAGGTAGACAGTTTAAAGATGAAACGTTCCAGTTCTAACTTAACTAATGATTTCTATTCATGTTAAAATGTTGATTAGCTAAATTAGCTAATGATTTCTAGCAGTTACTTTAAAAATGTTTATTATGCTAGCAATGCTAACTTTACTAACAATGCTAACCAGGTTGATTAGCTAACTTAACCGATGATTTCTAGCAGTAATGCTAAAAATGCCAACTATGTTAACAATGCTAAATTTGCTAACAATGCTAACCAGGTTGATTAGCTAACTTAGTTGATGATTTTTTGCAGTTATGCTAAAAATGCTAACTATGCTAACAATGCTAACCATGCTAACTAGCTAACTTGCTAGTGAGGACTTTTATTTTGAAACATTTGTTGCTAGGGTATCCATGGTGGCCACTATCAGGAAACAAGAAGTTACTGCAGTATAATCATGTTGGTTGCTATGGAAACGGTCATAAACACTTAATTTTAATGGTGGCTATGTTGGTTGCTAGGTACATGGAGGTTTCATGTAGTTGACTGGAGGCATAGTGGATGATAACTGACAGTTGGAATGGTTGAATAGTTCAATAGTTGAGTAGTTTCAGTGGTTAAATGATTTAATAGTGTATTATTGCAGTGAGGACCTTTATTTTGAAACAGTTGTGGACAGAGGAAGTAGTGAAACAGGATCTGTAGTCTTAATGAGATTGTATGCTTAAAGCCTGAGACAGAAGGTGCCTCTCATATAGCGTTTACGCGTCCTCTCTCGCTCCTCACTGATCTACATAAAGAATGATGGAGCGGCAACAATGGGATAGTCTAGCCCTTCTTCTATCTTTCTTTATGTAGATCATTGAGGATCGAGGAGCGAGGGAGGACATATAAACGCTGCTTGAGAGGGACCCACAGTAAATACTTTAAAAGTTGTATGTAGATAGTCTAATTAATGTTGATAGACAGAATGTTTAATGGATGTTGATAGGCAGATTGTTTAATAGATATTGATTGACAGTTTAATGGGTGGATGAGTGAATGGTCTGAAGAAGATGAATGGATAGAAGGTTGGATGGAATGTGCCTTATATTCTTGTTAAGAGAGACACTGATACAGCTATCTGAGAGTAGTTGATACAGGTGTAATCAATTTAACTGGCTAGTCTTAAGAGAGCCAGAGTGTACTCTTAAAGCCTGAGACAGAGTAAATAATTTAAAAGTTGAATGTAGATAGTCTAATTAATGTTGATAGACAGAGAGTTTAATGGATGTTGATAGACAGATTGTTTAATAGATGTTGATAGACAGTTTAATGGGTGGATGAGTGAATGGTCTGAAGAAAATGAATGGATAGAATGTTGGATGGAATGTGCCTTATATTCTTGTAGAATGGAGAGACACAGCTCTCTACTGAGAGTAGTGGATACAGATACAGGTGTAATCAATTTAACTGGCTAGTCTTAAGAGAGCCAGCCTGAGACAGAGTAGATTGTTTAAAAGTTGAATGTAGAGCGTCTAATTGATGTTGATAGGCAGACTGTTTAGAATGGGTGGATGAGTGAATGGTTTGAAGAAGATGAATGGATATAAAGTTGGATGGAATTAGGAGGACTTATTTTGATACTGTTGTGCGCAGAGGATACAGGGGAACAGAATATGTAGTCTTCAGAGAGATTGTAAAGCCTGAGAGAAACTGACAGTTGGTGCCCAGGTGGCTGACCAGCTGGAGTAAGATTCTAATTGCTGCCGTGATGTCATAATGAGCAATGTTAAGTCTATGGGGGAAATTGTAATAGTTTTTAACTAATAGTTTAAAAAGTATAAAAGTTACAAAGTTGAAAAGTCATAGCACACATGTCCTAAGTAAGACCTACGTAACGCAGTTTGAATGAAGTTTCTACGTTAAACGGTTCTAGCTGATTTGCGTGCGTTAGAAGAAGAATAATAACTAGAAATGCAATTCCAAGGAATTACCAGTGCATGAAAATGCAAAAATAGATAGATAATGTAGATATGGTTACTAAGGTGTAGCTAGGGTAAACATGGTGGTTGCATAGTTTACAGAGAGTTGATAGTGTGAAGGTAGACAGTTTGAAGATGAAACGTTCCAGTTCTAACTTAACTAATGATTTCTATTCATGTTAAAATGTTGATTAGCTAACTTAGCTAATGATTTCTAGCAGTTACGCTAAAAATGCTTATTATGCCAGCAATGCTAACTTTACTAACAATGCTAACCAGGTTGATTAGCTAACTTAACCGATGATTTCTAGCAGTAATGCTAAAAATGCTAACTATGTTAACAATGCTAAATTTGCTAACAATGCTAACCAGGTTGATAAGCTAACTTAGTTGATAATTTTTTTGCAGTTATGCTAAAAATGCTAACTATGCTAACAATGCTAACTATGCTAACCATTCTAACTAGCTAACTTGCTAGTGAGGACTTTTATTTTGAAACATTTGTTGCTAGGGTATCCATGGTGGCCACTATCAGGAAACAAGAAGTTACTGCAGTATAATCATGTTGGTTGCTATGGAAACGGTCATAAATGCTTAATTTTAATGGTTGCTATGTTGGTTACTAGGTACATGGAGGTTTCATGTAGTTGACTGGAGGCATAGTGGATGATAACTGACAGTTGGAATGGTTGAACAGTTCAATAGTTGAGTAGTTTCAATGGTTAAATGATTTAATAGTGTATTATTGCAGTGAGGACCTTTATTTTGAAACAGTTGTGGACAGAGGAAGTAGTGAAACAGGATCTGTAGTCTTAATGAGATTGTATGCTTAAAGCCTGAGACAGAAGGTGCCTCTCATAGCGTTTACGCGTCCTCTCTCGCTCCTCACTGATCTACATAAAGAATGATGGAGCGGCAACAATGGGATAGTCTAGCCCTTCTTCTATCTTTCTTTATGTAGATCATTGAGGATCGAGGAGCGAGGGAGGACATATAAACGCTGCTTGAGAGGGACCCACAGTAAATACTTTAAAAGTTGTATGTAGATAGTCTAATTAATGTTGATAGATAGAATGTTTAATGGATGTTGATAGGCAGATTGTTTTATATTGATTGACAGTTTAATGGGTGGATGAGTGAATGGTCTGAAGAAGATGAATGGATAGAAGGTTGGATGGAATGTGCCTTATATTCTTGTTAAGAGAGACACTGATACAGCTCTCTGAGAGTAGTTGACAAAGGTGTAATCAATTTAACTGGCTAGTCTTAAGAGAGCCAGAGTACTCTTAAAGCCTGAGACAGAGTAAATAATTTAAAAGTTGAATGTAGATAGTCTAATTAATGTTGATAGACAGAGAGTTTAATGGATGTTGATAGACAGATTGTTTAATAGATGTTGATAGACAGTTTAATGGGTGGATGAGTGAATGGTCTGAAGAAGATGAATGGATAGAATGTTGGATGGAATGTGCCTTATATTCTTGTAGAATGGAGAGACACAGCTCTCTACTGAGAGTAGTGGATACAGATACAGGTGTAATCAATTTAACTGGCTAGTCTGAAGAGAGCCAGCCTGAGACAGAGTAGATTGTTTAAAAGTTCAATGTAGAGCGTCTAATTGATGTTGTTGATAGGCAGACTGTTTAGAATGGGTGGATGAGTGAATGGTTTGAAGAAGATGAATGGATATAAAGTTGGATGGAATTAGGAGGACTTATTTTGATACTGTTGTGCACAGAGGATACAGGGGAACAGAATATGTAGTCTTCAGAGAGGAGCCTGAGAGAAACTGACAGTTGGTGCCCAGGTGGCTGACCAGCTGGGGTAACATTCTAATTGCTGCCGTGATGTCATAATGAGCAATGTTAAGTCTATGGGGGAAATGGTGATAGTTTTTAACTAATAGTTTAAAAAGTATAAAAGTTACAAAGTTGAAAAATACAAAGCACATATGGCATAAGCAAGACCTACGCAACAAAGTTTGAATGAAGTTTCTACGTTAAACGGTTGAAGCTGAATTGCGAGCGTTAGAAGAAGAAGTTTAATAACTAGAAATGCAATTCCAAGGAATTACCAGTGCATGAAAATGCAAAAATAAATTATAGATAGATAATGTAGATATGGCTACTAAGGTGTAGCTAGGGTAAACATGGTGGTTGCATAGTTTAAAGAGAGTTGATAGTGTTTAGGTAGACATTTTAAAGCTTAAACATTCCTGTTCTAACTTAACTAATGATTTCTAACAGGTATTCTAAAATGTTAACTATGCTAACAATGATAACCAGGTTGATTGGTTTACTTGGCTAATGATTTCTAGCAGTAATGCTAAAAATGCTAACAATGCTAACCACGTTGATTAGCTAACTTAGCTAATCATTTTTAGCAGTTATGCTAAAAATGCTAACAATGTTAACTGTGCTAACAATGCTAACCAGGTTGATTTGCTAACTTAGCTAATCATTTTTAGCAGTTATGCTAAAAATGCTAACTATGCTAACAATGTTAACTATGCTAACCATGCTAACTAGCTAACTTGGTACTAAGGACTTTTATTTTGAAGCATTTGTTGATGGGGTATCCATGGCTGCCACTATCAGGAATAAAGAAGTTACTGTAGTAAAATCAGGTTGGTTGCTATGGAAACGGTCATAAACGCTTAATTTTGATGGTTGCTATGTTGGTTGCTAGGTGCATGGAGGTCTCATGTAGTTGACTGGAGGCATAGTTGATGATAACTGACAGTTGGAATGGTTGAACAGTTAAATAGTTGAGTAGTTTCAATGGTTAAATGATTTAATAGTGTATTATTGCAGTGAGGACTTTTATTTTGAAACAGTTGTGGAAAGAGGAAACAGTTAACAGGATATGTAGTCTTCACAGAGAGATTGTATGCTTAAAGCCTGAGAGAGAGAGGGCTGCTGCAGGTGGGGCTGGCCACCTGGCATAAGATTCTAATTGCTTAATGATCCGATTGTGATGTCATAGAGGCCAATGTTAAGTCTATGGGGAAATTTGTAATAGTTTTTAATTTATAATTTAAAAAGTATAAAAGTTACAAAGTTGAAAAATACTTAGCAGCCTTCCCCTATTTAAGACCTACGTTGCGACGTTTGAATGAAGTTTCTAAGTTAAACGGTTCAAGCTGAATAGAAAAAATGAATTTGATCAGCGGAATAATAATAACTAGAGATGTAATTCCAAGGAAATTACGAGTGCATGAAAATGCAAAAATGATGAGGACTTTTATTTTGAAACAGTTGTGGGTAGAGGAAACAGTTGAACAGGATATATAGTCTTAAGAGAGCCAGAAAGCCTGAGACAGAGAGTTGCTGCCAGGTGGCTTTGAACACCTGGCTTAAGATTCTAATTGCTTAACGACTTTATTGTGATGTCATAATCCAATGTTAAGTCTATGGGAGAAAAAATGTTTTAAAAAATTCATATAAATTAAACGATAAAGTTTTCAAAGATGAAAATTACATAGCTGAAGTCACCTAAGTAAGACCTACGCAGCGCAGTTTGAATGAAGTTTCTACGTTGAACGGTTGAAGCTGAATTGAACGCACAAAAAGTGTCTGAAGAAGAATAATAATATCGATAATAAGAATAAACAGCATAACAGTAGAGTGCATTTTCATGCACTCTAATAAGAAGAAGAAGCCTTGGAAGAACAGTACAGTGCATTTTCATGCACTGTAATAACTAGAAATGCAATTCCAAGGAATTACCAGTGCATGAAAATGCAAAAATAAATTATAGATAGATAATGTAGATATGGCTACTAAGGTGTAGCTAGGGTAAACATGGTGGTTGCATAGTTTAAAGAGAGTTGATAGTGTTTAGGTAGACATTTTAAAGCTTAAACATTCCTGTTCTAACTTAACTAATGATTTCTAACAGGTATTCTAAAATGTTAACTATGCTAACAATGATAACCAGGTTGATTGGTTTACTTGGCTAATGATTTCTAGCAGTAATGCTAAAAATGCTAACAATGCTAACAATGCTAACCACGTTGATTAGCTAACTTAGCTAATCATTTTTAGCAGTTATGCTAAAAATGCTAACAATGTTAACTGTGCTAACAATGCTAACCAGGTTGATTTGCTAACTTAGCTAATCATTTTTAGCAGTTATGCTAAAAATGCTAACTATGCTAACAATGTTAACTATGCTAACCATGCTAACTAGCTAACTTGGTACTAAGGACTTTTATTTTGAAGCATTTGTTGATGGGGTATCCATGGCTGCCACTATCAGGAATAAAGAAGTTACTGTAGTAAAATCAGGTTGGTTGCTATGGAAACGGTCATAAACGCTTAATTTTGATGGTTGCTATGTTGGTTGCTAGGTGCATGGAGGTCTCATGTAGTTGACTGGAGGCATAGTTGATGATAACTGACAGTTGGAATGGTTGAACAGTTAAATAGTTGAGTAGTTTCAATGGTTAAATGATTTAATAGTGTATTATTGCAGTGAGGACTTTTATTTTGAAACAGTTGTGGAAAGAGGAAACAGTTAACAGGATATGTAGTCTTCACAGAGAGATTGTATGCTTAAAGCCTGAGAGAGAGAGGGCTGCTGCAGGTGGGGCTGGCCACCTGGCATAAGATTCTAATTGCTTAATGATCCGATTGTGATGTCATAGAGGCCAATGTTAAGTCTATGGGGAAATTTGTAATAGTTTTTAATTTATAATTTAACCTCCTGAGACCCTGGATGTAAATTTGAATGCATTTTTCATTTCACTCCATTATTTTGGCTTAGTAGGGCATCATAAACATACAAAAAAATTTCACCTCTGTACATCAAGTAGTTTTTGAGAAAAACAATGTCCTCGTATGAGGACATTGGGTCTCTATTACCATAAAATACAATGAGATTGCCAATCCAGAAAGAATGTGAATATTCATGTGTGTACTCCAAGTGCCTAAGATTCAACTATTAAGAAAACAGTTTGTTTTTATTGAACAGAAATGTCCTGTTATTAATTTGGTTAAGTTTAGTGTTTATTTGTAAATGTTAGTTGTACGTATGGGTCACACCCATGTGGAGAGAAGTCTATCCACAATCAATTGAAGCAAAACAGTTCTGCTCTATTTGTTTCTTATTTGTTTATTTATTGGGGGCCAAGCAGCGAAGCTGCGAGGAACCCATTGTGATTCTTAGTTTTCTTATTGGGGGCCAAGCAGCGAAGCTGCGAGGACCCCATTGTGTTACTCTGTTTTCTTATTATTATTATGAATCCGCCATGGGAGTCAATGGCAGCCCATAGAACCGACTGGTGAAAAGTTGTAAAATTTGGCACACTGATTAGGGACAGTCCCATTATTCATGTCACCAAATTTCATGTCGGCACCTCGAACCCTCTAGCGCCACCAACAGGTCAAAGTTAGAGGTGCCTTCATGCACGTAACTTTTGACCCGTTGATCCGATTTTCAAAAGTCAGGTATCATTGGAATCCTTGGACCTGCCCGAGTTCAACGCACCCTATGACGTCATTTTCCGCCATGATGGATTTTCCGCCATTTTGGATTTCATCAAAAACACTTGAGAGCCTACTCCTCTCACAAATTTTTTCCGACCGACACCAAACTTGACGTGGAGAATCCACAGAATATGTTTTGCCAATGCATTGCTTTTTTTCTCCGGAAATATTACCGTTTGCTCAAAACAGCGAATCGAAATTCGTGGCGAAGCCGCCAAACAGGAAGTTGGCTCATATTTCAGCAACCCTTGCACGCATGAAAACCAAACTTAGTACATGGACTTGTGACTCCATCAGGAGGACGCTCAAGAAATTTGGTGACCTTTGACCTCTAGGATGCGCTGTTATTCAGAAACATGCTTTTTGGCCTATAACTGCTGTTGTGCTTAGAATTACAATGTACTAGTGATGTCTAGTAATACTTTGGAAGATACTTATGTCGACAGATGACAACTTGTGACATCAACCTAATTGATTCGGCCGCCATATTGGACTTAATCAAAAACACTAACACATTTCCCTAGGTCACAAATTTCCACTGATCCTCACCAAAATTGGCACAGACCATCTTCAGACCATGCCTTGTTAGTGTTCTGATTTCTGTAACAATTGACAGAAGCGTTTGCCCGTCGCAGCCAATCGAAATTCGCGGCGAAGCCGCCAAACAGGAAATGAGCCCATATCTTAGCTGCCTTTGCATCTATCAACACCAAACTTAGTATATGGACTTGTGACCCAATTGGGACGAAGCCCAATAAATTTGGTGACCTTTGACCTCGAGGGTATGAAGCCGCCAAACAGGAAGTGAGCTCATATCTCAGCAACCTTTGAATCTATCAAAACCAAACTTAGTGCATGGACTCGTGACCCGATCCTGAGGACGCTCAAGAAATTTGGTGACCTTTGACCTTTAGGATAGCTTCAATTAGCAAAAATGCAAGTTGGCTTGTAACTTTTGACGTGTTAGACATGAAACTTGTTCTGACTGCTTACGGCCATATGTCTCATTGCCGCATTGAGCCAACAGCGTCGAGTTGCCGTGGTTACTCCGGCCTACTGCTTGGCCCCCACATTGCTGCTTGCAGCTATATTTATTATTATTCCTCCGCCATGGAAGTCAATGGCAGCCCATAGAACCGACTGGTGAAAAGTTGTGAAATTTGGCACACTGATTAGGGACAGTCCCATGATTCATGTCACCAAATTTCATGTCGGCACCTCGAACCCTCTAGCGCCACCAACAGGTCAAAGTTAGAGGTGCCTTCATGCACGTAACTTTTGACCCGTTGATCCGATTTTCAAAAGTCAGGTATCATTGGAATCCTTGGACCTGCCCGAGTTCAACGCACCCTATGACGTCATTTTCCGCCATGATGGATTTTCCGCCATTTTGGATTTCATCAAAAACACTTGAGAGCCTACTCCTCTCACAAATTTTGTCCGACCGACACCAAACTTGACGTGGAGAATCCGCAGAATATGTTTTGCCAACGAATTGCTTTTTTTCTCCGGAAGTATTACCGTTTGCTCAAAACAGCGAATCGAAATTCGTGGCGAAGCCGCCAAACAGGAAGTTGGCTCATATTTCAGCAAACCTTGCACGCATCAAAACCAAACTTAGTACATGGACTTGTGACTCCATCAGGAGGACGCTCAAGAAATTTGGTGACCTTTGACCTCTAGGAGGCGCTGTTATTCAGAAACATGCTTTTTGGCCTATAACTGCTGTTGTGCTTAGAATTACAATGTACTAGTGATGTCTAGTAATACTTTTGAAGATACTTATGTCGACAGATGACAACTTGTGACATCAACCTAATTGATTCGGCCGCCATATTGGACTTAATCAAAAACACT
Source organism: Sardina pilchardus (assembly GCF_963854185.1). NCBI lineage: Eukaryota > Metazoa > Chordata > Actinopteri > Clupeiformes > Clupeidae > Sardina > Sardina pilchardus. The sequence goes on from NC_084999.1 coordinate 28,956,583, forward strand.
AACACATTTCCCTAGGTCACAAATTTCAACCGATCCTCACCAAAATTGGCACAGACCATCTTCAGACCATGCCTTGTTAGTGTTTTGATTTCTGTAACAATTGACAGAAGCGTTTGCCCGTCGCAGCCAATCGAAATTCGCGGCGAAGCCGCCAAACAGGAAATGAGCCCATATCTTAGCTGCCTTTGCATCTATCAACACCAAACTTAGTATATGGACTTGTGACCCAATTGGGACGAAGCCCAATAAATTTGGTGACCTTTGACCTCGAGGGTATGAAGCCACCAAACAGGAAGTGAGCTCATATCTCAGCAACCTTTGAATCTATCAAAACCAAACTTAGTGCATGGACTCGTGACCCGATCCTGAGGACGCTCAAGAAATTTGGTGACCTTTGACCTTTAGGATAGCTTCAATTAGCAAAAATGCAAGTTGGCTTGTAACTTTTGACGTGTTTGACATGAAACTTGTTCTGACTGCTTACGGCCATATGTCTCATTGCCGCATTGAGCCAACAGCGTCGAGTTGCCGTGGTTACTCCGGCCTACTGCTTGGCCCCCACATTGCTGCTTGCAGCTATATTTTATTTTTGTAATTCCTTCAATGGATTTATTTATTCAGGCTACTCTATTATGTCTATGTCCACACTTTGACTTCCATTATTGCTTTACAGTAGTTTGATATGGCCAATGAACGTCAATTTCCAATGTAATATGTAGCCTAAAAATTAAATTATGCGTACATTTCAGTCCCGATGTCCTCGTATGAGGACATGAAAGTTAAACACGTCCTGGTCTGTTTGCAATGATCGAAATGGGGGAAACTTGATGCCATATCATACTACAACTGTTCACAAACATATTAAAAAAAAAAAAATGTCATAACGTTCACTGGCACGTTACCATGACGATAGTTCTCACGCGTATGCCGGTAAAGCGTGGAGGTGGATTTCGACGCCATATTGCTTTTTCCCAAAACATTGTATTGTGTGTCTGATAACACTAGAGGGTAAAATGAAGTGTCCACATATAAGGACAACAGGTTTTTATTCAGAAAAAGTAAGCACAAGGTAAAGCAGAGCCTAAATGTAATGTCCTCATATGAGGACGCAGGGTCTCAGGAGGTTAAAAAGTATAAAAGTTACAAAGTTGAAAAATACTTAGCAGCCTTCCCCTATTTAAGACCTACGTTGCGACGTTTGAATGAAGTTTCTAAGTTAAACGGTTCAAGCTGAATAGAAAAAATGAATTTGATCAGCGGAATAATAATAATAAGAAGAAGAAGCCTTGGAAGAACAGTACAGTGCATTTTCATGCACTGTAATAATAAGAAGCCTAGGAAGAACAGTACAGTGCATTTTCATGCACTGTAACTAGAAATGCAATTCCAAGGAATTACCAGTGCATGAAAATGCAAAAATGTAAAGATATATAATGTTGATATGGTTACTAAGGTGTACTGTAGCTAAGGTAAACATGGTGGTTGCATAGTTTAAAGAAAGCTGATAGTCTGAAGGTAGACAGTTTAAAGCTTAAACATTCCAGTTCTAACTTAACTAATGATTTCTAACAGGTATGTTAACATGTTAGCTATGCTAAAAATGATAACCAGGTCAATTGGTTAACTTAGCTAATGATTTCTAGCAGTTATGGTAAAAATGCTAACTATGCTAACAATGCTAACCAGGTTGATTAGCTAACTTAGCTGATGATTTCTAGCAGTAATGCTAAAAATGCTAACTATGCTAACAATGCTAACTATGTTAACAATGCTAACCAGGTTGATTAGCTGTCTAAGTTGATGATTTCTAGCAGTTATGTTAACAATGTTAACTATGCTAACAATGACTATGCTAACAATGCTACCAGGTTGACTAGCTAACTTAGCTAATGATTTCTAGCAGTTATGCTAAAATGCTAACAATGCTAATTATGCTAACAATGCTAACTATGCTAACCATGCTAACTCGCTAGTGAGGACTTTTATGTTGAAACATTTGTTGCTAGGGTATCCATGGTGGCCATTATCAGGAATAAAGACGTTACTGTAGTAAAATCATGTTGGTTGCTATGGAAACGGTCATAAACGCTTAATTTTAATGGTTGCTATGTTGGTTGCTAGGTATGTGGAGGTTTCATTTAGTTGACTGGAGGCATAGTTGATGATAACTGACAGTTGGAATGGTTGAACAGTTAAATAGTTGAGTAGTTTCAATGGTTAAATGATTTAATAGTGTATTATTGCAGTGAGGACTTTTATTTTGAAACAGTTGTGGACAGAGGAAGTAGTGAAACAGGATCTGTAGTCTTAGGCTGTGTCCAGAAGTCAAGCGTGCACGCTGGATAGTACCTTCTTACCAGTAGCGTCTTAGTTAGCGTGCTCCTCAGTATGCGTCCCTACCTACATTTGAACAGCACTAACTAGTTGGCGTCACCTGACTCGGGGAGGGGGGTGTGTTGACAATTTGCATGACGTGTGGAGCTTGACCTGCGCTGCGCAATGGATTATGGGATACCTGAGGGCAAAAAAGATGCATCGATGCACGCTTGGAAATCACGCCAAACGAAGTACCCAACTAGTGAGAGCGCTTGACTTTCGGACAGTCTATTCTGACGTAACTTCCGGAAAATGCACACTGCCCAGCGCGCGTACTGATGTTTCAGACACAGCCTTAATGAGATTGTACACTTAAAGCCTGAGAGAGAGAGAGCTGCTGCACCTGGACTGGCCACCTGGCATAAGATTCTAATTGCCCTATTATGATGTCATAATCACAATGTTAAGTCTATGGGGGGAATTTTAATAGTTTTTAATTAATAGTTTAAAAAGTATAAAAGTTACAAAGTTGAAAAATACAAAGCACACATGGCATAAGCAAGACCTACGCAACAAAGTTTGAATGAAGTTTCTACGTTAAACAGTTCAAGCTGAATTGCGCGCCTTAGAAGAAGAAAAATAAAGACTAGAAATGCAATTCCAAGGAATTACCAGTGCATGAAAATGCAAAAATAGATAGATAATGTAGATATGGTTACTAAGGTGTAGCTAGGGTAAACACGGTGGTTGCATAGTTTACAGACAGTTGATAGTGTGAAGGTAGACAGTTTAAAGATGAAACATTCCAGTTCTAACTTAACTAATGCTTTCTATTCATGTTAAAATGTTGATTAGCTAACTTAGCTAATGATTTCTAGCAGTTATGCTAAAAATGCTTATTATGCTAGCAATGCTAACTTTACTAATAATGCTAACCAGGTTGATTAGCTAACTTAACTGATGATTTCTAGCAGTAATGTTAAAAATGCTAACTATGCTAACAATGCTAAATTTGCTAACAATGCTAACCAGGTTGATTAGCTAACTTAGTTGATGATTTTTTGCAGTTATGCTAAAAATGCTAACTATGCTAACAATGCTAACTATGCTAACCATGCTAACTAGCTAACTTGCTAGTGAGGACTTTTATTTTGAAACATTTGTTGCTAGGGTATCCATGGTGGCCACTATCAGGAAACAATAAGTTACTGCAGTATAATCATGTTGGTTGCTATGGAAACGGTCATAAACACTTAATTTTAATGGTTGCTATGTTGGTTGCTAGGTACATGGAGGTTTCATGTAGTTGACTGGAGGCATAGTGGATGATAACTGACAGTTGGAATGGTTGAACAGTTCAATAGTTGAGTAGTTTCAGTGGTATTATTGCAGTGAGGACCTTTATTTTGAAACAGTTGTGGACAGAGGAAGTAGTGAAACAGGATCTGTAGTCTTAATGAGATTGTATGCTTAAAGCCTGAGACAGAAGGTGCCCCTCATATAGCGTTTATGCGTCCTCTCTCGCTCCTCACTGATCTACATAAAGAATGATGGAGCGGCAACAATGGGATAGTCTAGCCCTTCTTCTATCTTTCTTTATGTAGATCATTGAGGATCGAGGAGCGAGGGAGGACATATAAACGCTGCTTGAGAGGGACCCACAGTAAATACTTTAAAAGTTGTATGTAGATAGTCTAATTAATGTTGATAGACAGAATGTTTAATGGATGTTGATAGGCAGATTGTTTAATAGATATTGATTGACAGTTTAATGGGTGGATGAGTGAATGGTCTGAAGAAGATGAATGGATAGAAGGTTGGATGGAATGTGCCTTATATTCTTGTTAAGAGAGACACTGACAGCTCTCTGAGAGTAGTTGATACAGGTGTAATCAATTTAACTGGCTAGTCTTAAGAGAGACAGAGTGTAGCCTACTCTTAAAGCCTGAGACAGAGTAAATAATTTAAAAGTTGAATGTAGATAGTCTAATTAATGTTGATAGACAGAGAGTTTAATGGATGTTGATAGACAGATTGTTTAATAGATGTTGATAGACAGTTTAATGGGTGGATGAGTGAATGGTCTGAAGAAGATGAATGGATAGAATGTTGGATGGAATGTGCCTTATATTCTTGTAGAATGGAGAGACACAGCTCTCTACTGAGAGTAGTGGATACAGATACAGGTGTAATCAATTTAACTGGCTAGTCTTAAGAGAGCCAGCCTGAGACAGAGTAGATTGTTTAAAAGTTGAATGTAGAGCGTCTTATTGATGTTGATAGGCAGACTGTTTAGAATGGGTGGATGAGTGAATGGTTTGAAGAAGATGAATGGATATAAAGTTGGATGGAATTAGGAGGACTTATTTTGATACTGTTGTGCGCAGAGGATACAGGGGAACATAATATGTAGTCTTCAGAGAGATTGTATGGTAGAGAAACTGACAGTTGGTGCCCAGGTGGCCGGCCACCTGGCCTAAGATTCTAATTGCTGCCGTGATGTCACAATGAGCAATGTTAAGTCTATGGGGAAATAGCTCAATGTTAAATCTATGGGGAAATCGTTTTTTAATTCATAGTTTAAAAAGTATGAAAGTTACAAAGTTGAAAAATACAAAGCACACATGGCATAAGCGAGACCTACGCAACAAAGTTTGAATGAAGTTTCTACGTTAAACGGTTCAAGCTGAATTGCGTGCGTTAGAAGAAGATTAATAACTAGAAATGCAATTCCAAGGAATTACCAGTGCATGAAAATGCAAAAATAGATAGATAATGTAGATATGGTTACTAAGGTGTAGCTAGGGTAAACATGGTGGTTGCATAGTTTACAGAGAGTTGATAGTGTGAAGGTAGACAGTTTAAAGCTGAAACATTCCAGTTCTAACTTAACTAATGATTTCTATTCATGTTAAAATGTTGATTAGCTAACTTAGCTAATGATTTCTATCAATTATGCTAAAAATGCTAACTATGTTAGCAATGCTAACTTTACTAACAATGCTTACCAGGTTGATTACCTAACTTAACCGATGATTTCTAGCAGTAATGCTAAAAATGCTAACTATACTAACAATGCTAAATATGCTAACAATGCTAACCAGGTTGATTAGCTAACTTAGCTAATCATTTCTAACAGCTATGTTAAAAATGCTAACTATGGTAACAATGCTAACTATGCTAACTAGTTAACTTGCTAATGAGGACTTTTAATTTGAAACATTTGTTGATAGGGTATCCATGGTGGCCACTATCAGGAATAAAGAAGTTACTGCAGTATAATCATGTTGGTTGCTATGGAAACGGTCATAAACGCTTAATTTTAATGGTTGCTATGTTGGTTGCTAGGTATTTGGAGGTTTCATGTAGTTGACTGGAGGCATAGTTGATGATAACTGACAGTTGGAATGGTTGAACAGTTAAATAGTTGAGTAGTTACTATGGTTAAATGATTTAATAGTGTATTATTGCAGTGAGGACTTTTATTTTGAAACAGTTGTGGACAGAGGAAGTAGTGAAACAGGATCTGTAGTCTTAATGAGATTGTATGCTTAAAGCCTGAGACAGAAGGTGCCTCTCATATAGCGTTTACGCGTCCTCTCTCGCTCCTCGATCCTCACTGATCTACATAGAGAATGATGGAGCGGCAACAATGGGATAGTCTAGCCCTTCTTCTATCTTTCTTTATGTAGATCATTGAGGATCGAGGAGCGAGGGAGGACATATAAACACTGCTTGAGAGGCACCCACAGTAAATACTTTAAAAGTTGTATGTAGATAGTCTAATTAGAGTGCATGAAAATGCACTCTACTGTTATGCTGTTTATTCTTATTAGAGTGCATGCAAATGCACTCTACTGTTATCCGACATCTTCTTATTATCGATATTATTCTTCTTCAGACACTTTTTGTGCGTTCAATTCAGCTTCAACCGTTTAACGTAGAAACTTCATTCAAACTGCGCTGCGTAGGTCTTACTTAGGTGACTTCAGCTATATATTTTTCAACTTTGAAAACTTTATCGTTGAATTTATATAAATTTTTTAAAACATTTTTTCTCCCATAGACTTAACATTGGATTATGACATCATAATAGGGCAATTAGAATCTTATGCCAGGTGGCCAGCACCACCTGCAGCAGCTCTCTCTCTCTCAGGCTTTAAGCATACAATCTCTCTGAAGACTACACATATCCTGTAAAACTGTTTCCTCTGTCCACAACTGTTTCAAAATAAAAGTCCTCACTGCAATAATACACTATTAAATCATTTAACCATTGAAACTACTCAACTATTTAACTGTTCAACCATTCCAACTGTCAGTTATCATCAACTATGCCTCCAGTCAACTACATGAAACCTCCATGTACCTAGCAACCAACATAGCAACCATTAAAATTAAGCGTTTATGACCGTTTCCATAGCAACCAACATGATTTTACTACAGTAACTTCTTTATTCCTGATAGTGGCCACCATAGATACCCTATCAACAAATGTTTCAAAATAAAAGTCCTCACTAGCAAGTTAGCTAGTTAGCATGGTTAGCATTGTTAGCATAGTTAGCATTTTTAGCATAACTGCTAGAAATGGTTAGCTAAGTTAGCTAATCAACCTGGTTAGCATTGTTAGCTTTGTTAGCATAGTTAGCATTTTTAGCATAACTGCTAGAAATCATTAGTTCAGTTAGAACTGTAATGTTTAAGCTTTAAACTGTCTACCTTCACACTATCAGCTTTCTTTAAACTATGAAACCACCATGTTTACCCTAGCTACACCTTAGTAACTATATCTACATTATCTACTGTATCTATACATTTTTGCATTTTCATGCACTCGTAATTTCCCTGGAATTACATTCTCTAGTTATCGATATTATTATTCTTCTTCAGACACTTTTTGTGCGTTCAATTCAGCTTCAACCGTTCGACGTAGAAACTTAATTCAAACTGCGCTGCGTAGGTCTTACTTAGGTGACTTCAGCTATGTTATTTTCATCTTTGAAAACTTTATCGTTTAATTTATATGAATTTTTTAAAACATTTTTTCTCCCATAGACTTAACATTGGATTATGACATCACAATAAAGTCGTTAAGCAATTAGAATCTTAAGCCAGGTGTTCAAAGCCACCTGGCAGCAACTCTCTGTCTTTCTCAGGCTTTCTGGCTCTCTTAAGACTACATATCCTGTTCAACTGTTGCCTCTACCCACAACTGTTTCAAAATAAAAGTCCTCATCATTTTTGCATTTTCATGCACTCGTAATTTCCTTGGAATTACATCTCTAGTTAATGTTGATAGACAGAATGTTTAATGGATGTTGATTGGCAGATTGTTTAATAGATATTGATTGACAGTCTAATGGGTAGATGAGTGAATGGTCTGAAGAAGATGAATGGATAGAAGGTTGGATGGAATGTGCCTTATATTCTTGTTAAGAGAGACACTGATACAGCTCTCTGAGAGTAGTTGATACAGGTGTAATCAATTTAACTGGCTAGTCTTAAGAGAGCCAGTAAAGCCTGAGACAGAGTAAATCATTTAAAAGTTGAATGTAGATAGTCTAATTAATGTTGATAGACAGAGAGTTTAATGGATGTTGATAGACAGAGAGTTTAATGGATGTTGATAGACAGTTTAATGGGTGGATGAGTGAATGGTCTGAAGAAGATGAATGGATAGAAAGTTGGATGGAATGTGCCTTATATTCTTGTAGAATGGAGAGACACAGCTCTCTACTGAGAGTAGTGGATACAGATACAGGTGTAATCAATTTAACTGGCTAGTCTTAAGAGACCCAGAGTGTGTCCTTAAAGCCTGAGACAGAGTAGATTGTTTAAAAGTTGAATGTAGATCGTCTAATTGATGTTGATAGGCAGACTGTTTAGAATGGGTGGATGAGTGAATGGTTTGAAGAAGATGAATGGATAGAAAGTTGGATGGAATTAGGAAGACTTATGTTGATACAGTTGATACAGGGGGACAGAAAATGTAGTCTCAAGAGCCTGAGAGAGAGAGAGAGAGCTGCTGCACCTGGACTGGCCACCTGGCGTAACATTCTAATTGCTGCCGTGATGTCATAATGAGCAATGTTAAGTCTATGGGGAAATGTTTAATAGTTTTTAATTTACAGTTTAAAAAGTATAAAAGTTACAAAGTTGAAAAATATATTGCACAGGTCTCCTTAGTAAGACCTACGTAGCAAAGTTTGAATCAAGTTTCTACGTTAAACGGTTCAAGCTGAATTGCGAGCGTTAGAAGAAGTTGGATTAATAACTAGAAATGCAATTCCAAGGAATTACCAGTGCATGAAAATGCAAAAATAGATAGATAATGTAGATATGGTTACTAAGGTGTAGCTAGGGTAAACATGGTGGTTGCATTGTTTACAAAGAGTTGATAGTGTGAAGGTAGACAGTTAAAAGATGAAACATTCCAGTTCTAACTTAACTAATGATTTCTATTCATGTTAAAATGTTGATTTGCTAACTTAGCTAATGATTTCTAGCAGTTAAGCTAAAAATGCTAATTAAGCTAGCAATGCTAACTTTACTAACAATGCTAACCAGGTTGATTAGCTAACTTAACAGATGATTTCTAGCAGTAATGCTAAAAATGCTAACCATGCTAACAATGCTAAATGTGCTAACAATGCTAACCAGGTTGATTAGATAACTTAGTTGATGATTTTTTGCAGTTATGCTAAAAAATGCTAACTATGCTAACAATGCTAACTATGCTAGCAATGCTAACTATGCTAACCATGCTAACTAGCTAACTTGCTAGTGAGGACTTTTATTTTGAAACATTTGTTGCTAGGGTATCCTTGGTGGCCACTATCAGGAAACAAGAAGTTACTGCAGTATAATCATGTTGGTTGCTATGGAAACGGTCATAAACACTTAATTTTAATGGTTGCTATGTTGGTTGCTAGGTACATGGAGGTTTCATGTAGTTGACTGGAGGCATAGTGGATGATAACTGACAGTTGGAATGGTTGAACAGTTCAATAGTTGAGTAGTTTCAATGGTTAAATGATTTAATAGTGTATTATTGCAGTGAGGACTTTTATTTTGAAACAGTTGTGGACAGAGGAAACAGTTAACAGGATATGTAGTCTTCTAAGAGACTGTATGCTTAAAGCCAGAGAAACTGACAGTTGGTGCCCAGGTGGCCGGCCACCTGGCGTAAGATTCTAATTGCTGCCGTGATGTCATAATGAGCAATGTTAAGTCTATGGGGGAAATTGTAATAGTTTTTAACTAATAGTTTAAAAAGTATAAAAGTTACAAAGTTGAAAAATACAAAGCACACATCGCGTAAGTAAGACCTACGCGACATAGTTTGAATGGAGTTTCTACGTTAAGCGGTTGAAGCTGAATTGCGTGCGTTAGAAGAAGAACTAGAAATGCAATTCCAAGGAATTACCAGTGCATGAAAATGCTAAAAAAGATAGATAATGTAGATATGGTTACTAAGGTGTAGCTAGGGTAAACATGGTGGTTGCATAGTTTACAGAGAGTTGATAGTGTGAAGGTAGACAGTTTAAAGATGAAACATTCCAGTTCTAACTTAACTAATGATTTCTATTCATGTTAAAATGTTGATTAGCTAACTTAGCTAATGATTTCTAGCAGTTAAGCTAAAAATGCTAATTATGCTAGCAATGCTAACTTTACTAACAATGCTAACCAGGTTGATTAGCTAACTTATCGATGATTTCTAGCAGTAATGTTAAAAATGCTAACTATGCTAACAATGCTAAATTTGCTGACAATGCTAACCAGGTTGATTAGCTAACTTAGTTGATGATTTTTTGCAGTTATGCTAAAAATGCTAACTATGTTAACAATGTTAACTATGCTAACTAGCTAACTTGCTAGTGAGGACTTTTATTTTGAAACATTTGTTGCTAGGGTATCCATGGTGGCCACTATCAGGAAACAAGAAGTTACTGCAGTATAATCATGTTGGTTGCTATGGAAACGGTCATAAACACTTTTTAATGGTTGCTATGTTGGTTGCTAGGTACATGGAGGTTTCATGTAGTTGACTGGAGGCATAGTGGATGATAACTGACAGTTGGAATGGTTGAACAGTTCAATAGTTGAGTAGTTTCAATGGTTAAATGATTTAATAGTGTATTATTGCAGTGAGGACCTTTATTTTGAAACAGTTGTGGACAGAGGAAGTAGTGAAACAGGATCTGTAGTCTTAATGAGATTGTATGCTTAAAGCCTGAGACAGAAGGTGCTTCTCATAGCGTTTACGCGTCCTCTCTCGCTCCTCACTGATCTACATAAAGAATGATGGAGCGGCAACAATGGGATAGTCTAGCCCTTCTTCTATCTTTCTTTATGTAGATCATTGAGGATCGAGGATCGAGGGAGGACATATAAACGCTGCTTGAGAGGGACCCACAGTAAATACTTTAAAAGTTGTATGTAGATAGTCTAATTAATGTTGATAGATAGAATGTTTAATGGATGTTGATAGGCAGATTGTTTAATAGATATTGATTGACAGTTTAATGGGTGGATGAGTGAATGGTCTGAAGAAGATGAATGGATAGAAGGTTGGATGGAATGTGCCTTATATTCTTGTTAAGAGAGACACTGATACATCTCTCTGAGAGTAGTTGACACAGGTGTAATCAATTTAACTGGCTAGTCTTAAGAGAGCCAGAGTATCTTAAAGCCTGAGACAGAGTAAATAATTTAAAAGTTGAATGTAGATAGTCTAATTAATGTTGATAGACAGAGAGTTTAATGGATGTTAGACAGATTGTTTAATAGATGTTGATAGACAGTTTAATGGGTGGATGAGTGAATGGTCTGAAGAAGATGAATGGATAGAATGTTGGATGGAATGTGCCTTATATTCTTGTAGAATGGAGAGACACAGCTCTCTACTGAGAGTAGTGGATACAGATACAGGTGTAATCAATTTAACTGGCTAGTCTTAAGAGAGCCAGCCTGAGACAGAGTAGATTGTTTAAAAGTTCAATGTAGAGCGTCTAATTTATGTTGTTGATAGGCAGACTGTTTAGAATGGGTGGATGAGTGAATGGTTTGAAGAAGATGAATGGATATAAAGTTGGATGGAATTAGGAGGACTTATTTTGATACTGTTGTGCGCAGAGGATACAGGGGAACAGAATATGTAGTCTTCAGAGAGGAGCCTGAGAGAAACTGACAGTTGGTGCCCAGGTGGCTGACCAGCTGGGGTAACATTCTAATTGCTGCCGTGATGTCATAATGAGCAATGTTAAGTCTATGGGGGAAATGGTGATAGTTTTTAACTAATAGTTTAAAAAGTATAAAAGTTACAAAGTTGAAAAATATAAAGCACATATGGCATAAGCAAGACCTACGCAACAAAGTTTGAATGAAGTTTCTACGTTAAACGGTTGAAGCTGAATTGCGAGCGTTAGAAGAAGAAGTTTAATAATAATAACTAGAAATGCAATTCCAAGGAATTACCAGTGCATGAAAATGCAAAAATAGATAGATAATGTAGATATGGTTACTAAGGTGTAGCTAGGGTAAACATGGTGGTTGCATAGTTTACAGAGAGTTGATAGTGTGAAGGTAGACAGTTTAAAGATGAAACGTTCCAGTTCTAACTTAACTAATGATTTCTATTCATGTTAAAATGTTGATTAGCTAACTTAGCTAATGATTTCTAGCAGTTACGCTAAAAATGCTTACTATGCTAGCAATGCTAAAAATGCTAACCAGGTTGATTAGCTAACTTAACCGATGATTTCTAGCAGTAATGCTAAAAATGCTAACTATGCTAACAATGCTAAATTTGCTAACAATGCTAACCAGGTTGATTAGCTAACTTAGTTGATGATTTTTTGCAGTTATGCTAAAAATGCTAACTATGCTAACAATGCTAACTATGCTAACCATGGTAACTAGCTAACTTGCTAGTGAGGACTTTTATTTTGAAACATTTGTTGCTAGGGTATCCATGGTGGCCACTATCAGGAAACAAGAAGTTACTGCAGTATAATCATGTTGGTTGCTATGGAAACGGTCATAAACACTTTTTAATGGTTGCTATGTTGGTTGCTAGGTACATGGAGGTTTCATGTAGTTGACTGGAGGCATAGTGGATGATAACTGACAGTTGGAATGGTTGAACAGTTCAATAGTTGAGTAGTTTCAATGGTTAAATGATTTAATAGTGTATTATTGCAGTGAGGACCTTTATTTTGAAACAGTTGTGGACATAGGAAGTAGTGAAACAGGATCTGTAGTCTTAATGAGATTGTATGCTTAAAGCCTGAGACAGAAGGTGCTTCTCATAGCGTTTACGCGTCCTCTCTCGCTCCTCACTGATCTACATAAAGAATGATGGAGCGGAAACAATGGGATAGTCTAGCCCTTCTTCTATCTTTCTTTATGTAGATCATTGAGGATCGAGGATCGAGGGAGGACATATAAACGCTGCTTGAGAGGGACCCACAGTAAATACTTTAAAAGTTGTATGTAGATAGTCTAATTAATGTTGATAGATAGAATGTTTAATGGATGTTGATAGGCAGATTGTTTAATAGATATTGATTGACAGTTTAATGGGTGGATGAGTGAATGGTCTGAAGAAGATGAATGGATAGAAGGTTGGATGGAATGTGCCTTATATTCTTGTTAAGAGAGACACTGATACAGCTCTCTGAGAGTAGTTGACACAGGTGTAATCAATTTAACTGGCTAGTCTTAAGAGAGCCAGAGTATCTTAAAGCCTGAGACAGAGTAAATAATTTAAAAGTTGAATGTAGATAGTCTAATTAATGTTGATAGACAGAGAGTTTAATGGATGTTAGACAGATTGTTTAATAGATGTTGATAGACAGTTTAATGGGTGGATGAGTGAATGGTCTGAAGAAGATGAATGGATAGAATGTTGGATGGAATGTGCCTTATATTCTTGTAGAATGGAGAGACACAGCTCTCTACTGAGAGTAGTGGATACAGATACAGGTGTAATCAATTTAACTGGCTAGTCTTAAGAGAGCCAGCCTGAGACAGAGTAGATTGTTTAAAAGTTCAATGTAGAGCGTCTAATTGATGTTGTTGATAGGCAGACTGTTTAGAATGGGTGGATGAGTGAATGGTTTGAAGAAGATGAATGGATATAAAGTTGGATGGAATTAGGAGGACTTATTTTGATACTGTTGTGCGCAGAGGATACAGGGGAACAGAATATGTAGTCTTCAGAGAGGAGCCTGAGAGAAACTGACAGTTGGTGCCCAGGTGGCTGACCAGCTGGGGTAACATTCTAATTGCTGCCGTGATGTCATAATGAGCAATGTTAAGTCTATGGGGGAAATGGTGATAGTTTTTAACTAATAGTTTAAAAAGTATAAAAGTTACAAAGTTGAAAAATATAAAGCACATATGGCATAAGCAAGACCTACGCAACAAAGTTTGAATGAAGTTTCTACGTTAAACGGTTGAAGCTGAATTGCGAGCGTTAGAAGAAGAAGTTTAATAATAACTAGAAATGCAATTCCAAGGAATTACCAGTGCATGAAAATGCAAAAATAGATAGATAATGTAGATATGGTTACTAAGGTGTAGCTAGGGTAAACATGGTGGTTGCATAGTTTACAGAGAGTTGATAGTGTGAACGTAGACAGTTTAAAGATGAAACATTCCAGTTCTAACTTAACTAATGATTTCTATTCATGTTAAAATGTTGATTAGCTAACTTAGCTAATGATTTCTAGCAGTTATGCTAAAAATGCTAATTATGCTAGCAATGCTAACTTTACTAACAATGCTAACCAGGTTGATTAGCTAGCTAAACCGATGATTTCTAGCAGTAATGCTAAAAATGCTAACTATGCTAACAATGTTAAATTTGCTAACAATGCTAACCAGGTTGATTAGCTAACTTAGTTGATGATTTTTGCAGTTATGCTAAAAATGCTAACTATGTTAACAATGCTAACTATGCTAACTAGCTAACTTGCTAGTGAGGACTTTTATTTTGAAATATTTGTTGCTAGGGTATCCATGGTGGCCACTATCAGGAAATAAGAAGTTACTGCAGTATAATCATGTTGATTGCTATGGAAACGGTCATAAACACTTAATTTTAATGATTGCTATGTTGGTTGCTAGGTACATGGAGGTTTCATGTAGTTGACTGGAGGCATAGTGGATGATAACTGACAGTTGGAATGGTTGAACAGTTCAATAGTTGAGTAGTTTCAATGGTTAAATGATTTAATAGTGTATTATTGCAGTGAGGACTTTTATTTTGAAACAGTTGTGGACAGAGGAAACAGTTAACAGGATATGTAGTCTTCTGAGAGACTGTATGCTTAAAGCCAGAGAAACTGACAGTTGGTGCCCAGGTGGCCGGCCACCTGGCGTAAGATTCTAATTGCTGCCGTGATGTCATAATGAGCAATGTTAAGTCTATGGGGGGAATTGTAATAGTTTTTAACTAATAGTTTAAAAAGTATAAAAGTTACAAAGTTGAAAAATACAAAGCACACATGGCATAAGCAAGACCTACGCAACAAAGTTTGAATGAAGTTTCTACGTTAAACGGTTCAAGCTGAATTGCGTGCGTTAGAAGAAGAATAATAAAAAGTTGAAGAAGCCTAGGAAGAACAGTACAGTGCATTTTCATGCACTGTAATAATAAGAAGAATAGGAAGAACAGTACAGTGCATTTTCATGCACTGTAATAATAAGAAGTTGAAGCCTAGGAAGAACAGTACAGTGCATTTTCATGCACTGTAATAATAAGAAACCTAGGAAGAACAATATAGTGCATTTTCATGCACTATAATAAGAAGAAAAGGAAGAACAGTACAGTGCATTTTCATGCACTGTAATAATAAGAAGAAGAAGCCTAGGAAGAACAGTACAGTGCATTTTCATGCACTGTAATAATAATAAGAAGAATAGGAAGAACAGTACAGTGCATTTTCATGCACTGTACAGTAATAATAATAAGAAGACTTGGAATAACAGTACAGTGCATTTTCATGCACTGTAATAAGAAGATATCGGATAACAGTAGAGTGCATTTTCATGCACTCTAATAAGAAAACTTGGAATAACAGTATAGTGCATTTTCATGCACTATAATAAGAAGAAAAAGCCTAGGAAGAACAGTACAGTGCATTTTCATGCACTGTAATAAGAAGTTTTGGAATATCAGTACAGTGCATTTTCATGCACTGTAATAATAATAAGAATAGGAAGAACAGTACAGTGCATTTTCATGCACTGTAATAAACATTTTGAAAATTGCCATGGCATGATCATTGGCACCTGACCGTCACAAATCACTGAACATGAACAACCCTGATGAATGACTGAGAATAGCATGGACCATAGCATGTTCATTACACTGTTATAGCAGTTTTATAATCAATATGGTAACCTGTTTCAGTTAAAGAATATGTCTTAGATATCTCACATTCTCAAATCCATTAAACAAACACAAGCACTGAGGAGGTGTCTAATGAATCAAGTCAAGTTCATTTTAAAGGTCAGATTGAAATGACCTTGGTGTATAGTCAGTGCCTTTCTCTACTAATGACCAAAAGCACCCCAGTCTTCTTCACTCATATCCAGGTCAGGTCAACAGTCAGGTCAACAGTCAGGTTATATACAGTATATACTGTGGACACATTGTTTAACATTGTAGTGTATGCTGTGTGTGGTGTCTTAAGCTGCTGGGATCTTGAATTTCCCCTTGGGGATCAATAAAATGTCTATCTATCTATCTATCTATCTATCTATCTACTGCTACTACTGCATTGCTACTATAGTCTCTTGGGCCACATTGTCTGAATAAAACTGCGTCCCGAGCGGCACCTGGGCGCCTGAAAGGAGGGTTGCGTGTGTCTCGCGTTCACGGCTGATTGCAGAACTGCCCTCTCAGGAGGCCTCTTGTCTTTGGGGGGGTGAGGGGGGCACTGAAGAGGCGCCGCTGATTGTACAAGCCCTCTTCATTTGGTATGAAAAAAAGGCACGGAGCAGTATAAGGAGCTGGAGCAGGGCTGTCTGGGCTGTCTGGGTGGCTGGCACAGTACAGGGAGCTTAGCCTGTTTGGCCTAAGCATTGACTCCTAATCATTACTTAAGCTGCCCACAAGGGGTGAAGCAGTGGCCTCGGCAAATATGACAACCTGCTTTGTGAGAACAGAACAGCCGCGGTGAGTAGGGGGAGAAGAAAATGAACATCTCCCGACAAATCTCGCTTATGACGGAGAGGGGGATGTGTGTGTGTGTGTGTGTGTGTGTGTGTGTGTGTGGCTGGGGGTGGGGGGGTTGGTAGTGCAAATTCAATTATTTATTTGTGCCTCTGTCTGGCCTCCGGGCTTGGTACACAATCTAAATGGTAATAGCAGCCATGTTTTTTTTTCTCTCCACATTTCCTTTTCACCCATAGGTCTCAGCAGTTGATATTCATTGGGCCTAAGCTAAGTGGGACGACTCCTCCATTGCCACATCTTCATTATCACGCTGCCTGAGCGTCTCGCATTTAATGATCAAGTGTGATCCTCCACCGACGCTGAATGCAATAGGCACTGAATGGGCACAACAACAGAGCGAGCGTCGCGCAGCGTGAGAACTGTATGCTGGAGATTACTGTTATTGGACTCTGGAGTTAATGATCTAATGCAGCTCCAGACTTCCTCCTGGGGTGAAACACTTGGACTGTCAGCAGAAACTGACTCACCAACTAGAACTAGAGGACGAGGACCTTCGAGTGTGATGACTGCTAATGGAATAATTGCTCATAGCATTCAACTTAAGGGGCTTTACTAATCCTTTCGCTTAAAATGAAAGATTGTTGTTCGTGATTGTTATTCTCAACTGTCTATTTACAGCCATTCATTATCAGCTGGTTAATTGTATTCAATATATAGGCCCACACAGTGGCACTGAACTTCACGGTGCTGTGGTACATCTGTGCAAAGGTGACACTAAAAATAAACTTTCCCATTTCCTTTGACAAAAAATATTCTCCGGGACGTCTTCTTGTCAGCAGATCTATTAATATTGAGTCTTTCAACTTGAAGACGCCGCCACGTTCTATGGTCGACAGGCCAGGCTGATTTCCTCTGAGAAGGTGGCAGAAAGTGTCAGCCGAACACACATTCAAACAGACAAAAGAAGAAAAGTGGTCAGGAGGCGAAGACGAGATGTGTGGCTCTGATGCTACTGCATTGTTTTCAAAGGGGGATAATAGAACAGCGCGTGGCTAGTGTTAGCTTGCCATCTTCCATATGCCGAGCTAAATTGCTTTCATCTCGACTGGGTTTTGCCTTTGTTGCAATGTGACAAGGCTGCTGATTAGACCGGAGGGCGGGGGATCAATACCACCGTGGGCCTCGACGCCCGAACCAACGAGGGGAAAGAAAATCAGCACCTAGCCTTTCGCTTTGTCTTTCACCGACGGACAGCAATTCGCACCCGCCCGATGTGATCGGTCGGCATCGGAGCTGGCGCCGTCCTGTGACACGCGATATTGGAGGAGTGGAGGGTGCGAGGCTCAATCGGCCGCCGTGAGGGCCGGTCACTTACCCGTAGCTAAAGACGTCAGACAAAAAAGCGGAGCGATGACAATGGAGTGCGAGGGCGACAGAGGCTTTCTCGAGATATGAATGTGTATTATTACTGTTGCCAAAGGATCGATACGGGTGCTTTAGGCAAGCTATAAGAGCTCTGTTTCTTTCAGCTGTGACAAAGACAAGAGGTAGCAGCACAATAGGGGCAATGGACTTTTCCTTTCTTGTTATACAAATCATCTGTTGTTAAATGTAGTTATCCCTGTGATGAGAATTTTGCATTTGAACATTTATTGACTTGCAATTCGTAATGCTTTAGAATTGCATTCGTATACTTTGGATTGCCTTGCAGTAATGTGGATCAACAGTGGTAAAAGTCTGAAGCTAATATGACTCACTCGACTTAAAAATGTTCTTTCCTCTCCATCAGCTCTTAACCACCAGCGATCGCAACGCTTCAGTAAATCTTCGCTTGTGGAGGCTCTAGAGGGGGGGGGGGGGGGGGATCGTCCACGACATTTCAACAACATCTGAAAATGTAAATGACCCAAACTGAATGACACATTTGAAGTGGCTGGCCTCAAGAGTGGCTGAACCGGGGTGAGACGTCTGAGCTGGAGGCCAAGAGGCTCACTGGAGCCCTGAGGTAAGCCTGGAGTCCGAGTGAGTGATCAAGGAAGCCCCGTCATCGGGACAGACACTCCCCTCTAAGACACTTGCCATTTGACACAACTTTACTGACAGCTAGGCCAGCTGTCTTCGGGGCTTGGGGGTGTGGTGTGGTGTGGCGGGGTGGGGTGGGGTTGGGGGGTAAAGTTTTTAACCTTCAGTTGTTGTTGTCACTGTGACCATCATGGGGGATTCTCATCCAAAGAGCTGCCTTCCACTCCTACTCCCTACTCCACTCCCTTGTCCCCGCTGGCAGTGCCGCCACCGCAACGCAGACAAACACGCAGTTTGTCAAGCGGCTCTGAAAAACATCCACCATTTTACACATGCATCAATAAGTGAGGGTGCATCTGTTTAAGTGATGAATAAATTATCTCTCCGTGTTGCTCCCAGATTGCATGCAGTTTTGTGAGGCTGTCAAAGCGGGTGTTGGAGGTGGTGGGTGTGCTTGTGAAGTTGAAAAGTTGAATCACTCCCTTCATTATTAAGATGCTACTCCATAACATGTCCTCAGTACAGCTACTACAAACTGATTAGAGCTTGCTTGACATCACTAATGGCAATTACATACTGTGTTATATATGTTTTATACATTTGCAATTTACCACACAATAAAATTATGCATCAATCAGAGCAGACAAAAGATAAGTATCCCTTTATCGCATATTTAATCTGGCAGATCTTGAGTCCCACGCCATGCTCTGGGGTGTTGTCTCGATGACTGGCAAGTCCCATAGTGATTGAATGAGGTTGAGATCTCCACCAGAATCTGCCACAAGGCCGGAGGAGAGAGCGGTGGCATGAGGTGGCCTGGCGTCAACCCTTTCAGACCTGACCTCCTTCGTGCGAGCCCTCGCGATGGCTAGTTTTACCCTCTGGTTCAGTCCTGCTGCTCCTGTGACTCTCTTGTTAGGCCTGATGTCCCGCGTCACTCAGTAGTCTCTGTCAGCGTGGACATCCCAGACGGGTGGAGAGGGGGGAAACGGAAGGAAACACGGCCCCGGTGTGAGGTGAGGGGGGAGGCTTGTTATCGGCCCTCCATCTGAGGCAGCTGGGATGCGACTGGCACGGAGGCTACACACACACACACACACACACACACACACGCACACACACACACACACACAGTCTAAATGGCATCTAGAGCCGTGTCGTGGGTCTCTCCACAAAAGGGATGTATGCAGATAAGAGCTCTGAATCTGCCCTAATCTGCTTTGGCTCATTAAACAATTACTTACAGCAGCCAACAAAAGTCTGGACTCGGGAAGCAGGAAAAGGAATTATCTCTGCCCCTGTGATCACATACTTCGGTTTCGGTGCATCTTGCTCAGGTTTTTGCATTATCTGATTCCAACTGTTCCAATCAAAGTGTCTGATTTCACTAGGCAGGAGAGTGCGATTTTTGTTTCCCTGGCATGAAATGTCGCATCTATCAAACCAGCCTCTGCTGATGAGCTTGAAAAAATCTCCCTGGGCACCATTTTCCATCGCACATAAAAATGCTATTCTGTGTTTGACTGTGGCTTTTTTTCCTACCAAAAATGAACGCGCTTCCGTCACTGGAGAGAAATAGAACTCTAAAGGGACTCTCATGTTAATGACCCACAGCTTGATCGCCTCAACGCTGGGTTGCTGGCTTGAAAATAAACTGATGACAGTCTTTTTTTCCCCAGCTCATGTTCATTCGGTCTTTCTCAGCACCTCATATTTGTGGGATGGCAGCTCCATCATGTTGTAAATCTTATCGGTTTGGAGCACTCAATTATTTTGGGGGCTTAATGGTCCACAACACAATCACATAAAATGTGCGCAACGCCATCATTACTCTTCCCGCGCAAATAATACTAAAGCAACATTGTTTACTGTGGGGATTTCAGGCCTTTGAATGGATGCTGAGGCAGAAATAATAGTGTGAGTCGCACGTTGGGATTTGAGCCATGCCGAGCCCAGGCGTATGACAAGTCCTTTAACCAACCTGCCTTTGTCCTTTTGACGCAAAGGTTCGCTGGAGGGGGGGCGGGCGGGCGGATGTTAACATGGCACAGGTGCGTTTTGGCCCGCCGTCCCCGGAGTCACAAAGCCTCAGTTCTCTGCCCTCGCGGCCCCCGGCGTCCCGGTATCAAAGAGAGATTGCAGTAATTAAAGAAGAAAAAAGACCAAGGAGGAGGAGGTGGGGGGGGGGGGGAAGGCGAACAATATCATTTTCAGTGCTTTCCAACATGGCTGGACAAATCTCTTTGAGCAAAGGAGTGTGTAAGGGAGATAAGGCGAGGTGCAGGAGGCCTGGCGTCTTATCAGCGCCTCTCCTCTCCTCTCCTCTCCTCTCCTCTCCTCCTCTCCTCTCCTCTCCTCTCCTCTCCTCTCCTCTCCTCCTCTCCTCTCCTCTCCTCCTCTCCTCTCCTCTCCTCTCCTCTCCTCTCCTCCTCTCCTCTCCTCTCCTCTCCGGCGCCGGTTCTGCCTGTGCAGCTGGGACCCGACTGCACCAGTCAGCCGAGCTCGGAGAGGTGACGACCACGACGAACTCACCACGAAAGACGACCGGCCTTCATGTTATATGTGAATTCAAGTGTTTGTTTGTTTGTTTGTTTGTTCTTTTTTTTTTACATAAATGTATGTTTTTATTATTTCTTATTGTGATATTATGGGTTTTTTTTTAGAATAATGTTAACTGGATCAGTGATAGTTGGTTGCAATTACATGCCATACACACAGACATGCTATCGCACTACTGTCATTTATATGCAAGTACTGTGCATGTGAAAGCACAACAACATTTCCTGATTTAGCACGATCTAGCGAATGCACCTTAATGGCGGTGTTGGGGATTCTGTCATCTCCAGAGTGCATGTTGAGTCGGTGGGAAGAGTCTGACGGAGTGATTTCCTTCTCCAGTGCGCCGCTCTCTCGGTCCACTCGTTGACCAGAGGTCTCTCGCTGAGGGCACTTGAGACGCAGCGCAGCTCTCCGGGTTGATCAGTAATTATTTTAACCTTCCTGCCCTGTGGGAATGAATCGACTGTGAATTATTCGCACACAAAGTGCAGGTGTTCGAAACGTTCAAAGAGTGTTGTTTTTACACCTTCACTGTCATGCACGAGGCATGTTTTCTGTGCTGGTCTAACGGAGCAAAACATTTAGATGCAGAAATTGTAAATATTTTTCTCTCCAGAGTACGAGATGTTGTTGTGCTAATATGGTTATGCGGTCTTTAGCGATCTGCTGGAGTTCACATCCATACAGATGAGCAGGGTGAATACAACACATGGTGATATGCAATCCATTCTGTGTTACCCTGACATGCCATAGCATGATTTAGGACCACAATAGCCTATGCAGAGTTGACTTACATACATTGTAGATGTTGTCAATCCATAGACCAATCATGCCATTTTAAAACCATGGCCCCATGACAAATAAGATGTAGATGAATAATTATTGGCTAACCTCTAATAGCAAACGCTGTGATATGCTGTGAACACAGCATATATGTGAAGGTTCATACGACATGAATCCTCCCACAGCCTACCGTCTTGTTAGATATAAACCAGTTGCGGTTACGTTTGGAAAATAGTGCTTCATATTGCAGGAAGCCCATGAAAACCTGACATGGGCCTTGGCACTGTGTTGACAGCAGAAATTTACTCAGTTGAATGGTGTGGGTTTAAGACGGCAGCCGGGGAAAGTAATGGAAAAGGAGGCGAAACAGGCATTTTTTTTTTTGTCTTTTCCTGGTGAGTCACTGCATCCCAACAGGGCGAACAAACAGTCCTACCCGTGGCAGCCCCGTGAGCTGAAGCTATACAGTGCCATCTAGAGGCTGTCGCGCCAACAGCACCTATATACGCTCTCCGGTGAGTCTGGTGATGTGCAGGTGTGTTGTTGAGTTGAGTGAAGTCAAGGCGACGGCAACACTCTGAATGGCTTCAGTTGGGGGTCTCAAGCAGCACTTTAACTGCAGATTTCAAGCATCCTAATTTTCCCCGTGCCTTCTAAAAAACACAGGGACAGAAGTGCACGCCGAGAAAAACACCTCATTGGTTGAAACCAAACCACTTTAAGCAGGCTGAGATGGAAGGGATTTATGAAGTTTGAGAAGTAAGAGGTCGTGTCTGTGTCTGTCGTGTCGTGTCGTGTCATGCCTCTCTCTCTCTCTCTCTCTCTCTCTCTCTCTCTCTCTCTCTCTCTCTCCCTCTCTCTCTCTCCCTCTCTCTCTCTCTCTCCCTCCCTCTCTCTCCCTCTCTCCCTCTCTCTCTCTCTCTCTCTCTCTCTCCGTGACCCTCTGGTGAGGACTAGCCTGGGAGGAAGTGGGTGAGGAAGGGGAGGAGTTCAGTGGTGCATGCTTATCAACTCATACAGCACTTCGCCACACCCCCCGGAAAACCAATGAGTCACACTTCTAGATTTTCCACACCAGGTTATGTGGCCTAGTCTGGGTTGCGTGTGTGTGTGTGTGTGTGTGTGTGTGTGTGTGTGTGTGTGTGTGTGTGTGTGTGTGTGTGTCTGTGTCTGTGTCTGTGTGTGTGTGTGTGTGTGCGTGGACTAGGGCGTGTGTGCTATGAATGCGTCTGTGTGTGTGTTTGACTGTGTGTGTGTGTGTGTGTGTTTGTATGTGTTTTAGAAATGTGTTTTGTGTATTTGTTTGCAGGGCTGTGTGTGTTGGGGGGGGGGGTGGTATTTGTATGCACACGTGTTTGTTTGTGCGCACATGTGTGCAGGGTTTGTGCGGCGTGTGAGAATTTGTAAGGAGTGTTTGTCTGTGTTGGGGGTGTTCAGTCTGTGCATGTGAATGTGTGTGTGGGTGTTTGCTTGTGTCTGCATTGATGTTCCCTCAACGAGACCAATGATGATAATACTAACAATGTTAATGCTCTTTGAATTATACAAAACTGATAATGTTATTGTAATAAAAAAGATAAACATCCTACTGTGCATGAAAAATTCATCTCGCCACTCGATTCTGTGCAATTTCATTTGCTGTTCAGTGCCTGAGGGACTGTTCTGTGGAATACATTAGCAGAGCCTTCACTTAGTGGTGTGTGCTAAATGGCTAGATAATTAAAGCATCCGTATACCATATGTACTTCCGCACATCCCACTCATAGACCATAAAAATCAATGCTTGCGTTACTCCGCAATGGACCCTAACTGCGGCAGAGCTGCGAAATGCTGTGGCTTTATTTTATGCGGGGGTGGGGGGTGGGGGGGGGGGGGGGGGGTGGTGTGTCGGCTCTGTAATAAACGGTTGGCCCTTTAAGCTCCCTCCAACCTCTCGTGTCAAGTTGGAGCTCTCAAGGAGTTTAAACAAGCAGCTCCATAACCAAGGGGAGGTATCGCATCATCTGTCAAGTATGGAGAGACTGTTTGTGTGTGTGTGTGTGTGTGTGTGTGTGTGTGTGTGTGTTGTGTGTGTGTGTGTGTGTGTGTGTGTG
The DNA here is from genome assembly GCF_963854185.1 of Sardina pilchardus. Taxonomy (NCBI): domain Eukaryota; kingdom Metazoa; phylum Chordata; class Actinopteri; order Clupeiformes; family Clupeidae; genus Sardina; species Sardina pilchardus. Next base: position 28,980,547 of record NC_084999.1, read on the forward strand.
TGTGTGTGTGTGTGTGTTTTGTGTGTTGTTAGGCTTACGCTGATGGTGGGTGGCAGGAAGGGGGTGGGTCAGGATTGGCATTTGTTCCAGATTTATTTGTAATTACAGTTTTGAGTGGTGAAATGCTAAGGGTTGGCCCCTGCTGCGCCGTTGGCATTTCAGAGAGAAATTTGTTTCCTTTGCCATGAAATGAGTTTAGTCGTGCATGAGCTGCACGGGCAGAAAAAAAAAAAAGAAAAAGAAAAGTCAGCTAATTATTTCACCCAAACAATCTCTCGCCAAGACGTGTGCGGCGGACAGGACTGTTGTCCTTTTCCAGAAGGCCGCAGATTAATGTTTGCACAAAAGGATTCTGAAAGGGTTCGCTAACATCTCAGCAGGCTCTGGTGTGCTGCCTGCCAGTATGACCATTAGCAAAATGCTAACCATGTTGATCAGTCAGTCAATGGTCCGTCAATCCACGACTGCAGATATAACAGTTAAACTGTAAATACCTAAACAGGTGGAAATACCGTAACGATTGTCTGTAAGAAACCATCCATATAAAGGGTGAAAGTAATGGGCATTAGTAACAGCAATAGTCTGATTGTAATACGTGTCTTTTTAATGGACTTAATATGCCTGAAGTGGATGCTCAGTGTTTGTGACTGACTGCATCAGATGAGCCCCTGCGGCGCTGTCAGGGGGTCCCCTTGATGTGGCGCCCCTTGTTTGCCTGTGCGGAAGAGGCCCTGCATGCCACGCGAGTTAGCGCATCGATCCGGCCCCCGGTTCCCCGCCTCCGCTCGGAGGGGGAGAGAGAGAGAGAGGAGCCACAGAGGGCTCCTTAAAGTGGAATATTCAATCAGACGGCCCCGGCGCAGTACTGATCACCTGTGAGATTTAATTCAGCCCCTGACACGCAGGCGAAAGCGCTGGCGGACTCCGCAGAGCTCAAGCTCGAAGTCCATTGATCCAGCCGGGTGCCCTTGGGAATCACTGTGTTTCTACCGCCCCACACCACCACCACCACCACCACCACCACCACCCCCCAACCCCAACAACAACAACAGCAAAAAAAACAAAAAAAAAACAGACTTATTGCTGTGGTGACCTTCAGCGCAAGACTGCAACCTTGCTTGATGAATGGCCCCCATTGTTTGTCAGAAACTGAACTGGCTTGATCGCGTGTCAAGGGAATTGCCTGTCAAAGTGCTTTTGCAATTCAGAAATGCTGCTGCCACTGCTTGGGCTACGGACGGTGGCTAAACGTCTGGTTGCATTTCGCGTGAGTGTTCATGCATGTGCTTGATTGATTGTTTGCATGTGAGCCTGTCCCTCAGTGTTGTGAAACATGTCCATCAGTTGGTCAAAACGGACCACCAGCATCTCAGGGAACTTACGGAGTTCATGTAAGCCCAGGATGGTGGTGCCCAGATCAATAGCCTACCCACGCCACCCTCATCAAACTCCATTTGGTCCTCGCCAGGGAATATGCCAGTGGAGATCTTAGGCCGGCCTCTCTGTTGCTTTTGATCAAGCGGCGCTATCAAGTCTCGTGTGGGGCTGAATCTTGTGACTGCTGTGATGTCAGCCACCTATCAGTGTAAATAAAGCCGGTTATTCATCACGTGTCATTGACCGCTCACAGATCAATGCCTCTGATGAGGAACAGCAACCAGCCGCCTCAGCAGCACCACCACCGCCGCGAGTTGGCACTGGATGGTGGTGCTAAGGGTGGTGGTGGTGGTGGTGGTGGTGGTGGTGGGGTGGAGGTGTTGGGGGGTGGGGGGTAATGTCAGTTTGCAGTTTGTGCTTTGAGTTGAAACAAAACCCGCGTGAAGGGGCTTTGTCTGCGTGCTCTCGCAAAGTGGGGAAAGAGTGCATCAGGATGAATAACAAATGCCGAGACAGATCACCCACGGTCGTTTCACACTTCCCGTTCTGCAGTGTGTGTGTGCGCGTGTGCATGTGTGCGTGCGTGTGTGTGTATTGCTGCGGGCAACGACTGCACACCAAACACTGCCATCCCCTTGCCCCCCCCCCCAGTCAGCATGGTCCTTCTACAGTAAACGATGAGGACTGGGGGGTTGACGGCTGGGCTGGGCTGGGCTGGGCTGGCCGGGCGATGCCTCCCAACGTAAGTGCCGGGGGCCCCTGTTGACCCAGCTCGTGTCCGTCTCTCTGCCCAGTAACCGCTATGTGGAGGGCCGATGAGCGCTAGGCTTGCACAAGCACACAGACACATGTAAGTGCATGCTGTTCTCCTGTCAGTGAAGGGTCTGCTAGCAGATGCTACGCACACTTCAAAAGGCAGGCAGGGCACGCATTCTGCTAGCAAGATGAGAACTTGAGGCAAGGGAATGTGTGTGTGCAAAGAGAGCTAGTGCTCTTCATTGCATTCTGTAGAGAAACACACACATACACACATGCACGCACGCACACACACACACACATATCTTGAGCCCTTTTCATAAATATAGCATCAGCTCGAGCCCGGGCTGGAGTTTCAGGTGAGGAGAATAAAGAGGGTCCATAAGAAGGCCATCTCACGTCAATATGACATTATTCAGAGAAACAGCAGGAAGACAGGAGAGCCTGGGCTATGTTCTCTGGGTTAGTGGGCAAACAAGAACTATCCCTTCTCCTCCAGGAGAGGCAAGCCGTTATGCTGAGACACAATGGAACAGGCATAGGCAGTACAAACTCTCGGCCCCAGCAACAGACTCTGCTCTGGGGGGGGGGGGGGCTTTTCTCTCCCTGCAGTTCTGATCAATACACCCTACTGTGTGCTCAGTTGAGTATGCTGTTTCAAGTCTGACTCTGGTAACGAATCGCAGAGCTTGCTCCCCAGTCTAAAACTGTACACAATAAATCAATGCAGAAAACCACGCTTTAGCAGAACATTTTCCATGTTGATTTGAGTCTCCTAAATTGACAAGCTGCAAAAACAAGTACTTGATACATGTAAATGTCATTTACTTCCCTGAGTATGTGCTGGCATTTAAACTCAAACAGGTTAGCTTTCAAATGAACATCAAATGAATTCAGACGAACGCGGCTTCAGTCTAAATTTCACTCCAGTCACTAATCCAGCGCCATTTGACAGCTAGCGCTGGCACGCAAGTGTGCGCTCGAAGCTGAAGAGGCCCCGCGTGGCTTCCTGTGACAGTGCCCAGGTGTTCCCATCAATCCCAGACCTGTTTGCGTCCCGACCAGATGCGAGGGACCTCAAACGAAAGGGAAGTAAGCGATGAGCGCGCGCAGGAGGTCCACAAAGGAAAGCCAGGCTCCCCAGGGCCAAATTAGCCTGGTTAGCTGTTTTCGGGTTGCCCCTGAGGTTAGCGCTAATATCAGTCATGCTTTTTTTTGCCTGGAAATTGCTTTGACCTTGCTCTAGTCCAGAGGTCGTTCCAGGACATCTAAAGGCAGTGGGAAAAGAGAAATAGCCCATTTCATTGTCTTTTTTTGTCTCTGAGAGCATATGATCATTTTCATATTGAATAATGAGGCTAACGATTGTTTTTCATCATTAGTCGAATGTTTCTTGTATTATACTTTATGCTATTCAGTCTGATTCCTGACACTGTATTCAGACATTTGACATTAAAAAGCTTTTAAAACAAAGTTTTTTTGTTTTTCTTTCAACTGTGTCAGAAAAAAAAGATATGATTTTTGGTCATTTATCAATTTTCTGACCCTCGGTGCGTCTATGACTGGGCATCGACTGCATGGCTTGTGATTTAATTTAATTACAGTGGACCTTGCCATGCCCAAACGGTGCCCACGTGGTGCGGCGCTGCGTGCCAGCCCGGCACATCCTGTCTGAGGCATGGGGAACATCAGACGCGGCAGATGGCCCGCGCGCCACGTAGGTGTGCCCCCAGCGGAGATGGAGCCCGTCCCAGCTGAGAGAGCCGCTGGGAGCCCGCCGCTCCACGGCGAGCTGGGGGCCTCGCGGAAACCAGGGGCATTAGCACCGGCAGACACACGCGGAACCACTGCTGAGCTCAAATCCTGTCGGTTCTGCTTAGAACGCCGCTTTGGAGAAACACTTGAGACGGACATTTTTTTATGCACAAATGAACCAGCTAATCGTCACCTGTTCATTTGGCATCATGTGATCTGACGTTGATATGTGTGCACGCTACACGCTACATTAGCAACACATGCACTCACATACACAGACACGCTGGTGTACACATACACACATACATACATACAGTCAGCAGAGCAAACACTAATCCATAACAGCCAACTGTGCACAACAGCATATGGACCAAATCGCCTCTTCCTGCCAGTTCCAAGGTCAAGTTCACTCAGCCCACTGTGCACCCTGGGAGAGAAATAGATGCATGCTCTGGAGAATGGACCAGACGCTGGAGGATGATGAATGATATTGTAACAGGAAGGGCGACTCCACAGCAGATTACTCCCCGACCGCTGTAGCCTCCCACCACCCGACGTTACCCTTTGAGTCGGTCAGTGACGATCGTGGAGAAACTATGCGGTCTATCTTTAATTAACTGCTGCATGTTATTTGAGTAAAAGGTCCTTCACACTCGCATCATAATCCATCTTCGAGGCCTGAGCTATTCATTCACAGTTGGCTTTCCTATGTTTATTTGGAATTTAAAGCGCATAGTACTGAGTTGATTCAGTGGGTCTTTTATTCTCCATGAATAAAATTCTTTATTTTCTTCTCTCGCACAAACATATCTCTCATGAAAAAACTCTTCCCTATTTTCCCTGTTTGAGCTCCACTTGGCAGCGGATCGTAGAATCTAAGGAGACAAACCCCACTGTGGCTGGCTTGTCGGGGGAACGGGACGGCAGCCAAGACGCCCGAGTCTCTCTCTGCTCCCCCTGGACATCCGGCCGAGAGGAGAGACTGCAGAACGTGATTAAGATTAACCGTGTCATGCGCCGGGGGTCGGGCCGTACATGGGCAAAGAGTATCACAGAGAGGAGGGGAATAAATCTGAGAAATTGTTGTCGGAGATAATATAAATCTCTAACCGGAGCGTTAAACTCATGCCCTGCCGTTCCATTACCGCCAGAGTGTTCGTCAGAATTGTTTGTGACGCCAGCGGCATTGAGGCCTCTCGGAAGGCTGCGGAATTCACTCCTCTCTCATCCTCTATCAGTCTCTCACTATCTGTCTCTTCTCTCATTACCACTCTGCTGAGATAATTGTCTTTTCTGCTATGGTTAAGATCAACGAGGGTCAGGACTGAAATCCCATGGTAAAAAAATTGCAATATAAGCGTCTGATGAGTGGAGGAGGTGTGAGGTGTGTGTGTGTGTGTGTGTGTGAGGGGGGGAGGGGACTACTACAGTAGTAGCAGGGCGTTGAAACTGCGTCAAAGAAGGAACTTATTTTTTTTATCTCAGCATTTTCTCAGAGAAAACGAGAACTGAAAGTAAGGAGCACTGTTACAACATGCTAAGTTCACCATTCCACAAACAAGGACCTGTGTTTTGTTCCACTGCTTTTCAAAGAATTTGTGTAAGCTGATGGTCGAGCTGTGAATGATCAGCCAGGGTCAATTATATGAGTCTCTGTGAGCGATCCATACTGATGTCTGACAGGCTTCAAGCATGCTTGGTACACACATAATAAACACCCTGATTGTAATATTCCTCAGCTTTTTCCTAGAGCTGAGATTTAAAAACCCTTTTTTCTGTTCGGCACACCGACCCACACTGAGAATCTCCAGGTTCAGCCATTTGCAATCAACGCACACCAGGTCCCTGATGGATATTCGCATCTTCGGAGGCAAACAAGCGCTGAAATATGAACTGTACTTGAAGCAGTAGCATAGCGGCCCTAGTCTCATTAAACTTCCTGGAGAGCCTCGTTGTTGTATATTACATTGTTGGTGATTTACTCACACGTAAGATAGTGTTTCTCATGAGTCTCCCCCCAAACATGATGATGTTTGAGTCTTTCCCATAAAGGGCACGTCTTTATGGAGAAACTTTCCAGGCTCCATGTCGGGCTGAGCTTTTGCTTTTGTTGCCCTTCGCGCAGTGTAAAGACTAAAATAAGCACATCTGAAGCCTCCCTCGACGGGGAATCACTCAGAATGATGAATGAGTTGAGGGAGTATCGCCTGCCATCAGGAACAATCGGAAACACAGGCAGTGAAATGTAAAGATCCTACCGAGAGCAGCTCTCTGCTGGCCAGGCAGAGGAATTCATTTGATGGGTCAAAGAGCAGACAGGTTAAAAGCAACCCAGGAGACCCATGGCAGAGATGACCTCAGTTTAACCCATGCGCTGCGTAAGACTGTGTGGGTTGCCGGATCTTCCTAACTAGCGTAAACTGTAGATGTCTCAGTCTGCTCACAAAAACAGCAGCCTGGATGGTACGCGTCAAATGAACTAGTTTCACGTTCTTTGACTCTTTCAAAAGTTATGGCTTGTTTTCTTTCCACGGCTCTCTGTTGTTCGACTGCACAACATTGCAATTGTTTTTGTCCAATATGCGGGACATGACCAGGTACAGCATGTTTAGAGGAGAGGCGAGAGCAGAAGACGGTGCGGGTCTTAAGTGAGATTGGCCACATCTTGCCGGCTGTCCATAATGGCAGAGCTGAACGCTGGCTGCTGTGATTAAGTCCCATTTTGTCTCTGATTATGGAAGGTGTGTTTTTCAAGCAATCAGACACCTCTTGTCCTGTTTCCTCCATTTCTGCCTGTTTTTTCTTCCACTGCTCTCTTCCCCTTTTGTTTTCAGATAATATGTTACAGTCAGGTACTCTTAAACATGTCTTCTAACCCTCCCCCCCTCACACACACACTACACACCCACACACACGTGCACACACACACACACACACACACACACACACACACACACACACACACTTTTGTGCATTGTGCTCAATCCAACAGTTTGTAAATGCAAATGATGTCCAGTGTGTGTTGTTGAAAGATATAGTCAGCAGCTATTCCTCCAAGAAAGCCATAACAGCCTCCTATGACTTTTTCCCCCAAAATATATAAATAAATATAAGATAATGTTTACATTAAGTCACTCTGGTGCTGTCTGTGGGCGTCTCGGATGCAGTTTAATTATAGGCCTGCGTGTACAGCCTTCTCTTTTGTCCCCCCGCGGATTGCTACTCTTGTCACACGCACACCTGCTCTGAACTGGTAATGTAAGAGCATCTTTAATTTAGTGCCTCACTGAGCAAGTCTCAAATAGGCTATGAGTCCCTGCATGCAGAATGAATTGAGTGTGGGGTTTTATTTAAACGGTTCAGATTCTTTCCTGGATTGGCATATTTCAGTCGCTGTAAGGAAAATTAGACCATTCCTGTGCATATGCGCAGCGTTTGATTATATCTTGAGTCGGTATTTGTCTTTATGCGCACATGGGCAGAGCGGACATGGTCTGTATATTTGTAGGGGCACGCGGCAGCAATGTAGACTATTTCAGCCATTGGCTTAACAACTTGTCACCCTGTAGTGATTGGCATTGCAGAGGTTCAGTGTATTTTCTGATGCTTTGAGGACACAAATGCAACTGTGAGCATCCGGCTATCCCCCTAAATGGCTGTTGACATGCTTGTTAACACATACTGTCCAACTCACTGACAGACGCGTTGGTCTTGGAGCACTTTCTGTTAAGTAGGCAGTATTTTTTTGTCTACTATAGCCAATTACGACACATTCTTTTTTGTTCTCTCTTTGTTTGCAGCTCAGCAGAAAATCAGTCTAATTGAAAACACTGTGTCATATCCAGCTGTTACCGACTGCTTTATGTTTTCCCAAACATGTCCAATTCTGGACAGGTTACATCTTGACCCAGAGCCTCTTTTCCCCCTCTGGAATCAGTCAACTTAATTAGGGAAGGGAAAAAAAACTGGCGATGACTGATAATTAAAACTAGAAAACCGTTTTTTGCAAAAACACCGCAGACGTTCCCTCCCTGATTGGCTTCTATATTTCAGGGGAAATGAATAAATCTCACCCTCCCACCTACTGGCACGAGTCTCCAACTGCATGATCAGGAAAACAGGTGGATGATGTCAAGGATGGTCGGTGGAAGTGACACAGCAGTGGAGGCACTGCCAGAAATGTTCCCCCAGCCCCCAAACCCAGCGAACATATGGGCCAGCGCGGCACCACCCTCCATAGCCATCTCCCCTCATCATCCTCCGCGACCAGACATCTGGTTGTGTGTGTGGGGGGAGGGAGGGTGTGCTTTGTTATGGCAGTATCCTGAGACTCATGCCGTGAAGAGCACCCCCCCACACACACACACACACGCACACTCACTCCACTTTTCTCCCTCCCAATGAGGCAACACCTACACTACACACACACTCTTCAGTCACACTCACACACACACATCGCACTCCTCACACACACGCACATGCACACAGACACGCACACTCACACACACACATTCATACTCCTCACACACACACATACCACCTACCTCGCACCCGCATTTCCTACACTCAGTGCATCCCATCTGCGTTGATAATCTGGCGTTTCTCCAGATGATCAAACGCCTTGTGAGAAGACAACATAGTTTCTGATTTTAAAGACCGCTGCCAAGTGTTCCTTTTAAGAGGCTCATTGCAGATTTACGTGTTCTCGTAACGTCGTGGTCACTCTCATAACACAGACAACCTTGTGCTGAATGAGCCAACCACGGTTTAACGGGAGAAAGGAAGACACAGCAGGGCGTGCAGCATACTATGCCTGCCTTGAAGTACATTCTTCACACACACATCACCACCACCACCACCACCACCACCACCACACACACACACACACACACACACACATGCCTGCCTCGAAGTTTGCTTGCGGCGTGACGTGTGTGTGTGTGTGTGTCTTTGGTCACCACCATCAATAAACTCAGTGTGGGGCATCGCGCGCCAGCTGTCCCTCGCTCATTAACACGCGCTATCAACGCGCTGACCACAGACCCATTAAACACGCGCGCGCGGCCTGCCGCTGTGACGGACGAGGACGAGAGCGGTCGGCCGTCATACCTGCGTGGCATCTCTGAGCCTCTCCTCGTCCTGGCACCAGTGCCCACTGTGCCCTATACGAGAGTGGCCTTGGCACGGCACGTGAGAGGCCTGTTTATCATTTGCCCGCTTTGATGTGCTCAAGAGACACAGAAAATCTGATTCACAATGCAACACTCAGTTTTGGTTGAGGGGTTCCAGGGAGTGGAGGGCTCTCAACACCCTCACCTCCACAAGAGCCCTTGGGGTGCCTCTGAATAGGGCAGCCAGACTCTTTTGAGGACCACAGGACTTCCTCTCATCCGTGGGCACGATGAGGGTCCACAGTCGAACAACGGAGCCAGCTTTCACATTTCGCAAAAAACACCAAACCATCGCTGTCAGGCGTATTCACCAGTTCACACTGAGCCATCCAGATGGTACCTGAATGGGGGTTTTTGGACTGGTCTCCTTGACAAAGTGGGTCTTTCAAAAAATAAAAAATAAAAGCCAGACGGGACACTGTTTAATTCAAGTTCAAATTCAATTAAGATGTACTGGCATCAGATTATTTCCGACTCTATTGGCCTATTTTCATATTGGAAAACCATTAAAGTGAGTGCAAAAAGATACAACTAGACTACATTAAGCATTTGCATAATGTAACAGAACAAGTAAGCTTCCCTTACTACAAATGACACTAATAAAGGACTAAAAAGTATTTCTCACCGATGCCAGTCCAGTCCAGTGGCTATATGTAGGCACAGCCACGCAAGCGTCACATCTTGCTAATAGGCGCTCCTTCACTGGGTCCTATGTTGCTGACAGGTGCAGGAGTACCTGCTTAAGATTGATGGCAGTCAGTGCTGTCATTTCCTACAATTAATCAAAGATGCCTCTGATGTTAATGACATTCTGAGACGCCATCTGCCACAGATCCTGCCCATTCAGCTGAGTGCAGTGTTTAAACGGCTGAGGAGACGTGCAGATTTGCCAGTCAGCTTGGATGCGAGAGGCATGGGGCTTCTGCACCGGCACTTTTCAAAGGGGAGGGAAGGTTTTCTGACATGTAAGTGGTAATTGAAGTCAGGTTACGCAGGACAGCATACACGGAAAAGTGATACGGGAAGAAAAATACTTGACAAATCACTTACTGCCTGCTAAGAGTTTCTATACACAACATTCATATCAAAACAAAAAGTTCCAAAGTCCAATTTAAATATGAAAATCTATTATTTTAATGTTATATTTAAATCTGAGGGTTTTTTTTGTATCCTCCACTGTTGGAAATAGACACTTATCTCAAGACAGTCCTTTGAGCCCCCTTGCAGTTTACTGCTTGCCTTTTATTCCAGAGCTCTATTGAAGTGTTCTGATTAATTGGTCCCCAGACATGATGTGACGCTTGGGGGGAAGAGAGGGGGGTGGGGAGGGCAACGCCGCACCACACAGATGTGGAACTCCCAGCATTTAAATGAGTGTTCGCCAAAAGACAGCGTCCCAACAGCAACCTCTCAAACTGCCACGCACGCATTGCTGCTGTTGGTTTGGGGGGGGGGTGTTTGTCATCCGTAGTATTCAAGTAAAGCCCCCCCCCCTCATAATTAGGGTGAAATATGAAAGGGCTGTCACATTGTCATTGTTAATTATAACGGCGTTATGTCTCTTTGCCCTGTTTGAGCGCGCCGCCTCGTCCTCCTCGCCGTGCAGACTGAAGGTGCAGCGATCTGCAGCGCACGGGCGGGCCTCTCCCGGCTCTCCCGGAGAGCGGAGCCAATTAGGTGTGTTTGTAATTTCCTGTCCAGGGCCAGTAATAAAGTACCTCCAAAGTTTTTTATTAGTTTTGGCACACACTGTTGGAGAGAACAGAGGCCACAGCGCAGCGGAGATCAAAAACGGACTGGACTTCTAATAACTTTTTTTTTATTTTCCTCCTCTCAGATGTTATAAAGTCCTCTGCTCCATGCCCTTCCCTCACTGTGGAGCCAGAGCCCATAACAGGTCTCCCATACTTGATGAACCATGGCGGCCTTTTCATTTCCAAGGAATCGGCACGCACTTTCTTTCACAACTAAACTTCCCCTAGGGAGAGGATTCCTTTTCAACACACCACATCAGACCGCATTCAGGTTGTGATGTCTCCATTTTCCAAAGTAAAAATACTAGATGTTTTATTTTCACATTGGTTAAACGTAACAATGCACAGGTTGTGGTTGTAAAAATGATCTATTCAAGCTTGCTTTTGACAGAATATGTCGTACTATCATCGTATCGGATGGAGGGACTCAGATGGTATAGTCAGAATTTAGTTGAATGAGATAGATAGATAGATACAGTAGATAGATAGATAGATAGATAGATAGATAGAATGACTTTCTGTTGAAAAGTTTGTGCAGCAAAGCATGGTCCACTCAAGGTCCTCCTCTCCACTGGCAGAGTTACTGTTTATGGGATTTACAAAAAACACTGCTGAGTCGGCACAACACAGTAAGTGTAACTATTAATATTTTAAAGGCCCATTCATAGTATTATTGCTATTTCAGCTCAAGGCTACCACTACCCTGTCAAGCTATAGCTGCCAGAAGAGGTATAGTTTCATGGCAGAAATAAACTTACCTTCATTGTACCTGTGATGCACGATTGTTTAAAACAGAAATATTTCAGAAGGAATAGTGGCATTTTCACAAAATGAAATTATGATATCTAGGAGCCAAGTGAGGCAATGGGGTGAGTGTGTGCATAGCACAATAATATCTATTTTCTGTGCCTTCTTGTTCCTGTGCCATGTTTCCATAATAAATCATTGATTTTCATTGTGCCCTTGCTTAAGCTATTGTTGAATATTGATTGTTTCCTGAATCTCAGAAGCGTGCATTTTTATGCATGAGGCGTCGTGGCTGCGAGCTGCTGAGCTCTTGTGAAAGGTACGGCTGCATTTGTACCGGATCCCCTGCTTGAGATTCAGACTATATGAGGGCCTGGGTGATGGCTAAGCTGAGGCAGTTAGCCTGCTAATGATGGCAGAGAAGCGGCGGGGCAGCAGGGGTGGGGAGGGCACAGGATGGGGGAAGAGGCGGGGTCGAATTCAGGCCATGCTGCCACCCACAGAAAAGCAGCGACGGGTTGTTTGCCAGGCACCTTGGCACGGCGTCGCACGTCTCGGCCGGGCAGAGGCTCGGCGGGGCCCCCTATTGTGGGCCGAGAGAAAGGAGAGAACAACAGGACGGGTTTAATACCTCGCTGGCTGACTAATCCACGCCACCTCCAAAGGTACAGCGCCGAGAGCCACCGCAAATCCTCCACCTCTCCACCAGCTGAGTCTGTTTACTGAATTAATATGGAGTGGAGGGGGGAGTGTGTGTGTGTGTGTGAGAGAGAGAGAGTGTGTGTATGTGTGTGTGTGGAGGGGGGGGGGGGGGGGGGGGTTAGGATAAGCGGGGGATGGGAAGTACAATCTACACAATAAGCACTTATAATTGGATTGTATGCGTATATGTGTGTATATACAGTATATGCTTTGGAGCCCTCTATTCTCTGAGGACATCGCATTGCAATTTTGATACATATTTGCAGTGGTTAACAAAAATGAAGAGAAAACAAACCCCTCTGGTGGTGATTTAATTTGCTGCTGGAAAGGGTTGGGGTCATGTTTTATTCCAGAGCAGGTCTCAGTAGGATATTTCCTCCCTAAATTCAAATCACTGTTGAGCTATCATAGCTGGGCAAAAAGTCACAAGAGGTCACATAACATTTGCGCGCGCGAGCGCACACACACACACACACACACACACACACACACACACACACACACACACACATACACCAAACGACCCCCAAAGAGGCTACAAATTAGGCTGCACCTTTATGGCGGGTGACCAAGGGCTGAGTTCACCTTCTGCCATGCTACAGTACTTGGTGGCACTGATTCACCGTGCTTGACCTTGGATGTCTGCTGAACCCTGGAAGAGGCACCTGTGACAAATGCACACCTCCCGCCTCCCAGGATGCTTCACCAAGCTGTGCCAGCGTCAGACTTACAGTGCTGCTGCTGAGGCGGGTGTCTGAAGGTGAAAGGGTTACAAACCTGTTTGACCCTTTTGTTTCACGACTTCTTTGAAGGGTTCTTCTTTTTTCATTATTATTGTTTTAATTTTAGCTCATGATACAGGTCCAAAAGCTTTCATCGGCCTCTTAAATTTCCATGGCAGCCCATTTATTTGAACATAAAAGGATGATGTGTGGCCTGTAGTCTCATTCTCCTCCACTGGTGGTTGCCCCCACTGTCTTTGAAAGTAGGGCTTTTGTATTTGGTAACATTCCACACACACACACACACACACACCCCACCCTCCCCCATACGGACTCAACCTACAATAAGGTGAGCATATTGGCCTGGCGAGCCCATGCGTTTTCAGGTCCACATCACCTTCAATTTGAATTCCATTACGTGCGGTGCCACTTTTCAAATAATGGAAGGGCCTATTAATTACAAATGTATGGGTGCGGGGCAAAGGTGAACGTGCAATTACAGAATTAAATCAAGCAACCGTTTAGCTTGTCACTGCTGACAGAAATAATTTGGGTGAATTATTAAAAGCCTCCCTGGTTCTTTCCACCGCAATATTGTGAGGTGTCCCCACACTGTGTAAGTCAAGGCCTTGCTGCCTCCATCCCTGATGAAATAAAATCATTAATTAGGCCTCCACCACTCAGGTGGGACTTTTACTGTCATCAGACGGGGTGACATTACCTTCAGAAACACCTAAAAGGAGAGGCATTCACACGTTGTGAAAGTGCATTCTCAGTTTGACATTCCCAGTTTGGTGATGCAGAACGAGAGCGTGAATTCATGCATTTGCTGTCATTGTGGTATTTATCAAACACTGTAGTTGCTGTAATACCAGTTGTGATGATAAGCCAAATAACCATATACTGTAGTTGATATTTAATAATCATAGGCCTGCTGAACATAGGAAAGGGACAATGGCCACGGAGACATCCCAACAGAAGAAAAAATATTGGATATGCAGAGGCCAATAACTTGCAATCTTATGAACACATTATTGTGGTTGTGTCTTCATTGTTGTTCTTATTATCATTTATGTATATCGCTTTGGACATAAGCATCTGCCAAATCCGACAACCATAACCATAACCATAAGCACGTGTCATACTGTATATTATAACTGTATTGTCATGGAAATGCTGAAAGATTTGTGCACATCATAATTAATATTATGGTATGACATAACAGCCATGCCCTAATGGTATCCATGGTCTTATGAGAATGTTAGATTTGTTTTGACTAAGCTGAACAAATGTTTTTAATTTAATCAAGCCGTTGAATTAGTTGAGCAATCTGAAGGCTGGGAGGTCTCCTCACAGCTCTCCTCGTGCACTCTTAAGGTGATGAAACATGATTAATGTTTTGAGTAACGTTGCCGGGCAACCACATAACCAGTTCCATGTACTCTGACTGGATGATCATGGCAATTTGCCTGCATGCTGATGATTTGCCTACTGATTATCCAGAAAAACAGTGTCCAATACTGCTCTTCATACTATTCATCCTGCACACACAGTAATTCTTACTACTCTTATAATGTATACTGTTTCTGCACCATACTGTTACCAGACTGTGCAGAGCTGTGCATACTGTACATATGTGTATATGGCTCATACTGAATATCCATTTTCATTCAGTTTTTCTTATAATTTATTCTGTTACTACACTGCATATCTATATTATTCTTACAGCCATTACAATGTTACTGCTACTACATTGCACATACAGTATCTGTACATTCTTATTACGTAGCCATATTCATTCTGCTCTTATAAGGTAACTGCTAATACACTGCACATATTTATATTTAATTTATATTACTCTAAACCAACTAATGTCAGATTTATATTCATTGTCCTGTCTTTGCACCATCTGTCTATACCTTGTATATCACATTGCACCTCTGGTTAGATGCAAACTGCATTTCATTGTCTTTGTACTTGTTCTCTGCACAATGACAATAAAGTTGAACCTAATCTTATCTGCTTAAGATTGGAACACCAACATTATTGCCTTGTGTACCATCAGATTTGTAGTATCACATTTGTCAAAATAATACAGAAACTCACTTGGCTGTCTCTTTTTCTTAAGCCTTCATTTTGGAGATCTATTGTGGTCTCTATTGTGACTTCTGTGGTAGTTACAGCTAACGACGCCATATACAGTACATTAAACAATGTACTTGACAAAATGGACATTCTGAGACTAGTAAAAATGAGGAGAAAAGTGCTTTTCCTGTGTCTGTGTGGGCAGAAGAGCAGGAAAGAGCTTGGTACACTATGTTTAATGTCAACATCTACTCCTGGAGTCCTAAGATAAAGAGTCCAACAATTGCCTAAACATTACCCTCACATTACTTCAACAATGTGCAATTTGCCCTCAGTTGCAATCAAATTCCAGCATTTTTTCACAGGTAACCATGGCACCAACCTGTGAATGGGCATTATTCACCCAAGCCAAACAGTGGACAGAGAGTGAAAATAGAGCAACCAATATTATAAGACAAAGTAACACATTACTGTATTGGGTTATGTTTGTTTTTGTTTCTTTCTTTCTTTCTTTAGTTGCGTTTGGCTTTAGTTTTCTAAATGACCTCAACACTGCTGACAATATGTGTTTATTGTTTATTATGCACAGATGATCTTACATGAGAACATTCTGCTCATATAACACCTTTGGTGAAGGTGATCTACAGGAGCACTGTATAGGGAGCAATGTGAATCTCACCCTGTGCAAGCCTGTTAGCGCAGCCCACAGCGTATGACACTGGCACAGATTGAGTCATAAAGAACACAGGTATGCTTTATGAGGTGCATATATGTGTTCACCTTGCAGCTGTTGGGACTCTCCAATTAAGGTGACATGGTTTCAGAAGTTACTGAGCGCAAGTTTAAAGCAGCACTAAACAAGATGTGACTCGGGATCCCCCTACAGTTGAGCGCAAGAATACTTACTAAGTATTAACTTACTAAATATGCATCTTTTGTAACAAAATATGAACATGACTCTGTAGAAGATCTCCGAATTGCTAGGTTGCTAGGTCGAAAATCACCTAGAGGGCCCCTCTGACAATGGCAGAAGTGCCGTCGGTCATGTTGAGGTTAAAGGAGCTTGAAGCCTTTTATCTGGTGTTTTTGACATATTATCATAAATATCATTATGTTTTGAACTACTACCATGAGCTTTTGCTCACCATTGTGAATGTGACCATGAACGAGTTTGACGGTTGGTTACTCGCTGCCAAACAACATTGTGTAGGACACATGGCTGAATGAACTGGTGAACGAATCATCTTGGCAAACTGAACAACGCAAACCGTGTCATGGCAACGATCGATAAATGCCACCACTACATTCTAATCAATTGTCAATCACTTCCGGGAACATTTTGAAGTTTGCATGAACCATGTGACCTTAACGAATTTTTAAACACCCATTGTCGCAACTCTCTCTCTCTCTCTCTTTCTCTCTCTAGGGCTCTGAGTTCATTGAATGTATCACAGAATATTAGAACCTTGAATAGTTGCGAAGCGGAATCCTGTGTTAGAATGTTAAAAACCCATAACCCAAATCATATCTCCATTTGAGCACATGATGCAGGCACAGGTCCTCCGCCTCTGGGTTTCCCTTTTGTCCATTTGTGTGCCACCGCCTGGCATGCGAGCGCCCATAGAAATGCTGATGACCTCCACTGCTATCAATTTGCCTTTGAAATCAGCATGCATAGGCTTATCACGGACTCGGAGGGAGTTTTACACTAGGCAGACTCCTGGGCAGGTCCTCGCACCTCCTGCTACATGGGCACAAAGGCTGTATTATGGTCCAGTTTAAATCGAGCTCGCCAGGCCTGCACTCTTCAGACACATCCATGATGGAATGGTGTCAATCCAGAGACATCTGACAAAGTTTTTGTTCCAGGAAGACAACAATGTTAGCCTGACGAGCCAGACCCACATCAAGAAGATGTAGGGTCTGGACACTCACCGTAGACAGGGCTCAATCGGAGGGGTGGGATAAACAGTTGTCTTTCAAATTCCCTCCCCGCAATAGGATAACGCTTAACGAATCATCTTCTTGTTTTCAAGTAGCAGCAGGATGCGTAACCTTCCCTCTCCACGCAATAGGATAACGCTAAACGAATCATCTTCTTGTTTTCAAATAACAGGATGCGTTACTGTCGCAACTTCTGGTCGCATGTCAGTCACCATTATGTTAAGCCCTGTGATTGGCCCGCTGGTGCTGGGGGTTCTCAGCTCCCTGCCTCAATGGATCGTGCCTAGACTGCCCCGCCAGCCAAATTACATTTGCTGCCGCTAGGGGCGTCTAGATTTCTAGGCTACAACAATGTGGGAGAGGGCTTTAATTTGATTCAGACATTAATTGAATGACCTTTGAAACTGTTGTGCATCATTTTGCTTGCACGTGGCCATTTGAATACCAGAGTAGGTGCTTGTTGTGGGTTTCGACTGACTTTTCAAAAAGTGCGATGAAATGATTGTTTGGTACCATATATAGGCCACATCTCCCTCAGAATTCACCACGACCAAAACCTGTGTTCAGTGTAATGTTGCGACACACTGTTTTTATGTCGCATGGGTCCCACTAGCTTTTAAGAGTGACCACAGCAGCACAACACATAGGATTAAGAAACCATTTGATAGTACAGCTTGTGTCTATAGGATGATCAAGCCGATAGTTGATCTCAGGTCATTCAAAATAGTATGTCTCTCAGTACTTCAGTCCACCTAAAAAAAAAAGGCCAAGTGGTTAGACACTGCCATCTATGGGTGGTGTTCTCCATCCGCACGTCTTCCTGGAGATTCCGATCAGTCAGGTGTGCTGCATCTGAAGGACGGCTCTCAAATCCACTCATTACTCTGGGCACCATCGCGGAGTTAAAGGCATTAATCCCTCAGATTGCACGGCTTGACTGAGTGGATCATTATTTGTTTGTTGGTCCCTTGCCACCACGGCACCACACCACAGCAATTACGCAGTCAATTTTCCTATGTCATGCCCATTTCTCAAACGCCATAATACCGTCGATTACATCCTCTGCAGGCCCTGAGTGGCTCACAAGTGAAGCACAATAGACGGACATTCTGTCATATCGGTCCTCCGGGCATTCATTATGATAAACACAATAGCGTTGGCTCTGCACCTGCGTAATTAAAAGCAAGACTTCCCCCTCGGCTCCTTTGGTATGGGCCTCACGTCACAGCGCGCTTTCATCTTCTGAAAGGCGTCTGAGCAAAGAGAGAAATGAATAAGGTTAGTCTGGCCGCTCCATAAATCAATCCCCGCCGCGGTGGCGGCCGAGAACCAGGAGGAGGGCCTGCCGTAAGTTTTCTCTTCAGGTGCAAATGGACAGAAAGTGACAGAACAAAGAGAAGCAATTAACCATGTTTTTTTTTCTCTGTCTTTTAACCACTGTTAAAAAAAGAAGAAGACGAGACAAGAAGCCATGGCCATACATCATGAGTTAAGAGGATGATGGCTATGTAAGAGGGGCGAAAAATAAAAGACACAGAGAGGAGAGATAGATAGACAGAAAGAAAGACAGGGTGAGGAGGAGGGGGGGGGGAGGTTTCGTTATCAGTGAAGTGGTGTGTGAGGGTAGAAGCGTCTGGCCTTCCAAAGCCAGATTTGGTGCTGGCTAATTTCCCCCTGACTTTGATGGGAGATTATTTGCTGATGGCAGCGGAGGAGAAAGGGACCCTTCACTGCGCCCAACGCCTGCCTGCCTGCCTGCCTGCCAGACTGGCTGTTCCTCTGGGCTCGGCCTGCTTCTCGGCACCACTACTCCCTGACACATTGCTGTCGAGAAACCTCACCCAGAACTGCAGGCTGCCTCTGTGTCAATGATAGCGAGCACCTTCTCTAATGTGATATGTGTCTGGAAATCATTTCACGCTTTTTTTTTTTTTTCATCCAGTCCAAACGCTTGGTTACAACAATTCAGGTGGTGGATGCTGTGTCACATTACTCAAGTCGATGTTGTCTTTATTAGTTTGTTTTCATAAGCGTGGAGTTGTTTAGCTAAGCTGTAGTTGTGTTAGGAGAGCATTACATGCTTGTGAATTGCTGTATGTATTATTGTTTAAGTGGGTAACATTTCAGACTAATTATATTAATCCCAAACCACTAAGGAACTTAATGAATATTAGCTTCTTGCAATAAAAAAAAATAAAATAAATAAAATTAAATCTTTTAATCATACCCCTAGTGATGCCACACTTACTTTGCATTCTAAGTGCTTCCCCTGTCCAATCCACTCTCTCTATTATGATTTATCACTCACTCCATATTTACAAATGACTTGATTGTTTTCTCCATTTTGTCCTGCACTGGTGGCCATTAAACACCCCAGTGTTGTTTGTGCTGGGCTACAGTTACACTTCTTCTTCTTCTCTGCCTTTTCTTCTACTTCTTACACACAATCCCTCGGGGCCTGCTGCTGCGGTTAATAAGAGTGTATTTTCCCTCCTCTCTGCACTCTCTCTTCCTCACCCCTTCTTTTTTTTTCTCCTCCCCTGTCCTCCCTCGTTCACCCTGGCCCTCCAGTCCTCTCCGCTGCCCGTGCCACTGGCCTGTGGTAAAGGGGAAATCAATAGTCAATTCCATTTTGCAGGCTGCGTCTGACAGCTACTAGATAGAAGTGGATTGGATGCTTGTAAGGAGCAGAAGCGTGAGGCTGAGCCGCCATGACCCCTCCCCCCTCCTGTCTCCTATCTTCTCTCTCTCTCTCTCTCTCTCTCTCTCTCTCTCTCTTCCCTCTATATTCTCACCCTCCACACCTCCTCGCTATCAAGAGCATGAAAGCATTTTGTTTCCTAGAAAGCTCACGTCACAGACAATAGACTGTGGCAGGGCACTGAGCATCCAGCCTCCAATAACTGTATCATGACATGCAACTGTGTGTGTGTGTGAGTTCCGACTGGGTGACTTCAAGGTCCCAGAAAACCTCATTGGCTTGTTCCATTTGAATCTCACTGAAGCGGTTTGAAAGCATCAGTTGTTGGCCGGTATTTCACCATGTTGCCAGCGTGTGATGTACCCTGGACATCCAGAGTTCTCGCGAGAGCACAATTTGAAATGGTGTTCGCAAGATACATGGCAATGAGCAATGATGCACCTTACTTTTACCACAGGAATCGGGGGAACCCAAAAAAAGGAGTGGGCGAGCTAAACTGATGACGACAGCGCTACAACTTTCATTTTTGGTTGTAGTGTTATCGAATTGCGTCAAAGTCAGAATCAGCATTGGTTGTAGTGTAGAATCCAATTGCGTGCAGTGAGATTTTCAAATGCATGCTTGGTGCCGCCCCTCGAGTTAAGCCATTTTCATTATTCGTGGCCAGACCCTTAATCTGAAAGATTCCAGGGTCTGGTTTACTACCAGGCTCCTTGTGATGGGCAGTAGGTGCTAAAAGCGCTCCTCATTCCTGGCGAAAGGCTGATGATGTTCGAACTCAATGGCCGCCATATCTCTCCCATCCGTGTTCTTGATGCTGCATCAGATAAAGCAGTAATTGACATACGTAAGTCGCTTTGGATGTCAGGTTATATTTCTATATCAGAAAATGTTCAGGGTTCCTCCTAACTGTACAAATTTCATATCTTTATTTTTTACTACGAAAATTCAGTAAAACTGCCGAAGGTACTATTGACCTATAGGCACAAATAATTAGAATTTTGACAATGTTCCACCACTTGGATTTTCATGGACTTTTGGTATGTTAGTCACTCTAAATAAAACATTTTGTTAAAGTTATTCATCGTGTAGCGTGTGTCCTTTGCTTTGTAGCGTCCCTCTGAACCAGGGCGTTACAGATACAGGAAGGTTTCATGAACTGAATTTCCAAAAATAATTTATTTTGCAATTAGCTTTGGGTTGGAGATTAAGAGACTTAACTAGACTAAATAGCATCTGCTAAATGAATAAAAATAAATTAATGAATGGCTCAACCCCAGGCTTCCTTCTTGCTCTGCATAGACAGTTAAGGTGGTTATGTGCCCAACCACATACTGTAACAGGGTCACGTGTTCTGACTGGATGATCGTGACAATTTGCCTGCTGATGTTCAAAGCTGCCCGCACAACAATACTCAAGAACATTGTCCAGCAAGAATGCTCAAAATGTTGTTGGGTGTTTTTCATTTAAGCAATATGACACGGGTTGGAAAAGGATATCACCATGGCTGTAATTCGGCCGTAGGTACAGTATGAGGCCGAAGGCCTGTTGCGATATCTTTTATCAACCCCACGGCCACCAGTGTCATAATGCTTTTATACAATAGTTCCATTCATTTAGTTTTAAGATACGAAATCAAGTTTTCTGTTGTTCATTTTGATTTGTGTTTGTTCATCCTCCGCCCACACAAATACTTCTAACATTTAGCCTTTTTGTTTACCATTGCCAAGCAATGTGACACCACTCGAGAAAAAATATTGGGCACCCAATTCGTGGCCTTTCCAATCAGCATCACATGGGGAGAAAACGTGGCACCTACTTGATAACTAGACAACACCTGCATTACAGACAAAATCCCGTGTCTGTTTTTGTCTCGTGTTCATTTTTGGGAAAGGAGTGAGTCTCTCTCTCTACGTATGTGTGTGTGTCTGTCTGCCTATTTCATCATAGGGATACTGAGTAATGATATGTGTGTGTGTGTGTGTGTGTGTGTGTGTGTGTATGCGTATATGTGTGTGTGTGTGTGTGTGTGTGTGTGTGTGTGTGTGTGTGTGTGCGCGTGTGTCTGTGTGGGTGTGTAATCTCACACACTTTGAAATAAACCTTGCATGCAAAATTATAGTTATTTAATCAGCTAATGAGGCAAATTCAGTAAATATCTAATAGCAAAATTGTAATGGCATTCAGGGTTGAAACAGTTTCAATATCTAAAGCAATGTGAGGTTAGTAAAATAACATATTTTCCTGTGTGAAAAGGGAACCGCCTTCATACTCTTCCAGACCCCCCTCGGAGGATCGTGTTTGGAGTCAGGGTGTGTCACATTGTGGGTAACATTTCCTTTAGTTTTGCGCAACCTGTTGGTTCTCCTATCACACAGCAGCAGACACCATAGAATTTGTGAATTTGTGTGTGTGTGTGTGTGTGTGTGTGTGTGTGTGCGTGTGTGTGTGTGCGTGTGTGTGCGTGCGTGCGTGCGTGCGTGCGTGCGTGCGTGCGTGCGTGCGTGTGTTCACATGTGTAATGCCCCTAAGGCCATACCTGGATGCAGCTTTTACCTTGAGTGGGCACCATTTCAAACCTCAATGATTTTAGCCAAATGAGGTTGACGAAATCTCAGTGTTAGGGTAAAGGCCTATGTTGTTATGACAAGCCTCAAACAGAATCACCAAAAAAGAGGAATTGGCTTGGATAGTTGCAAAAGCAGGCGCAGAGGTTGGTACAAAACAACCCTCAGCTTTTTTATCTTCCCATATTATGTCATGTGATCTCCTTCAGTTGACGCACAGAAGCTGAGAAGCTGAGAAGCTTCAGCCGTCTACACGCAAACAAGGAGGACGAGCCCTCGCTGGAGCACAAAGCGCCTCCGTGTCTGAGCTGCATTCATCCACCCGGCCTCTCTCTCTCTCTCTCTCCCACCCCACCAAGCTCATCTCCCCTCGGAGACGATGAGCACGCAGTGGAGCCCTGGCACTGTTTGTGGTGAGTGTCCTTCTGTGATTGCTTTTCTTTATCTCTCCCCATCAAGCCCGCTTACAAAGCCTTTCATACTGCGATTGTATCTGCCTGGACTCT
The DNA here is from genome assembly GCF_963854185.1 of Sardina pilchardus. Classification (NCBI taxonomy): domain Eukaryota; kingdom Metazoa; phylum Chordata; class Actinopteri; order Clupeiformes; family Clupeidae; genus Sardina; species Sardina pilchardus. Next base: position 29,003,334 of record NC_084999.1, read on the forward strand.
CTGACTGAGAGAGAGAGAGAGAGAGAGAGAGAGAGAGAGAGAGAGAGAGAGAGAGAGAGAGAGAGAGAGAGAGAGAGAGAGAGAGAGAAAGAGAGAGAGCATCATTGGCTGTATATCAGTGCTAGGGCCACAGGCATGTTTCTTTCTTTCTCCTTTAATCATTTTGCGTGCTAGTGTCTGATTTTTGGAGATCTATGCAATGACATTTGTTTTGATTTGCTATTTTTACTCTCTTGATAGACTTTGTGTTCGTACATAATTATTGCGTTCTGTGCTCATTACTAGACTGTTGTCTGTGTATCACTGTGGATTAATTGATCTCAGTATAGAACATCAATTAATTGTAGACTTGCAGATGCCTGTAAGTGTGTTTTTTTTGTCATAATTAACTTGTTCATTAACAACAAACTTTTTTGCAGTATGCCAATGGAAGTTAATTGAATACACACTAAACAAATATAGTATAACAAGTACAAGTATATTGTCATAGACACACTGTATGTTGAATGAAGAAATGAGAATGTTTTTGTTGCTTGCAAAAAAGACCAATGAATTTTTTCATGCGAATCCAAAAGCTCATTTTCAGTCAAGGTCAGCTTATATTTTTAATATTACTTGGTAAATTAAGTATTGGAAGTTCAAGAAACAGTTAGATGACGTCATACAAACATAGGCTACTTGTCACGATATGAAGTGCCTCTAGGATGTTATAGTTTATCTTTCACAACAACTATTCCTTAACACGGGCCCATAGACCACATGCCATATTCAAATGTAGGGCCAGGTTATTTCAATCAACAAAAAAACATTAAAAAAAAGGACAGCATCAAAAAAGCTCTTTGGACGTTGAGACATGAAAGCAAGAGAGAGGAAGGAGTGGCCCCACGGTGTTTCCTGAAACTCAGGATTAGCACATCAAGGAGGAGGAAAAAACCCCACAAGAAACTGAGCATTGCAACACCATAGCATCTGGGCAGCAGAGAGGGTGAGGTCACTAAAATGGGACATAAGAAATCCCCAAAACATGTCTTACCAAGCAATGCTTCATGGCTGTCAACCCTAAACAGCTATCTGAAAGGTGTGAATGTAAAGACTGTAGACTACCACCAGATAAATGTCTATCATGTGGCACCAGCAGTATTGGCAACTGCTCTCTTGCCCATGTTCGCAATGTCAAATGTAGTCATGAGTAGTTACAGTATAACTAGCTAGGCTGCTTGTGTCTAGTCACAAACATTGGATGTTTGCTTTTTAAACCTAAGTATCACTTTAACAGCATTACCTTCAGCCTAATCATATTGGTCTAATGGAAAAAAATTAGTGCTGATAACTCGTTGATAGCATGATAGGCTGCCAACTCCAGCTACTATACTCCAATACTGTCTGTCATATTTAGTAGAGTTCAGCTACAAGCCGAGGCATCCGATGTACATCCTCAGTGGGCACAATTGTCAGGACTCCATTCCATATATTCCAATTCCATCTGTATATTCAGCATACTGTATATGCATATACCATTATCAGGATTATTTCCTTCATGACCGGCGAGTGGCATTTTCGGTCAAGTACACCCTTAATCTTTCTGTCCGACACATTCGGGGTCAGTTGAAGAAGATTCTCGTCGGAGGCCTTGCGGAAGCATATTGCATGTGACACTTCTTCTATAGTGGGCTTCCTGAGGATATTGGTTTTAGTGTAGCACGCGAGGAAAGGCAAATGTGGTTCGGAGTTCTCCTCCAAAATGAGTAGCAATTTGGGCCTTTAAAAAATATCCTGCCATTAATATTCTCATTTTTTATTCTTTTTTTTTTTTTGGTCAGTAACTACTCAGGAGCGGAATGGAAAGGAGGGATGGGTAGGGGGCATAGAAGGGGGGGATTACATCGAAGTCCCTTAATGGAAAATGAAAAATCTGCACACTCGTTTGTGCTCACAAGCACGTTCAATCACGATGCTGGAGCAACATGCCTGCCGGTCACAAAGAAATCTCTGCAAGTATAATAACGGCTCTCCCTGCGACAGGCAGCGAGGCACACTTAGAAGCTGCAGGCAATTAGCCCCAGCGTGAGCAAGAATTGCTGAAAGGCAGTAGCAACGCGTGCAGAGGCCTTTATGCCAGTCCCTGATAAGGTCAGAATGGAGCTGCTTCAATACCATCCATCTTGTGCATTTTTTTGCTCGCTCACTTGCCTACTGTCAAAATGAATGTGTGGAAAGTAAAAGGTTGATGATTTAGAATTTACTATTATGGGCTGTAGCCTATAACAGGTTGCGAGAGGCTGGATATTAAAAATAAGTTTGCTGTTGATGTTTCACTCATATAAATAGTCTGATCTATCCTCAGAATGATTCCATTCAGGGAATGATGTAGTCACCAGTATGGAGCATTTTATATATGGCTTTCATGCAGTACAGAAAATCACATATTGAATTGTTTCCCCTATCAATTTTATTACAATAAACACAATGTTAGGTTGTAAAATCTAAATTATCTGAAGACACCATACAAAAGTTCTACAAAAATTCTACGTCTCTTGTGTTTTGCAAAGATCAGTCCACTCCACTGAGGTAGACTACAGATTGTATAGAGCTGTGTGTTATTATTGTGGGCAGATGTATACGTGTATAGGCATAGGAACAAGACACTGAACTGATGACACTAAGCATTTGCCATGTTTTGAAATCTGACATCAAAACAGCTTTTTGTCCCACAGCATATTTCTTCATGATTCAGTCCCTATGACTAAAAACTGTGAGAAACTTCAGTAAGTTCAAGTTGTGTGAATAATTCTCCCGTCTGAATTTAGTTGTGACTTCAGGCATGCTTCTCTCCACATATCAACCACAAGGGGAGAGCATCTGCACTTTATAACAAGATTAGCTAATTTAAATTTGTGTTTACGTGTAATAAACTTGACACTAAACATTGACAGAACTCAGTTTCAAGCGTAGAGACTTGAATGGGTTCCATTCTGATCGTGTCAACATACTGTAGGTTGTAGAGTCAGTTTGTAACTGTGTTCTCAGTCAGTTTGTCTTCGGATCTCGTTGGTGGCAGGTGAGGTGTGTATGTGTGTGTGTGTATGTAGGGGGTGTGACAGGGTTTTGCAATCACTGGGTTGTTCCTGTGTCAGTTTACATGCAGTTTCCAGGATGGCAAGCAACGGTGCACCCAAAACCACAAGTGCACCACACTTGAGGCAGATGAGTCTCATATGACAGGGGGATTTGAACTGAACTTTAACGCCAGTCCCTCTATCTCTCTCCCTCTCTCTTTCTCTCTCTCTCTCCCTACAGATGGACTCCATCATGCTGGGATGGCCAGGCTTTGACAGTGAGTGAGCAGCATTAGCTGTCAGTGTTCTGGAGCTAATTCAGGATTTGGGAAGAGAAGGAAAGGGATTGTCTGCTTGATGATTTGGTGTGAAACCTTCATGTTTGTCCTTTTGTTTGCCTCAATGTAAGTACCCAGTGACTGCAGAAGACAGCTGCTTATCTCTGACCAACCATCTGAAGAAATTAAATGTCTTTTTGTTTTCCTTTTTTTTTTAACAAACATTTGCTTTACAACCTGAACTGAATTCTAATGATGTGCATTGAAAACATTGTCCTGCTAACTACTGATTAAAATGTCCTTTTACGGTTTAATTCTCAAATCAACAAATCCAAAGCTTAATTAATCTTCTTCCTCTATTCAGAGTTGTCAGAAGAATAGGACACGATGGCTTACCTCTGGTCATCAGCTTTTGCTTTGCTGGTACTCGCTCAACTGAAGGGACACGGCGTGGGTAAGGGGAAGAGTATTATTGTTCATTAGAAGCTAAATGGAATGAAGGATATTAGACTGGTCATCTGCCAGACATATTAGGCCTATTTTCCTGTCAAAGTTTTCTCTTTGGATTCCTTGTCAGAACTGCTATAGCAACAGATGGAAACATGGGGTCTCTTGGATTTTGTCCAGATATTCAATAAAGCGGCCTTAGTCCAAAATGGTACATTTTTAAACACTTTTGGCTATGCAAATAGGGACATTATTGAGAAAGGAAACTGTCCTCTCCTATCAAATACATATTTGCAGAGGTTAACTGATGATTTTAAAACCTTTGTTAACTATTTCAATCAGAAAAAAATGATACATTTGCCAGATTTTTATATCAGGAATCATCTAATTTCCTTCAAACATAAACCTCTTACAGGTTAAATACGTTTCAAATAAATTGCCCACCTTAAATTAAATAGATTAAAACCTCTGGCATTTAGAAATTTTCCAAATCTACAATCAGTATTCAATTCAATTCCTTGATTATTACGCCAGGCGAGAATATTTGGACAAAATTCAAGAGGCCCCATGTTTTAATCTGTCCCAATAGGGGTTCCTATACAAAACTTTGACAGGAAAATAGGCCTATGTTTTCTGGCAGATGACCTGTCTATATGTATAGGGCTGGCAGTTCAAATGACAATGCTGTGCAGGCTCCCTACACTGCTTCACTGTCTTATCATAAGGATAACATACTGTAAATGTCAATGTGAAATGGTGCTTATAAACACAGATCATCTGAATTAAATGAACAGAAATAGATAAATAAAACAGAAAACTATATGAATAAAGGTGGAACAACAGAAAATCTGTAAAAGTAGCATAAACTAGACAGTGATCACCTAAGTACTGTCTTAAGGTCAGTGTTTCACAACCCCCCCCGATGTTGGCATAGTCTCCAAAAAAATTGTAAGAGGAGGTCAGTTTGCAAAAGCAATGCAATCCTGAGTTTCAAGAAGTGCTTTTTTCACTCTCTGACCACCATATAAGACGCAATTTGCCTTGGAGTTATAGAGTTTACCATCAAAGTATTTGCCATATTCATGCATATTTCTTAGTGACATAACACTTCACGTTGTTACAGTGTTCTACATCTCCTAGGATTCAATAATCTCTCTCATTCTCTCTCTCTGTCTGTCTGTCTGTCTGTCTGCCTGTCTGTCTGCTTCTCTCTCTCTCTCTCTCTCTCTCTCTCTCTAGATGGAGAAGTGTCGTCCTGTGCTGAGGTCCACACTGCAACACCACTCGTGACGTTTGGCTCTGCGGTCTCTGCCTCCTGCCTCATCACCGAGGACTGTCCCCTGGCCAAAGACGCCGAGTTCGATGTGAGATGGCACGACAACAACGAGTCGATCCAGGGCTCAACCACTGTAAACACTAGCAGGCGGGCCTCACAGATATTCATCAGCAACTTCTCCGAGCCCAGCAGACTTCTCACCTGCTACATATGCCAAGGGCTCTGCAAGGTGGTGGCAGGATTGGAGATCAGAGCAGGGTGTAAGAACTTATTTTATTTTTATTTATTATTCTTTTTTTTTTTTTTTTTTAATCAAACTGTTTACATTACAACCGCACAACTCATATTCCAAATTAAAATGGGAAAAAAAAGCCCAATGCTTCATTGTTGGTCATCATGACCTTCAATAGTATTTATAAGAAAATGCTATATTTCATTCCTGTCAGATTTTTTTCATGGGCTTGATACAGCACAAGGTCAAATCTGTTGTAAAGTCAGCAGGTAGCAGCCAAGGGTGGCACTAAAAGACATACTACCCCAAAACTGCTTGTACTCACTATTATTTATCTCTGTAGTTCTGCCATCAAGTCCCCAGAATCTGAGCTGCCAAACGAATCTCACCAAACCAGAAAAACTGCACTGCAGTTGGACTCCCGGATCTGACACACTCATTCCCACCAACTATTCCTTTCACATGGAGAGGTAATGTCAACACACTATCGTCTTGGAGTACAATACAGCTTTTCCTTTAATACATTTAATGTCTGAGCTGTGTAAGGTTCAATCATTTGCCTTGACATGGTCCTTATTCTGGACTTAGCCTGCTTTGTGATTGACTGCACTCCTTAAAGTTAAAGAAATGTATGTCATTCTTCCGCCTCATTTTAACTGAACTTTATTTGCCCAAAGGCTGCAAATGTGGAAGGTCAATTATTCCATCCCACCGGGAGTGAACCACATAAGCATCCCACGGACGGAGTTCCACCTCTTCAGTGAGATGCAGGTGTTTGTGAAGGTGCAGAATGCTTTGGGCCAGGCCACCACACAGCCCCTAACATTCACACCTATGGAGAACGGTAAGGCCAGACAAGGCAAGGTGTCCTCAAATTTGCTCTGTCCTACAGTAAAGATGAGAATTACAATGACATTGCAATGCCCAGTTAGTTTCATTTACTTATTGCGATTACTCTGGGAATTATGGCACTGTGGTTATCATTTGCTGCTTTGAATACAGTTGACCTTCAATTCTTTTTGGGGGGCTTTTATGCCTTTAATCAGACAGGACAGTGTAGGGTGACAGAAAACGATTTGGAGAGAGAGTAGGGGTGGGATCCGGAAAGGACCACAGGGCGGGAATCGAACCCGGGTCGCCGGCGTGCGGTGCAGGTGCCCCAGCCAGTCGCGCCACGACTGGGGCCCAGGGCTTCAATTCTAATCCATTGCAAAATATGTCACTTTGGACAAAAAATGCCTCATATTTTTTGTACTTCAAACTATCTCATTACTTTACAACTGCAATCAATGACTCATGGCAGCCATTTAACTCAAATGCTTCTTCACTGTTTAGCAAAGCTAGACATGCCAACGATTCAGAGCGTGAAGCCTGAGCGAGGCAGAAATGGCTGCTTAACGAACACCTGGAGTCTCAGTGCCGACCAGAACTGGATGATGAAGACAAAACTGGAAATCGAGTTACGTTTGAAACCAGTGGACGTCACGTTAGCAGATGAAGAAAAGGTCTGAGTTTCAGTCTATGATGACCGTTAACAGATATTGTAAACTTCACTGTCTTGATCAAAATGTCAGTTTCCCAGCATGCTGTCTGCCTCCTTTTCTACATTAAGGATTAAGGGATTAAGATTAGGTTCAATGCTAGGTTAGTGATGGATGATGTGGACCAAGTTTTTAAATGTATGTCAAGAAGTTTGGATTATTCATCTAGCAAAATGGATTAATGTAACGATTGTAAAAAGAACAATTGTAAATTGTAAAACGATTGCAAAAGAACTATTGTAGTAATGCAGAATTCCCTTGTGAAATTCATTCAGAGTGAGAACTACTTTGATCTCAAGATGAGTGAATCCAGGCAAAGACCCAGTGAGTGTGTATCGTATCTGAGGGTGTGTACTGAGGCCTTATGTGGTTCTGCTACTCTAGGTTCTGGTCCGGTTTGTGAGGGACAAAGCAGCTGTGGAGCGGTGCAATCTGCTGCATGGGACAGAGTACCAGGCCCAGATGAGGGTCCGGTACCGCCAGATGAGCCCCTGGAGCGAATGGAGCAACCAGGCCAGAGGGTTCACACTGGAGAAAGGTGCCCACACACTCCATCACCACCAGAAGGACATAACTGACTTTGGGTTCTTTTCCCAGACACGGAATAAGCCTATACCGGTAGTCCAAAAAAAAGGGGCTTCAATGAAAATACTCACTGAAAGTAATCTTTAAACTTATAGTGTAGGACTAGGCATAATCCATGTCTGTGAAACTGACCCTTAGTAATGAAATGTACTGATTAAACAGTAGCAGGGACTGTAAAAGTGTGTTCGTTTCCGGCTTTCGTCTTCTGAACCGTTTCTAATCCCCACGCAGTTGCTTGAGATCCTGGAACATAAGGGGGTCGGTGGCAGCTGTTCACCACTCTTCTGAATGACTAGTTCAATATTTGCAGCAATTTGCTCAACAAAGGCTAAAGTGGTTTCTATCATGAGTAAGCTTGATGTGGTTATCACTGACTTGACATGAACTCTGACAAATCTACTTATGACTGACTTTTCCAATCCTCCTCAAGGAATTCTAGCTTATCATTTAATAACAACTGTCAATAAGCGACAGGTGCTTGCATGTATGGAGATGTGCTTTGCAACTCATTTTTTAATGCAACACACATCAGTCTTTGAGGCACCATGATGGTGCTGTTTCATGTGTGGTTAACGTAATGAGTTTATAGGGTAGAACGTGTGTGTGTGTGTGTGTGTGTGTGTGTGTGTGCATGTGTGTGTGTGTGTGTGTGTGTGAATCCTACTGTGTATGACAGCTCCTACAGGACCCCTGGACACGTGGCTGAAGGTGACGAAGGGTCAGCACTACAACACCGTAGAACTGGTCTGGAAGGTGAGGATCCAGGAGAAACTATGACTAGACCAGAACAACACCATGGCAGTGGTTTATGTATGTTTGCTTGTGTGTGTGTGTGTGTGTGTGTGTGTGTGTGTGTGTGTGTGTGTGTGTGTGTGTGTGTGTGTGTGTGTGTGTGTGTGTGTGTGTGTGTGTGTGTGTGTGTGTGTGTGTGTGTGTGGGAGAGGGGTATGTGTGTGAAGGAGACAAAGATTTATACTTCTCAAAATCGCCAAGTTAAAGACTGCAGATAGATGCCTCAGTAAGATAGCAGATATTCTTATCTAGACTGATAATGGAATTTGAAACTCTTTTTATCCTTGTTTCAACTCTTATTCCCTATTTCCCATTATTTAACCTGACAGGAATTGCATTCTTATAAAACTATAACTATATCCCATATAAAGGATCAGCAGACAATTCCTCTCTAGACATCTCTTATCAATTGTTATCTTTTTTTTTTGGTCCTAGCCCTCCAAGCAGTTCCGAGCCAATAGCAAGAATGTCTTCTACGTCGTCTACGTGAAAAAGGCGAAAAAAGCAAGAGGGATCAATTGCACACGGGGAAGCCATTGCATCTTCAAGATCTCCAAGGCAGTCAAGAAAGTGTACCTGAAAGCGAAGAATGCTGTCGGGGAATCCAGGCCCACTGAAATCCCTGTGTACTCCGAAGCAGGTATTTGAGTGGCATCAGGGCACCACCCTCTCTGAGGATTTCCTTTGCTGTAGCACCCACACCTAAGCATGGAACAGAAATGCACAGGCACTTTCCAGAGCAGGTCAGGACTGCACCGTATGTTCATGACCAGCATGAAAAGGCCAGAATGTGTTTTTGTAATAGGCCTACAACCAAGCTCACTGTGACCTCCAGCAATGGTTCCTGTTCTAAGTGACAAGGACAAAGATTTTTTTTATGTAAACGTAACTGCACCCTTGTCACTGTAATTGCAGCGGTGGGCCCATACTTGTGTTTTCTCAAGCACTCCTGACTGAACCAGAATTGCCACTGTTTGCCCACGCACAGCGCCATTTTGTGCAACTACACGACGCGCCTTTTCAAAATGGCAAGACCACAATGAGCAGAAGCCGTAACCCATGCTTGGGCATAAAGTGCAAGTGCTCTTGAGTGTAGTACATACAAGTACATAACCTACAAATATGTGTTTTTTTTCTCTTTCATACATCCAGTCCTTGAGCCAGTCTCTTCCTTGAGTGTCCTACCAGATGGTGATTCAGCCCTGCTAGTGCACTGGGGCAGCCCACTCCACTCCTCCCCTACTGGCTACGTGCTAGAGTGCAGACAGCAGCACGACAATAACTCCTCTTTCATCTCCTTTCATCTACTGGACAGAAATCAATCCAGCGCCTTAGTGGCAGGTACATGATAAAACACAGCACACTACAAAGTGCTAATCTATAGCATTGGCTTTAACACAACCATGCTTGAGGTGCTAATCCAATAAGCATCCCTTTTTGTTTTTTGTTTTTTTCCGATCAGATGGTATTGAGCCGTACATACCTTATGAGATCTCTGTGTACCCAAAGTATGAGAAGGGTGTGGGTCGTCGCCAGGGGGTGTTGGCCTATTCCAAGCAGAAAGGTTGGTGTAAGACATTTTATTGACCCTTAACTCTAGACTTGCGCTACTACTCCAAGGACAAAAGGGCAAAACACTGCTATAAGAAGACAATGCAGCTGGTTTCTAGGGCAATAGCTCCCTCTAGTGGAGAGAAGTATGTTTTTGGGATCTCACCACATATAAAGAATGATTCATTGATTCCTTGTTACTTGTGTGTGTGTGTGTGTGCGTGTGTGCGTGTGTGCGTGTGTGCGTGCGTGTGTGTGTGTGCGTGTGTGCGTGTGTGTGTGTGTGCGCAGCCCCTTCCATAGCTCCCGAACTAAACTTCCCTGATATCTGGGATTCCCATTCTAAGCTTTCCTGGAGTGAAATTCCAATGAGCAAAAGAAATGGCATCATTCTAGGCTACCGCGTTTATTATGAGGACGAGGACGGCAATACAGGTATTAACCCCAACACTCACTTCAGCTTTTACCTGTGTTCATACAGTAGGCTACTGTAATACCAGATGAGTCATATAACTATAACATGACAATGACTTTCACAATCATATGTTTACATTGAAGTGCTGTTATGATTGCTGCTGTTAACTGCCTACGTCTTTAACAGAGGTGAAATACACCAATGAAACAAGTATAGTCCTGAGAGACCTCAAGCCCCAAACCAGGTACAGAGCCCTCATCATGGTCAGCACTTCTGGTGGTAGTCTGAACGGATCTGTTGTGAACCTTCAGACACGTTCAGTGGGTGAGTTCGCTTATTCTAGTTCCAAGTTATATGCTTGAGGTTATGCACCTCCTTTGTGTAGACCTTACATTGACTAATGAAGGGTGTTTTGTTAAAATATAAATGTATGTTGTGTCTTGATTATTTTACAGATGTATTGAGAATCATTCTGATTGGCATCCCTACGTGTGTTGGGATCACTCTGGTCTTCATCATCATCTTGCTGACCACTTTAACAAACCATAAATGGTTAGACTCCAACTAATGGTGTTATAACAACATAGTAGTATCCACAGACTAGTTATGAAAGATAGTCATCAACAATCAGTGCCGTCTTTGGAACTGGGTTTGGGATTTGATTTGGGGCCGCTATATTAACATTATCTATGAATAATTACCTAATCTAATAATAATAAACTAATCTATCTGTTCAAAACTGTTGGTCTTTTGTTAAAGGCTGAAGAGGTTTCTGTGGCCTAAAATTCCAGACCCAGCCAACAGCAGCATCAGAAAATGGAGCACAACTGAATTACTACAGGTGAGAGTATGGCGAAAAATGACCCTGAATGTTGAGCTACTCCCTAAGAAAAGAGCTAACAAATGTTATTATATGGCAAAATGATTGTGTGAACTTGCCTCAACTAATCATACAAACTTGGGCTGACACATGCAGTTTGTGTGTCCCATTATGTAGGCTTATTATCATACTTTGTATAATGATGACGAAATGTTTTGTCTTACAGGATAGTCCACCCCAGAAAGACTCTATGGAGCACGGGCTGGTATTTCTCACCCACTTTAGCGTTGTCGACTTGACTGAAAAAGAGATGGACAAACTCGTCCAGACAAACAAGGACCGCTGGCTGCGCCACGAGATGGACTCCGACCTGTACTCCCACAGCTCCAGCCAACCCCCCAGCAGCCCCTTCGGCTCAGACGGCACCGGCGAGCACGTCCCGTACGCCACGCTGGTCTTCTCGGGGCCGTACCAGAGCCAGCCCCCTCCCCCGGCCTATCTGCGCTCCGAGTCCACTCAGCCCCTGCTCGAGGAGGAAGAGCCCCCGAGTCCCTCTCCCTTTGGCTGTGTGAGGCATTACGAGAACGTGGTCGTCCGGGGGAAAGACGAGGAGCACATCTTCAGTGAGTGTGAAGACACTGTTGGGGTGGACAGGAAACGAGACCAGCGGTGGGAGGACTTCCCACTTCTGAACTCTTTAGCGGTAAAGGAAGTGTGATGCGACGGAGAGTGTTGTAATGTGCGTTACACCCTTAAGAGTGAAGTAAAACTCAGAACAATTTGAGTAATATATATATATATATATATATATATATGAATTTGTTCTCAATAAATTGTCAAGAGTTAAGATCTGAAGAAAAAGGGACTGATTGATAAGACTGGGTTGTGTCATTTGAACTATGCCCATTGATCATGCCTCTTGTGCAGTTGAAACTCCCCAGAGTGATGTTCAGTCTCAAGAGGTTGAGCTGAGTCTGGATAAAGCCAGGCTAAGTGATTGATAATGTCAATGGATACTGGAAGAAATCAGGCTAACAACTACACAATCTTTAGTGTATCCCTGATTAACATTTCAAATATGTTATACAACATTTGCAGCTATTTTATTTCTTTACAGAGGGATGCTTGTGTGTTCTTGTTTTTGTTGTTGTTGTTATCACTATGCTGCCAGTAAGAAACTTAACATGCACTGTTTGCCTTTATAGCAATGCAGTCTTCAGTTCTGTTGAGTTACAGTGTCTGATAAAGGTCAGGATGCATTATGCTTGTCATGAAGGGAAGGCCTATCGGTCTGAGTTCACAGTGCAGTATCCAGTCACAGTGAATACACTTGTAAAATAATAAATTGCTGATGATTTCTGCAAACATTTCCTTTACTATAGATCAATGTCCTTTATTGCTACTTGATTTCCCACTTCATTTTAGATACATGTACATGTAGCCTATGTATTCATTTGGCAGATGCCTGGCATTGCCATGATGATGATGACAGTGATTATTAATGACAGTAGTGATGAATAATTATTGTTCAACATTTTAAAACTCATAGCTTCTGTTGTGGGTCTTGTCACTAAAGAATGTAATATGTGTTTATTATCTGGCCAGTAAAATGTACAAACTAAAGATATCTATATGTCCACATGTATTTTTACTAAGATTGTTTTAGTGTTAAAAGTAAAGGATGATGGCAGGCCTAAGCCTATTTGAAGTGTACAGTTAATGTAGTTCTGTGTCCATTGGGCCTAATTTCAAATGGCATGAAGATGTTCTGTGTATAGGTGTATGTGGTGACACTCCTTTTTCCCCTTTCACCTTGTCTAAATGTACACAGAAACAACATAACTGGACAATAAAATGATAATTTAGCTGATAACTACCTGTACTACTGTACATGAGACTGAAATGCAACACTTATGAAAACATTGCTTCACAAATGCTTTGGTATCATCAGCTGTAAAATACGGAACTCAGAGAGTTTTGGAGTTACAGTCTCAGAGAGATATATGTTTTTGTTGAATATTACGAAAAACATAGCCTATATTCCTTTTACAAAATTGTTTGCTAACTAAATTGTTGGTTCGTTTTTATTAAATTGTCATTTGACTAAATTGTGTTTTATTCAAGCACACTGCTGGAAGGCTGTGAAGGTTAGCACGTCTTTAACATGATCAGACAGAACAGTGCTTCAGTGGTATATAAGTTGACATGCAATATTACCAAGTAGTTCAGTTAGTCTAGTGGCAGAGTAGTGGCATGGCACACAAGGCCAGATAGCCTATATGAATGGTGGAATTGATCAAATAGTGAACCATAGACTTGTAGGCCTATCCCATATCTGATTCCAAGGTGAAACCTTATAGGCAAGCATACCACAAGAAGTAATAAACCAGATACATCAAAAATGCATCAAATGTAAACAAACTAAAACCTCAAAATACAAAAAGAGGGAGCTGAGACCCAAGAGCAAGAGAGAAGAGAGCAAGAGGAGAGGCAGCAACAGCCCAGAGAAAACAAGACGGAAAAATAATAAGGGCCCAACTCTCCAGATTCAAGTTTTTTTTTGCAGTGTAAGGAGGCCTTAAATTGGGTGTCTGACTGATACCTGTTTGTTAGCCTACAGCTGATTTTCAAAATTACGAATGTTCTTCATCTCAGCTACTTTGTGATCCGGGAAAAATACATGTAGGCTAATCACTTCCTTGCGATTTAGGAGACGATCGAGTAGCTTGATTGAGGTGTCCCCATTTTAAGTTATGCTTTCTTTTTCACCCTATTTTATGCTATTTTTCATATTACATATATGCCATAGGCGGTAAAAGAAAGGTGTAGGCTGCTAACCTAAAGAAGTAGTCTGATACATTGAAATCAAAGATAGTTTTTATAAACCGTCTCTGTTGATTAGCCTACCTGCCATTTTTTCTGTTGCGCATCGTTGCTTGATTATTCTCGCCTTGATTGTGTGCGTAAACTTGACAGCGATTAGTTTGGACTAAACAAAATGGCGTCGACCATGTAGACAGGGGACGAACGCTTGTCATCAAGAAATCGTATCGTTTAACACACCGTCAGAGGGATTTTTTCTGGAGTACACACTGTAGTGCTGTTAAAAAGATGTCTCTTAGGACTGTGTTCTCATCAACATCCCAAGTTTTGAAGAAGTGGAATGCGGTTATATACTTGAAGGGGAATGTCGCATCAGTGGGACCACAACACGTTCCTTGCACCACGGTGGCTCCCCGATTACTAAGTCACTGGAGTGGGTCTAACATATGCAATACGAAAAGTAAGATGGTAATAGATTACTTCCACTGTTATTCGTCTGCACTGCGATGGTCCGACGATAAGGACTGTTTCATCTGAATATTGTCATTAACGTACATTCGCGAAGTTAACATTAGGCCTAGGCTAAATGTCACTTGGCAGCAGTCAGTCTAGCTAGTGGTTTGAAAGACCAACATCGTGTTACCGTTATTACCTACCATTTTAACAGATGTGCCACGTTAATAACTCATAGCTTTTGAAGGGACCTGTTCTGACATAAGAGGCGGACATAGCATGGACAATAATGGCATTTCCTATACTTACCAGCAGGGGGCTCTCTGCTCTTAAACCTTCCAGAGCCACTCTGATACCTACAGTGTATTCATGAATCATCGTTTGACCTATGCCATTCGCCAGGCAGTCACGACTGTAATCATTCTATGAATCAATTTAAAAACTAAAGCTAATGGGACAAGAGTGCTTTCCCCCCATGTCACACCAGGAAACTGATCACCCACCAAAAGCATTTGGAATTGCAGTGGATGTAAAAACGCTAGTGGTCCAAAAATATACTTTTTCCTATTTTAACCGTAAGTTGTACATTCTAAACACAGCTATTGACATAGCATCACTGTCACACAATGACTGTGTTGCTATCACATTAAGTATGTTAAAATGGGACATGCGTAATCTGCGGTACTGACAGGAGGTGGGTGACGTACGGTGAGAGGTTGTGTACTGAGTGGGCGTGTGGAAAGGATGTGGGCACACATTTCCTCCTCCCTCACATGCTGTGTTTCACACCGGGGCCTCTTGTAGGGGACCAAGGGCCAGATTAAATGGACACCATAAATTGTCTACATTTTGTTACATAGGTCTAATAGTTTAAAAAGTTACTCAAAGGTAACTGTTAAAACTACTTAAAGGTGTACTTAAAGTACTTATAGTTGTACTATATATATAGTACCTTTAGTACCTTTAGTAAATTTGTGTTTTCACATCCACCAGGTAATGAGAGCCTCAACAGCCAGCCAGTAAGACAGTATGCCAGAGCCGCAAGAAAAAAACAAGGTACAGTGAGCGTCAGTTGTGCTGAACTCGCTCAACTGCTCTGTTTGATATGTGTGTTGAATTTGACGTCTGTGTTAACACCCCAACTCTGACCCACGATAGAAATCCCAAGCCAGCTGAGTGACCTGCCTCCATCTATGCTCAAGCTGGAGTACACATCAGTTCCTCTTGCACAAACGTAGGTGGTTTCTAGCACAGTGGCTCTACTTCAGTTTCCTGATTAAGTCCGATGAGTGTCTGTGTGCTGCAAATGTCGAAATCACTTCCTGTGTTCGGGAGGTGGGTGGGGGGTTGTTAAACTTCATGCACTGTATTTTTGGCTGTGTGAGTGTGAAAGTAATACTTAAACTCCATGTTGACCTCTCTTTAGGACTGATGATATTGTTAAGAGACTTCTTTCCTTGGAGCTGGCAAGTCATGTATGTGTCACACACACACACACACACACACACACACACACACACAGAGACTCACCTTCTCCCTTCTAAATTAGAGTGTGTGCAGTAACTGAAAGAGTTTCACAGTTGTACTAGATGTGTTATGCTTGTGCAGTTGCAGAAGTTGTTGTAACCTTTTTAAACACCTTTAAATACCATTTTCTTTACTCTTAAGCTCCATTACAGTTTGTTTTACTTTGCATAAATGCATTACTAACTACGTCTATCTGTTGCCTCTTATCAGAGTGAGAAGCTGCGAGTTAAGCAGGAAGAGCTTATAGCTAAGGTTCAGAGAGATAAAAATGACCGCACATCCACTGAAGTCAAGGGTACGTCTCTCCACTCTTCTGATCCATGGCCAACATGTGTGTGACAGCTCTCCTTCTGTAGGGCACATACATTTTAGTATATGCAAATGGATATATCTTTGAAATGAATAACACTCCTAAGTTGACTTCTTTATTAAGTACAATTATGAATTGACCCACAGTGGAATGCAAGTGTCTAGTGTTGGCTAACGGTCTTCACTCTCTTCATGTATTTGCAGTGGCTATATTGACAGCTCGCATCCGCAACTTTCAAGACCACCTGCTTAAGCACCCAAAGGTAATGACGTACATAGTGGTGTGTATACCTGTTGCCCCATTACAGTTTTTTTATACAATATACAGCAGGGCTATTCAACTAATGACCTGCGGGACAGATGCGGCCCGTCGGATTTTACCCGCAGCCCGCCCGCAAACTAGGCTACCTTCAAATCTGCCTTTCATATGCTATAATCAATTAAATAAAATGACAGCAGTATCGCACGGCTCGCGCCTGTCACACTGGCTGTCAGGGTGCGTTCCTAAACTCAATCTGAAACTCAACAGAATAACGCACGGTTGAAAAGTTTCAGTGTAGGCCTACTCGGAGCGCTCGTAGTGGCAATTTACATACGAACGCACCCATAACCTGCACAGGAATTCCCGGCAG
This sequence comes from Sardina pilchardus, assembly GCF_963854185.1. NCBI lineage: Eukaryota > Metazoa > Chordata > Actinopteri > Clupeiformes > Clupeidae > Sardina > Sardina pilchardus. The sequence continues at coordinate 29,020,071 of NC_084999.1, forward strand.
CAGTAATTCTAAAGCTAAAGCCTAATGCTAACCATGCCTCCGTTTCTGAAACACAAAATTGATGATAACCATTCCAGTTTGAGTGGACTGACAAAGGAGTAAAGTGGCCTAATAGCCCTCGGCCACTTTTGTACAGAACAATAGAGAGCTATAGCAATATGATTCGCTTTGGACAAAAGCGTTTTCTAAATACCATAACGATAATCATAGCATCCCTGAGGCTGGACATTGACCCCTCACCTGATGCAATAGACCGTCACCTTTTACCGAGGTTCTTTCATAAAGAATGCGTAATGTGATCGTGATATCACATGTGAGGCATTACAATGGTTTACTGTTGTTTGTTTTATGAAATATGTCACGAGTTGGATGTTAATGATTGTAAGGTCATCACTTGACTGAGCCATTAAAAAATACGAGCTGTGACAGAAGTGGGATATGAATGGTAATCCATCCCATGACTCCGTTTTACTGTACTGGTTCATTTGACAAATAATCTGGACCTGCTCTACAGCACCTTATGTCTGTTTGGAATTGTTTTAGAAATAGAGCCTATTGGCGCATCTCAGAATATTTGCCCACCACATCCAGTGTTTGTGAATATATTTAACTGACCTTATTAAATGTAGCTGGATACTCATGAACGCATGTCCCTTATAGCCTCAATAGAGTCATTTTAGCAACGCCATATTTTGGGTGGCCCGGGAAGACCCAGTGGTTTTCCTGCCTTGCCCACTTTGTGATGAAGTTGAGTAGCCCTGATATACAGTGTTGCTTTATGACAAGTTATTTGACAATTCATCACTAACAGGGTTTTCCTAAATAAATCAATTCATACAAATAAATCATTTATATTATTATTGGCCAGTAAGTAAATAAAACAAGGGCTAATTTAATGTTTTAGAAAGTGCACATCTGGCAAAAACATTTGTGATGCTCTGGCACTTAGTGCATTTGGAATCACTGCTGCGCAGTTCAGTGACATTGCCCCCTTGTTCTGTCAGGACAAAGCCAACAAGAGGAAGATGTTGATGAGCATTGACCGGCGGAAGAAAAAGCTGAAGTTCCTGAGGAGGACCCACTACGACTCGTTTGAGCATGTCTGCAAGCAGCTGGGCATCACCTACACCTTCCCTCCTGAGTACCACCGGCGCGCCACACGGCGCTGGCAGGCCAAGAAAGCCCTCTGCATTAAGGTTAGCAGACACGTTTACTTCTCCCTTATCTGGATTTCTGGGAAACACACATGCTCTATCAGTAGCAAAACCTTGAATGGGGTGCATGGTTTTGAAATGACTCTTTTTGCTTTGATGTTTCTGCGGTCGCAGCAATGCCGATGCCTTGGCTTTGACGCATCATGGTTGTCCCACCCATGTCTATGTGTCTCTCCCTCACAGGTCTTCAAAGAGGTGCAGAAACAGAAAGCGGCGCAGAAAGCCAAAGCCAAGCAAGCGGTGACGTCGCTCGGCTCTGCGACAGCTGAGGCCACCTCCACAGAAAGCCAAGGGTCATCAGCGCACAGCAGTTAGGGTAAAGGAACACGACCTGATCCTCTGACACCGCTCTCATGTTGTACACTCATCAGTTTCAGATCTCATGGACTCTTCACGTGGGGCTAACTGAAATGTAGATGCTATGGTCAACCTCAGTTCCTCTCAGTTTTGCAAACATGCTGTACACACAGAGAAGCTCTGTCTGAAGAACTTTAGACAACATAAATCAAATGTGTGGTTAGATGTCTGATGTGTGAACAGAATCAGTAATTCATGTCATGATTACATTAAATAAAAGATTGCATAATACATCTTCTTTCTGTATAGTGCTTGTCTCTTCTCACAAGACCATGAAAGAAAACCTATTTTAGACCCACTGCACTGATGTTGGCACTTCTGCTATCTCAAATCAAAAGTGAATGTCAGTGCACAGTGCACTAGTTTGTCCGCTGTCAGCAACAATTATTAGAACAATTGTGGGACTAGAGTTTCCAATGAGGTGAATTGGCTCAGGTGTAGGCTGACCTATGTAATGTCATCTCAAACCAAATGTTCCACAGAGAGAGTTTGGTCAGCCTACAGTATATGCTTAGATCCGAGTTTGTTCCAGAATTGATTTGGTATTGATGGATTGTGGGTGAAATGCTGAAAATGTTAAAAGATTTAAAGTTGTATTCAGCAATAGAGAATAGGCCTGTGGGCTGTGCATCTGTTGCTGTGTTAATGAAAAGTGACAAGACATTTTTCTATTAGCAATCCTTTGCATGAATAGCATTAGCACACAAACCACACCCTTTCGTAATGACTTTAGAAAAATATAGGGTCTGGATATAGAGTCTCAATTTACATTGAAATGTTTTTTATATATATATATTCTGACTACACAAATGTAGTCTGCAAAAACTACCATTGTGGCTTGTACTCAGCTGGTAATTTATCACTAATCTAACTACTTTGAAATGGTTGACTTTATCCTCTTTGGCGTTTCACCATTGTATAGATCTTCTACCATATACAAAATGTAGAGTTTGAATTGGAGACAATTTTGAACATTTGGTTGAATTGATGTAATATACTATCCCATCAATTCAAGTCAAGTCAAGTTTATTTATATAGCGCATTTCATACACAGAGGTCATTCAATGTGCTGTACATAAACATATACCAAACAGTAATAGAGCCTATTGGTGCAATTCATACTAATTCTTCCATCCCAAGACAAACTCTTTAAACTACACCAATAACTTAAGTCCTAAAGATAACTATCTAAATTCTTATTGTTGCAACCTAAAAGATAAGCTGTAATTGACATCACGAGGGGCCTTGATCAGGGTGGTGAAGGGTTATAAATGTATCTTCATAGCGGCTCTGCTAGTGTGCTCAGCTTTGATGCAATCTTGTGACTAAGTGTGGATGCATCGGAAATGTTGCAGAGCACTGCGTAGTCGTGTCACTTCCTTTTCTACTTTGAGGTACAGTTCAGTTCACCACCATCAGAACACCACGAGAGGTAAGGCAGACAACATTTCCTTTTCTATCGTCCCTCGTTTTAGGCTTTTTTAACTGTTAATATAGGACATTTATTGTTTACATTAGCGAACTAAATATCAAAGTTATCGTTATTATCATTTATATATTTCAACATGTTAAACATAGCCTGCATTGCAACAGTAGCTTGGATAAACTGTCAGACACATGTGCCACCAGCAAAACAAATCGAGTACACACTTTACCAAGTTTACAAGTGTTATTTTGCACTATGAATGTTCACAAGTAAAAGTCTCTTATTGTGTATAGACCTTTCAAAGTGAGCTAAATTTAAATGCCGAATGTCAAAGTCTGGAATGTGAATGTAGCTTACCCAACTCACATGTATTGCTTTTTACTATCTAGTTAACAAATGTAAAACTGATTCTGTGCTCAGCTGATTGTGTTGACACGGGGTGGAGAGAAGAAGGTCTGATTCTGCTCTTTAAGATCAAAAGAATTAAAAAAAACAAACAATGTGTTGTTGCCAGGCTTGTTTCCCTGTCAATCAACATTATTTGCCATGTCAAACCCTGTGGTCACCAGCCAACCGGGAGCAGGGTCCTACGGTACTAATGTTCAGACTGGAGATTGGAGCTCTGGACTGTGCTCCTGCTGCAGTGATGTGCTGGTTTGTAAGTAGCCCTCTTAACACATCACTGTGTGTGTTCTCACACCTTTTGCTACCAGCAACACCTAGCATGAAACAAGCAACACTTTGCTGTGCAGCAGTTGATAGCTAACCTCAAATATTTAGATGTGAAGATTATGCACCATAACACACCCCTAATTACTTGATCACTGTCAAAGTATTCTTGTGTAAATGTTGTTTGTTAGCGTTGTCAGGGTTAGTAAGCGTTTTGGTTTAAGTTTAAAGTGTTTGGATACATTTTCATTACATGATCTAAAAATCTTGCACAGCCAAACAGCAAAAGCTATTGCGACTTCTGTGGTTGGTTCTCCAATCTTTCAAATACAATGTTGATACCCTTTAGCTACTGATAACCTGGGTGCTTTAAAATAGTTGCAACTGTTTGATTGTATTTGATTGTAACAATTGATGGTAATCTGACACTGAATTTTGGTGTTTGCATTGGTTTCCACTTCAGGCGTCCTGGGTTGTTTCTGCCCCCTTGCATTGGGATGTTATGCTGTAAACAAATATGGAGAGAATCCATGTTTAGCATGTGTTCCTGGAGGAATGGCATCGATGAGGACTCACATGAGGCTTACATATGGCATCCAGGTTGGCTACATCGTTTTATACCAACATTGATCTGACAACTGGTTGAGAAGTACTGAAATACCCTCTAATCTGAGTCAAACAGAAGTGTGTGTGTGTGTGTGTGTGTGTGTGTGTGTGTGTGTGTGTGTGTGTGTGTGCGTGTGTGTGTGTGTGTGTGTGTGTGTGTGTGTGTGTGTGTATAGGGGATACGAAACTCACAGAACTCAGAATGGCAGATTATTGTGCAACATAAGAAAAGGGCCATGTTTTGTCATCAACTATAGATGACTCACCTCTCTTTGAGGAAACAACAACAGATTCTGCCTAGGACAGACAGTGATTTAGGCCTACCTAGACTATTTAAATAACAGGATGTAGGCTATGCAGTTGAGAATATGTTCGTAACTGACGTACACATCTATATATTCTTTCAGGGTACACTGTGCAATGACGCTTTGATGACGACCTTTTGTGGATGGTGTGAGACATGCAGGATGGCCAGAGAGATTCGCTTCAGAAATGGAGACATTTCATGACACACACATGACTAATTACATTTTGTATGTTCTATCTCTGTTTCCCTCACACACTCTGTCTGCATACAGGTGTGCCTGCATCCTTTGTTATTTCTATAGACTTGATTATTTCACAATTGCAATACATTTAACACAATTCTCAATAAATCATGAAAGAAAAACATTAAAACATATTGTATGTCTTAGCATTTCCCAGTCCACCTCATTCTGAATCTGATCCCTTGCAAATTAACTGATGGGCATTAGGTAGAGCTGGTGGTCAAAGTCAACTCGTGTAAACATCTGAGAAGATCTTTTAGTAAGGCCAACGATGATTGGTTCTTGCTCGTCGTGACCTGGCAACCAAATGAAAGCTTCCAGACGCTTTATCCCAAACAGCAAAAAGAATCCAGGCTCTGTCTGTTTTGTTGCCACAATCAAGTTATTAGAGTAAATTATAAAATCGAAGGGTTTCTTCAGCGTGAACATCCAACATGTCTTCGAGAACACTTCCTCTTCTCTTCATTAATCTCGGTGGAGAAATGCTTTACATCCTGGATCAACGCCTACGAGCTCAGAATATCCCAGCCGACAAAGCCAAGAAAGGTAACATTAGCTAGCAATGCAATTAGCTAGCTAGCAGCTTGTATGTAGGACGTGAAACCCTTTCAGATACGCCAGTTGTACATTGATCCATGAGGCATAAGCCATAGCAACAGGCTGCCACAAACGATTTTACAGCTTTTATTGCATTATGCTGGTGGGATTGATGCACGTTGATTTTTTTTTTTTAAAAAGCTGTTGTCAGCCAGGACCAAGTGAAAGCTTTATGCTACGTCTCATGACCACGTAACAGCTCTGGCTAGATAAGTTATGTTAACGTCATAGCGACAAGCAAGTTGTTTCAAGCAGATCTGATAGCTTGATGTTTGACAGACGCGGTCTTTCAAACTAACATTAACGTTGTGTTGTCAGTCATGCTAAATGGCTACTGGCCAGTAAAGTCTCCCAGACAGCAATGTCTTATCCTTGTCTTGCGTTAATCTCGGATGACTGTCTGCAACTATTCAAGTGGGCATATTTTTTTAGTGAGAAAACTGAACATATTCAGATGGCCAATAGCTTGACCTTTATTTAGTTGATCATATTTATATCTTTATAAGTGTATGGGCTAATGTATTCATGCAACGCCATCCTTGCCACAGAGCAATATAAGTACCATTATGTTAGTGTAATTTAGCATACCTGTTTATTATTACAACCTCTATTAGTTTGCTTTAGCAAAATGTAATGCTTATAGTGATTTCTGTCGAAAGTCTTTGACTTCACTCTGAAGCTAATATCAACTGTTGTTACATCTGATTATTTATATTTACCTGGTAGCTGAATGGCTAGAGGAGGACAGAAGACAAGGTAAACATGTCCTTGCTTCGCCGATGGTAGGCTAGGCTTCTCGCTGGGTGGTACATCAACAGAAGATGAGGGGTTTTTAGTCTGGCTTGCTCCCCCCTCCTATGCCAAACTAGTCATATCAAACTAAGTAGGCTACGCTGCAAATCCACATGCTGACTGCCAATGTAGGCCTAGTCTGGCTCAGGTGTTTGTTCACAATGTGTCAGAGCCTGAATACTACTAGAACTACTCAAGAATGTGCACTATTGCCAGACTGCGTTGAACCTGGGGTTATTGTTGCCATTGTTGCCTGGGACATACGCTTTGAGGAATGTTTGGGGCTTCCCTTGTTTGCCTGGGCGAATGCTATATTTCAGTGTAGAAGATTGGTCACTAATGGTGAGTCCGCTTGCTGCCTCTATTTTCACTTCAATTACGACCAAACACCCTAAACCTCCCAATGAACTTCCATCCTAAATTGTGATGTGCATGTTCTGTATCCTCTGTGTCCTGTGATGTGGCAGTCATGAATGACATCATCACCACCATGTTCAATAAGAAGTTCCTGGAGGAGCTGTTCAAGCCACAGGAGCTGTACTCCAAGAAGGCCTTGAGAACAGTTTTTGACCGACTGGCCCATGCCTCGATCATGAGGCTCAACCAGGCCAGCATGGACAAGGTACGTCATTGTCTGTATTTTGTCGGTGGCACTCTCGTTCAAAAAGGAAACACAAGGTGATGAGAAATTTGGATTTCAATTATACCTGGACATTTTTGCTAAAAAGTAAAATAAATGGCAACTGTTATTCATCATTTATTGCAGTTAGTAAACCTACACAGTACAATATGATTTCCTTTGAAGGGGTTATTTGGCCTACATTTAATCAAATAGCACCCTCTGGTGTGTGGTAATGTTGACTTTTGGTGGTATTGTATCAACATTTCACAGGTGATTAGGCAATACACTCGTAAACATCATACTGATTACTTAACATCATTCTGAATGCTATTTTATTCATGCTAATAGATGGCCTTGAACCTTACTGGAATCCGATGCTACAGTTTTAAGCATACTGGCAAAATGTCAGGATTTATTTCATCATACATCGAAAAGTAAAATGTAGCTGTTTTTTGAAGTCTTTATAGCAATTAAAAGGCTCTCTCATCATGTTGCCCTTGTGCCTCTGTCCTACCAGCTCTATGATTTGATGACCATGGCTTTCAAGTATCAGGTCCTGCTCTGCCCACGACCAAAGGACATCTTGCTGGTCTCCTTCAACCATATGGACGCCATCAAAGACTTTGTGCGGGACACGCCGAGCATCCTCAGTCAGGTGGATGAGACGTACCGCCAGCTCATAGAGGTGGGTCACATTCACCGCACCTGTAGGCCATCGCACCGCGTCCACCTGAGGGCCTCTTACAGAGTGGACAGGTTCATTTCATTCCCATGTTCATTACCGCCGCCAAGGACGTCATGATTTCATGGGGGTTTCTTTGTCTGTCTGTCTTTCTGTCTGCCTGCTTGTCTGTCTGTTTGTTTGTTATTAAGTAAGTTATGGATGGATTTTGAGAAAATGTTCAGGGAAGGTCTGAAAAGACCCAGGGAAGAAACGATTACATTTTGGGAGTGATCAGTATTACTGTCTGGATCCAGGAAATGGTTATGTTTCCGGTTGGTGGAGGTCTGCGCTCTCTGAGTGCTTTTCTAGTTTCTCTATGCGGTTGCATGTATTTAATGACACATTGAAGTTTGTGGTATGTCACAGCAGAATCTAAACCAGAAATCCCATGGAATGAAGTCACAGAAACAATGTACTCTTGGTTATATTCACAGATATATACACCGCTCTCAGCTGGTGAGTTACAACTGATCAGGCAAACTCTCCTCATATTCTTCCAAGACATGCACATACGGGTGAGTCATGTTCTGCTCTCTGTCACAGCTGGGTGGGCTTGGGGTGAAGGTTATGTGAAATAAAGGAAAACGGGAACTTTTTTTGCAACTAGATTGGGAAACCACTTAGTTGGGAAACTAACCAAAATTGAGCAACAGCTGTAGCAACCAAGAAGTGTGTTATTTTTGTATTTTTCTCTAAATGATTGATTGATTTTGTTGTTTTCACCTGTTCTAGGTGTCCATATTCCTGAAAGACAAAGTACAGAATTCCAATGGACGTTTTGTACTCCCGACGTCTGGGCCAGTGCCATGTGGAACACAGGTTCCTGGACAGATCAGGTGACGTCACACCACTAGTTAAACGTTATCGGATCTAGCTGGGGTTTTATGAATGAAATGTAACTTTCCGAATTACCATTTTGATATTGCTGTGAAGCTTGAAGTATTGAATCATGCACAGTTGTTGTTAGTCTGAGCTGTGTTATCTGGCTGTAAACTGTTGTAAATTATATTCCAGAGTCGACCTCTCTAAGCTTTGGCTTCCTCCATTTTTGGCTGCACTCGTTGCTCTTCCTTATGTCTGTCCGTTTCTGTCTAGCTCACTTAGACAAACCCTTTTGAGAGTTAATTGCATTAGCCAAGAGACTGACTGTTGGATGTGACAGCCATCTAATTTTAGCTGGCTCTACTTTTAGCACAGCTCTAATTGTGATAGGATTGTGTGTGGTCATGCTGAAATGGCTTGAAACATTCATGTTTCACGGAGCAATGGTTCATGACAACAATAGAGCTTGTAGTCTGAAAATGAAACAAAAATAGTGCTTTGGTTGTCATCATGTACAGCAGATTGTCAGATGTTACCCATTTTACCTAAAAATTTACAGCATATTAGACTTACTATGTCTGATGTGCATTTTGTGTTAAAAAATAGGCTTTGGATTACCCTGCACTGCAGTATATCTGTATATTGTGAATTGAATCTGAAAATGTTGTAATGTGTGTGTGTGTGTGTGTGTGTGTGTGTGTGTGTGTGTGTGTGTGTGTGTGTGTGTGTGTGTGTGTGTGTGTGTGTGTGTGTGTCTGTGTGTCTGTGTGTCTGTGTGTCTGTGTGTCTGTGTGTGTGTGTGTGTGTGTGTGTGTGTGTGTGTCTGTGTGTGTTTCTGTGTGTCTGTGTGTCTGTGTGTGTGTGTGTGTGTGTGTGTGTGTGTGTGTGTTTGTGTTTCTCTGTGGGCCTGTCTCTTGATGTTTCAGGCAGTTCAGCTGTACTGGCGAGGAGCTTAACAGACTTCAGTTCTCCAACGGTGGGAACTATACCAGTGCTCACCGTGAGGGCTCGTTTGAAATGTTCGGCGAGAGGGTAATCAAGCTGGGCACAAACATGTAAGCCTCCCTCACTGGGCCTCACAGTTGATTACAAATGACAGTATACCAACAGCTAATGATGTGAACTAAAATGGGAGCAGTAAACGCACAGGCAAATTAATGTTATTATTGAGACACGATTAGAAGTTAAGTGTGTTTATGTTGCCCTTTAGGTATAGTGTGAGTCGTCCTGTGGAGACCCACATGTCAGGGACATCAAAGAACTCCGCACAGCACACTAAGGTGAAATGAATTTGCATGTAAATGGGTGTCATTTGTGACATTGTTTTTTTTTTGTACAAAAATGGGTTTATCCTAATACTTTCAAACTGTTTCTTTCAACACATTTTAGGTGAATACTGCACCCAACCCTCTTGCCAAAGAAGAACTAAATCTGCTTGCAAAACTTATGGGGGGTTTGGAGATGCAGACGCCCACCAACACAGACTCGGGGTTCCGTGTGAACCTATTTGCCACAGACGAGGAAGAGGAGTGAGTTTTTTTCCTTTTAATCTGTCCATCTAATCTGCTTTCAAAGTGGAGAACATTTCTACTAAAACCGATTGTGCGAATGCCATCATAGAGCTTTGCCTGTGTCTCTTGTATTTTTTCTTGATCTCAGAGAAGCTTTAATATCAAGACCGGATGACCTGTCATATGAAGTTATAAATATCCAAGCAACAAAGGTAAGATGAAGCAATATGCTATTACACTAATATAAAACAGGATTATCCTGGACACATACAAATTAATTTCTGGCAGGAATTGGAGGTACACAGTGAGGCTACTGTTTTGAAATTGAATAGCAGACAAGACCATAGGTAGTAGTATAATCTGCGTTTAGAGTGGAGCCAATTATAGATGTTTGTTCTAAACAGCATAATTGGTTTTATTGACCGTAAGAGCTGGACTGCTGAATCTGGGTTGGGTGAAGCTAACAGGATGACCACAAATGTAATCTCTACCACTAGACTGTGTTCTGACTCCCACTGGCCACGTGCCATGTGTTTCAGGACAAACAGGCCAATGCCGAGCTGGCCAAAATCATGGGGGAGTTTGGTGAATCTGGAGATCCCACCCCTACCTCCAGCAGCAAAGGAGATGACCTGCTAGCCATGATGGACGGCCTGTGATGCAGTGTGGATCCGTAGCGGTCCTCAAGGCTAAGGCTAAGCAGGTGATGGTGTCATGCGGTCATGCTGTGAACAAGGCATGGAGTAGACTGAGTACCTTTGCCTCACAGCTTGTGTGGACCTGCATGTGGCCCACATGAGGCCCACATGAGGCACAGCCTCCATTGAGTGTGTTTATAGAGTGGAGGTGTGTTGGGAGGACGACTCAGGTTTTGGCTCATCAAGGTATTTTGGGTTATCACAAATCTGCTGCAATAGTTTACTGTTCGGGCAAGGGGCAAAGTGTTTGCTTCAGTGTGTCGTGTTTGTGTGTGTGTGTGTGTGTGTGTGTGTATGTGTATGGCCACGACTAGAAACACCTCAGAGCATTTCTTTGTGTTGCTCCTTAATGTCCCCAAAGCTAAGATGATGTTTTTCCCGAAGAATTGGTGGAACACTGTGTTTCGTCAGCACCAGGAAGTGCATTACAACAGCTTAAGGTCGAATTGCTTTCCAATACCACCAGAGGGCGTACTTCATCTACAGGCATTTTGCAATGGTAGATCATGTGTAACTGAAATGCTGGTGTACTATAACCAATGTGTTAACCAAATACTAGTCCCCAGGCACAGTCTCGGTCATTGCTCTAAGGTTATCATGTTCAATTTGGTTAAACACTGTCAGAATCCTCATTTCATTTACTCATGGTCTTAATTGTTAACATAGGGTTGCACATACGGCACATGTCAGTTGTTTGGGAGGTTTTTAGCTTGTTGATCCAGCACCTGTCGTAAAAGCCTAGGCAATTGTTAATGTGTTGCACGCTCAATGGTGTTTTTTGCCCCCAACGGCACCTTCCAGGCAGCACAGCCTTAAAGGCACTACCTTTACCCTATCATCCTACCCCTAAACTGAGGGGAGTAGTGCCTTGAAGGCAGCGCTGCCTGGAAGGCACCATTGAGGGCAAATAATACCAAAGACCGTGTTGCACTGACCTGATGAGATAATAGCTTATCTGCTCAAGAGAGTAAAAACAGATATCCTAAGTGCACTTGTCATTGTGTTTCAAAGTTGTATATCCAAAAATATGTATGAACTGAATGTGATTGTCAGTTGGTCATAAATATAGGGTAACTTTAAAACTTTAAATATAGGGTCACTTTTTGAAAATGTTGCCCAGTCCATGGTTTAAAACACTTTACTGACTCACCACTGCAATGAATTTGATAATAATATAGACGTCGGTAAGGCAACAAATTATTTTGTAAATACGATTTTGAACTTATTCAATTATGTGGTTATTTAAGCATTTCATTGCATCTGTGTTTCTATTCTTTCTGTGAAATAGACCATGTTTATGAAAACAAAATTCTGTTTTTTTTTTTTTCATTTTTTTTTTTTTTTCCAAAAGTAGTTTGAATAAAAATTCTTTGAACTTGGTTGTTATGAGGTCACACGTTTGTTTTTAGAGCAAGATTATCTCAACCTACATCTTAATTTTGAATGTAACCTCTCACAGTTCTAAATTCTAAATGGAACATTTTGATCTTGTTGATTTGACATGAAAATGCTTGTGGTGAATTTCCCATAACCTACTGTACGGTACAGTCAGTGACCGATAAACCAGGACTACTAAGTCTTTGTCACAATGTCCCACCACCCACTCAGAGCCAGAGCTGCCTCCTACACAGCCAAGACATGTTTGGCAGTTGAATGACTGTTTCAGGCAAGCAATATTGAAAGACATGTATTCATTGTGAATCTGGGGGAGAGGACGCCCACATCTGTACCTTAGTGAGCTGCTTGATCTCATGCTAGCGACCTCACTCCAAACAGTCATGTTTTTTTTTTTGGGGGGGGGGGGGGCATCTGCATCATTTTAACCATTTTAAGACAGGCAGGTCTTTTTAAAAACATTTTACAAGGTTGCATCATACCACCCTTACGTTCTTTTTTGTTTGTTTGTATATTAGTTTGTTTGTTCAACCAGGTGAAAAGGTCAACTCTCAGTTTCATGACATTGACACTCGGTGAGTCAGAATCCAGCATAAAAGTCTACATTAAAAACAATATTAGTGGAATACACATTATATTATGTACATATTATTTGAATATACTTGCTGCATGGACTGACTGCAAGAGTGCATTTATATGCATGGAAATGTTTCAACTTGGTGTACCTCTGTCCCAAATGCACCCACAGAGAAAATAAATCTCACTTATCAAATCTCCCAACCCTCTTTTCAAGACACATGGCCAGCCAAACACCACATTTGGCATTATGTTGTTCACTATCAGATGCAAATTCACAATGCATTGTACTGTCAGTGATTTTTGGGTTAGCCAAGTTCATCGAACCACATGATGTGTTCAAGACTACACAGTATAATTTGGTGACCCACAACATTTAGTCTGGTTGCTTTTGTGTCATTTACTGTTTCGTATTTTCCCCATCCACTCATTCAGCTGACATCATGTCTTATTTCAGAGGATCCTCATAGCAACAGCACCTGTTTTGCGTGGCTATAACAAATGGAAAGAATACTCAAAAAGAAAATATCAGAGTCTGGGCTTGTCTCTATACACTCCACCCACAATCATGCACACTCATACAGACACACACACAAACACACACACACACACACACACACACACACACACACACTTAGAATCACCAAAATACCACAATCAAAACATGCTGAGACACCGCTCTGAGTGAGCGTGGGGGTGGGATATCTCAAAATGAAGAAACATTTTCGACACTCATCCCAGCTAGGACTAATCTGGGGAATCAGCGGCATCTCCCTGAAGGCATGACACCCAGACATGCACGACAAACACATGATTATTCCAGCTAAGTCAGATGGCCGTTATATGGTGAGTGTTGATTTAATGCTACTTCAACAATGAAATTCTCTCACCACAAAAACAAACATCCTCATTTACATAGCCACAAGATTCGACCACATGGAGGCTGTATGACAGATAAAAAAAAAAAAACTTGCTATAAGGGGATAATAAAGCAATTCCTCTCAATGGGATCAATTGCATTTGAATGGGCAGTTGGAGCAATCTATTTTGTAAATGGCTTATTAATGAGCTGTTTTGTACAATATGTATTATGGAGGTCCCACAGTGGGGTTCTGAGCCTGAAACATGTTTCTAATATAAAGGTTTTATGAAGTAAACTAGTACAAACTGTGTGTTTATTCTGTTGAACGTTAGAATCGGCCACCCACTAGATAAATCATTGCAGCTAAATTAAGTAAGCTTAAATCGCTAGAACATCTCAGCATGTTACATTTAAAGTCAATCATTAAACAGACAAAAGGAAACACACCCATGCAAAAAGATTATCTGCTGTCTGTTGGTGCACTTCTCACTCTCTCTCTCTCTCTCTCTCTCTCTCTCTCTCTCTCTCTCTCTCTCTCTCTCTCGCTCTCCTGCCATTCTTTTTAAAATATTTTCTCCATTGCCCGTGGGCATACACAGAATGAATCAGAGTTTCCACACCTCTAAAGGAGTGGGCCGGCCGATAAGCCACAGGCTGTCATAAATGTTTCATGTGGTGGAGGGCAAGAGCTGAGTCAGAACAGGAAAGCTACAGAGTCCAACCTCAGGTGCTGCCCTTTAAATGGTCCTCTCTGTTTGATTAGCGGGCCCCGCATCTTCCCACTGGTCACAGGCTTGGAGGGGTGGGTGGGACTGTTGATTATGCAGAGGTGGGCTAAATATGGATCACACACTGAAAACGGATCGTGAACTGTGTGAACTGCCTCCGAAAATGTCAGCCAAGAATGCAGTGTGATTCATAATTGTAAAACAAAACAGCACTAGTGCCAGTAGGGACTGTTTGTGATCCATGATGAGTTGGATTTTAGCCACCCATATTCTCATCAGTCAAATTTAGCCGAATATGACGTTACTGAAGGCCTATAACATTTTCTCAATTGCAATTCCTTTATTTATAGTTGGTTAGAATCATCCAGTTCGGCACTGGTCTATGAAATGGAAGGTCCTTTGAGAATGCACCAACCTCATTGAAGAAAATTATGAATAGGGATGTATTGGCCATTGTAGGCCAACTCACTGAGTCATCATTTTGGATGCAGTTGTCAATGATCCTGTTGTAAGCAAATACCCCGCCCCCATTGAGCATAATACATTAAATACTAATGTAACTTTACCTCATCAGTGGGATAGTCTTGTTTCTATCAGAGCAGGGTAGACATGATAGATTGCTGAATGGTAATTGACTGTAGTGGTTGTTTTATTGGCTGAGCAATCCTGTCATTCATTCAATGTGCGTCATTTCCGTTGTCAGGTGGTGCTGCTATGGAAAGATGTGATCAGAGCCGTCGAAAGAAGGCTTTTCCTGGCTGCACTATTCCGTAGTAAAACAACTTAAAATTTGCGGAGTATCCAGCCTTTTGTTTTGAAAACATTTCTTTATACTGAATCTGAAGAGTTTGTGAGTTTAAAATGCTCCGGTTGTAGAGCACGTACGGTTTTCTCGGCGGTTTTACCTCGAGGTAAGTTGTTGTTAAAGAGCCCTTCAGTCGACTCATCTGAGATTTGAACCGAGTTTGGTCGCGACCTCACTAGCTAGTCAGCTATTTTACTTTGTGTAAAGACCCAGACGAGTTAGTATACACATGTGTGATATGTAGAGTCCTATGCGAAAGGCATATTTTTCAACCTGAGCGCTGCTCTTGTTACTTATTGTGCTATGTAAACAGGCGATATTGTTCAACTCAGCGTCTGAGTTGCCTTTACCAGTTTTGCTAACGTTAGCAGAGGCTAGCCAGTTGTCGCTAGGAAGGATAACTACATCCCGAAGTTATCAACCGCCTTAGAATTTAGTGGGCATAGACTATGTTAGCATTTTGCATGAATCAAACGGTATGTGTGGCAACTCGGATGTCATCGTTCCATGTGCTTGTGTTGTGTATTGTGGTCTTGTGGTTGTGTGTGCAGCATTCGTTTGGTGTCTGGCTAGTGCGAGTTAGCGTTGTTAGAAGCTGCTCTAATGTTAGTAGCTAGCGATAGCTATCTAGCCAGCTAGTTCTGCCTATTCTTGTGCAGAAAGATATGTCTGCGAACGTCTTGGACAATTGTTTCTGGTTTGTAACGTTATCTTAATATAACTCTCGGGGTTTGCGTGATATGCGCTGCGTTGAACATGTTCGAATTGACCCCATACATTACGATGCCTTAACCGCCGTAGCTGCTTTTGCTGTGAGTCATAACTGGATGCATAACGTTAACGTCGGTGAAATTAGAAATGCTAGCGGTCAGCTAACGTTATCGAAAAAAAATGCCAATATAACAGGCATCTGCGGACCTTCATCTAACATTATCTCATCGCTAATTTAGCAAGTGGTGTCCGATTTGAATGCGTCTGTGTTTTCTTCTCCGAACGAACATTATATCTGCAGTGTAGCCACAACCTAAAAGTTATATGGTTAACTTTGCACATCTTATTTGGACGGATTTGATCAATCTGTCCTTCCGAGCAACGTTACATGCATCATGAACTTATTTGGTGATGCACTCAGAATTTTGAAGCTTATTCAGTTGCAAGTCAGTGATTCGTAGCAACGATGATGGTAACGAGAAAGATGTGACTGGAGTTGCCTGAGTTTGCAATTTTGCATAGTAATAAGGCTAACGTGAGCCAATGTGAGTAAATGTATAGCAGCTACCTTAGGGTTAATCTGCTGTGTTAAATAACGTTACTGTGCAACCGCTTGAACATCTTGTTTTCCTTTCATAGAATATTGGTTACCAGCCCTTGGGTAACGTCCGATTTTCCACACCCTACTACGCTAACATTACTTTGTGGCATTGTCTTTTGTCTCCATGCAGCACTGTCTGCAGCTCAGTCGCTGTAGATCTCATAATGTTGACTAGCTAAATCCTCCTCCTGACTTTGTGTTTGTGGTCAATCTCAACCTTTTCTCTACCCGGTATCGTTGATGGTAAATGCTTCTTTTTGCAACAACCACGATATATTTTGGGGGAACTTTGTTCTACCATTGGCCAGTCCACGTGCTCGTGTTTACACAGCGGTGTTGATTGATCACCGTAGTCTGTGGTCTGTTTTCTCTGGGTTCTTCCTCCGGGAACATTGTCTTCCAGTGCGGGTAATTGAACCCAGCGAGCTAGCAGACGCGTGGTTTGGATGCCTCGCTAGCGAGGTAGGGCGAGTGCTGGCGATGGCTGTTAAACCAGATAGTGGGTGGATCTCATGCCACCTATGGTGTCTCCCGGCTCAGTGTACTGGGCTATTTTCAGAACTGCGTGCTGGCTAGGGAGAGGAGCGTGCCTCCACTCTTGTCTTAGATAATATGAATCAGACTAGGTGTGCCTCTGCTTTCTCTGTCTCCCCCTCAATCCGTCCCCCTTGATGTTAGTCTTTGCAGTGGTGTTATGCATGATACCCTTTGATGTGAGGGATAGGCCTATGTTTTTTTATTTCTTCCCCAAACATTGCTGTTTAGGCTAGTCACCTGAAGAGCCCCCATATGCAAAAGACAAAGACATTTGTTCATCATTTTCTCAACAATGACTTTGAAGCATAGTTGCAGTCAGAGGTTGAAAGATAACAAAGCATGCTTGCTAAACACATGACCTTGAAATGGGATCTAATGCCCCTTCCCTCAATCCCAAAGTCCGGGCCATTGTTGTATTTATGAATGAATACCAGCTTTGTTGTACAGAAGGCTGTCTATTCCCTAGTCACTGCCATTCTGACATGGCTGCCTGGGAAACGGCCTGTCCAGCAGAGTGGCCTTGCCTCTCAAATAGCCAGAGGAGGCAGGTCGGTGGCGGGCGGCACAACTGTGGAGGCTGCACCGGGCGTGCGGCGCACTCCTCTGTGTGACAATCACGATACTCAGTCACAGTCTGTCACGCTGTCGTCTGTCTGGACACTGAACAGTCATTCTCAAAGAGGATGATTCATGCTTAATGGTTGCCAACTGTTGCCCGACCTGGCAGAATGTTCTGCTCGCTCTCACTCTCGCTCTGTGTCTCTGGCAGAAGGATTGCCAATGCCTGTCCTTAGTTTACCCCAGTGTGTGTGTGTGTGTTTGTGTGTGTGTTTCTTAATGTGTGTGAATGCCCGGGAGGATACACATGCTACGGGCACTTGTTTGGCAAGTGTCAACTGACGGTGTAAACTCAGCCTCTCACAATTTGGATCTGTGTAGGTGGCAACGATGGCAAACTGAAACTGATTGCAAAATGTCCAGACATGTTGAGAAAGCTCTCACCTAAAATAAGTCGGCATGACATTGTGAGAGAATGTAAACGTCTGCAGCAATAGAGAGCCTTTCTCTGTATCATGCTCTTGTTTGTTTGGTTTTAGGACGCAGTGAACCATTTTGTGCTCATTGAGGAGCACTGTTGCCTAGCACTGCTTGGGTCTCTCAAACTGCTTTTTTTTTGTCTCTTTCAAACATGGACATTTCAAGAGGTGTTTTGCATGATCGTTTATATGTGTGTGTGTGTGTGTGTGTGCGTGCGTGCATATTGGTCTCATTGGTGTCATCCTCTGGTATCTCGTATTCCTGACGCGTCGTAGCCGGAGAGAACCTCTGGGCTGAGCGTGATTCACCACCACCACCGCCGCCGCTAACGGGACTAGCGCCGCCGGCGTCCGTCACGGGAAGCCGAGAGCGTTTCATCACATTAGAGGAAGCCACCAGCTACTCAAAACAAATCCCTCTCAAGCCCCGACCAGCGCCGCCGCCGCTGGTGGATGTTTCTTCTGTTTCTCCTCAGCAGCCCTGCTGCTCCGAAGGCACGTGCTTGTGCACTCCTCTGGCCCGCCGTCGCGGCGGCGAAATGAAAGTTGATGTCGTGTGCCGCTGTGTTCCCGTCCGAAAAAAAAAAAAAAGAAAACGAGAGAGCGAAAATAGGAACCACAAATATCCGCTTATAGAGAAAGGGGAGAGGAAGTGACAGTCATGCTTCAGCCAGATTAAATGCTGATTTCTCAGTAGATACGGCTGAGCAGATTAACCACAATCCTTAGCGCGAGGATTGAGGAGAAGAGGGGAAAAAACGAAATGTAAAGGAGCTGAGAGCCAAACCAAAAAAGTAAGCTATCTATTTTGGTGGATGTGACCATGCTTTCCATCCATGCCCCTGTGCCATTTGGGGGTAATTCCAGCCTGCTTTTCCCTGACTCTTGATGTTCTTCATGGGTGCTCTAGCTGCTGGCTACAGTCGATGCCATCGTGTGTGTGTGTGTGTGTGTGTGTGTTTGTGTGTGTGTGTGTGTTTATGCACCGATTTTCTCAGCCCTGGTGTCATCAGCAGGACCCTCTGTTGACATGGCCTCATCTTCATGAGCTGCCGATGATTGACCCCTTTAACGGTCTGCCGTTAGCAAATTGAGGGGGTGGGAGATGTGTGTGTGTGTTTTGCCTAAGGAGGGAAAGGAGGGGCCAGGTTGTGAGTACCCCCCCCCCCCCCCCTTTCTCACACACACACACACATACTGTCTCACACACACACTCCATTCTTTCTTTCCTCCCTCCCCCTATCTGTATCATCTTGCCTATGAGTCAGCCTGCTGTTGCCAGTGGTGCCGGTGGGGCTGTGTGAAGTGGACGGGGTTACTCAGCCTGCTCCTGCTCGCACTCGTGCTCTGCCACCAGCCGCACACACACACACACACACACACTGCAGCAGAGGGTCGCTGCTCTCCTGTCCGCACACCTCGGAGCCGTCCATCCACGGTGGACAGTCCAGAGTTCCGTTCGCAAGGGCTCGTTTCTGTTTGAGTGCAGTTTGCTGGGCAGGACTTGCACAACCACGGTGCTTATTGTGTACGCCGGTAGTGTTGTTGAGTGTGTGTTTGTGTGTGTGTGTGCGTGCGTGCATGCAGATTGTTGTCTGTGTTGGTTTACACAACAGTGCTTCACCTAGTGCTCTTTGCTCCCCTGTCTAACTAACTGCCGTATTGTTTTTCTGTCTGCCGCAGGTCCACGATGTCCAAGCGCCGTGCGTCAGAGAGGGGAGCAGGGGAATCGTCCGGCCGGGCCAGCAAGCTACTGTGCACGGGCATAGCAGGCAGCAACGCCAAGCGAGCCGGCCCGTTTGTACTGGGTAAGAAAGTCACACATTTCTTTTTTACTTTTGCTTTTACGCTCTCGCTTTCCTTATAGGGAGTGTGTGTGTGTGTGTGTGTGTTTGAGTGAGTGAAGGGGCGGTAGGGGAGTCTTGCGCAAGAAAGTGCTCGCCTAATGTCTTGGTCAGTGCGTACAGGAAAGGGGGAAAACAAGATGAAAGAAGGGGGGGGGCTTCTGTGTGCCTGAGAAAAGAATGTAAAGAATTCCTTCCTGATCTCCGTGACTTCAGGCGTAAGTGTGCTGCAAAACTGGGGGAAGGATATTTTTTTTTTTTTTTTCTTTTTCCTTTTCTTTTGGGAGGACCCACTTTTCTTTTAAATTCCCCCTCAAGACAGTTGTGCAAACGGTTAGGCTGAAGTACTTAGTTGCACCCTCCCACGGCCTGCAAAGGCGCGACTTTCGTCAGCGTGCCGTGTCGACGGCTATTGTTGTGATAAGGGCCACTGATGGGTGGGTGGGGAGGCATTGCAGAGGATTGTGTCCCATTTAACCACCTTTTGCTTGGGCAGCTGTCCTCATCCCCCCCCCCCCAGACCCGGGGAATGCCGGCACATCTGTTTGCACTAATTGCACTCTGTTCTGTTCTCGGCCTCTCGCCATTCACTTCAGTTTAAATGATGCTCGTCTAAGCCTCCCGGCGTCTCTTACGCTATGCTTATAGCTGCTGTAGGAGTCTTTCTGAGCTGAGAGGCTCTCGCTGACTCTCTTAAGCCTTTTTTGAAATGTCAGTATCTTAATTGTATTGGAGGTGTCAAAAGGAACAGCTACTTCTGTTTGGCTGCTTGCGTTCCAACACCATTAGAGTGAGACTATCTACCTGAAGTGGGTTACATTGCATTTACTTATTTGTTTTTTGTTCAAAGCAGTCAGTGAGGATCAACACCAAGCCTAAGCAAATGCAATTATGACTTATAGCTTGTAGGTGTTTTAATAAGTGTTTCATATTTTACAATATAATTGTAGTAAATGAATAGGTAGATATGCGTCCAGTTCAAATGACAAAATGTGGTCCACTTTTGCGTAAAGCACAGCTTTGTGTGAATGAAAGTTTGTGTGTGTGTGTGTGTGTGTGTGTTAGACTGACTCTTTCTCTCTCTTCTTCAGGACCGCGACTGGGGAACTCACCAGTGCCCAGCATAGTCCAGTGTTTGGCCAGGAAGGACGGAACAGATGACTTCTATCAGCTCAAAGTGAGTGATTAGTGTGTGTGTGTGTCTGTGCGTATTTCCTTGCTACTCTTCCCTCTGTACTTGGCTTGCCTAGTCATTCTCGAGTGTGTGTGTGTGTGTGAGTGTGGGTGGGATGGTGGTGAGGTGGGGGGGGGGGGGGGGGGGGGCTGATGGAACAGGGCATCATCTGCCAAACAAAAGCCACTACTGTCTCTGCCTCCGGCCTGAACCTTTGACCTCCCCTCCTGTGCAAACGTCTTTGATGCTGACCGCCCCCCCCTCAGTCTTTTTTACGGCTCCTGTACCAGGGCCAGGCCGGAGCTGTGTGTGTGTGTGCGGCGCACAGTCCGTTTATGGGGGGGGGCTATTAAATAATTGCTTCATCACAGGCCTGCCGTCCGCCTCAGGAAGCGGTCAGGCAGGAGGCTTGGCAGCTGAGTGGACAGAGCCAGTGCCACACGCTGAACTCTTGACCCCCTCGTGCCCCGCGGCACAGACAGACACACACACACACAGACAGACAGACAGACAGACAGACGTGGCCCGGCACTTACACTCCAGTGTGGACAGACAGCGTCACACCACTCTGTCCGCACACAGTCTTCCTGGCAGTGTGTACACAGTGGGGCCGGAGGGGAAACCGCTCACTCTTTATGGGGCTGTTTTGGCCGCTGTCACTTTTCTTTAGTTGTTGGCCAGAGTCTCCCTGGAGTTTAATGTGCTGCTGATGTATTGATAGCGGGACAAAGCGCAATTTGAACAGGGCCGCGTGCTGCAGTGTTAATAAATGTCAAAGGGGGGCGTGTATGTGTACGTGAGTCGGTGGCGCGAGCGTGACCTTTGACCTTTGACCTGTGGTGCAGATCCTGACGCTGGAGGAGCGTGTGGACGGGGCAGGGGAGACGCAGGAGGAGCGGCAGGGCAAGATGCTGCTGCACACCGAGTACTCGCTGCTGTCCCTGCTGCACAACCAGGACGGAGTGGTGCACCATCACGGCCTGTTCCAGGTATGCTTTCACACACACACACACACACACACACACACACACACACACGTGCCACTGATTCACATACACTGCTGATTCACTCCTCACTGTAAAGCAGTGGTAAGCTGTATATTAAACAGGGTGACACAAACTCAGATCTGGAGCATCCCATAATGTGTAACGTGTGTCTGCAACTTTCACCAGAAAAAGACACAATACAAATTAGATTGATCTATTGATCCGAGTTTATTTATATTTCCCCAACTCAAACTTGAATCGGTAGCATCTGGAGTGTCATTGGATTTACCCTTAAACCGGCTGCCAGTACATCTCAATAAAGTATGTACGGCACGGCACCTGCATGTCCAACTCTACCGCCAAAAAAAATAGACCAGCTACAGAAGTGCAGTGTCTTCGGGTGCACTCATACATCATTGTGCTGTTGTGTTACGAACACCTGAGGGCAAACGCTCACTGGATGCAGTCCATCTGCAGGCTGCCAAGCACGCAAGAGCACACACACACACACACACGCACGCATGCGCGCATGCAACACCTATTGCTAAACTGCTCACATCTGCCCGTAAGTAATCCCTGTCTGTGTGCCTTTTTGTTCTCGTCCAGTAATTGTCTGATGGAAAAACAGAGAGGGCAAGCTGGTCACTCTCTCTCACACACACACACACACACACACACTCACACTCATCGAATTTACTTTTTTTTTTTTTACTTTTTTGTTTCAATCATGGACACAGTGACTGCTATGGACTGTCGTTTTTTTTTGGCCAGCTTTTTTCTCTGCATCCTTTGTGATCATTGTGTGTAGCCTCTCTCGCTGCTGTTGTGGTCATTCCTCTCTGGCCCGCTCTCTCCCCCTCTCCTCTGGCTCTGCACGGCCGCGGAGTTGTGCTGAGGTCGACTCCCTCCCAGACGCCCTATCGATCGGGTTTATTGTGGGCTCTCTTAGTCAGGCAGGCTGGGAGGCCGAGTGGGTTTAATTATAGCCCAGCTCTCCCAGGATACTCTAGCTCAGTCTTCCCCGAACACCACACACCCCACACACACACACACACACACATACACACACTCCATTCTCAGCTTGGAGAGATCAATGGCCGGCTGTTATGTCAGTCCTCGTGTTCTCGGATGACTGCAGGAGAGTAGCTTTTATTCAGGTCTAGCCTCCATATTCTCCCTTGTTGATAGAAATGATAATAGCCAGCCAGCCAGCCCCCCCCCCCCCCTGTTTCACCGGCTCAACCGAATAGGCCAATTACAGTGCCTTTGTGATGCAGATAGGGAGATAGCGGCCTGGTCGGCAGGGTGACTCTCTGAATACAGAGGTAGGGGAATTATCATCGGTACACATTTTAAGCCTTGGGGCTGCAATTTAGGCAGGCTGTAGTTTTCAAACAAAAGCCAACGATCTTATCACTACTCCAGCAGGGCTGAGTTGGTGTGAAACTAATCTGTGCTCACTTCTCGTTTTTGTGCTGTTTAAATTGCTTTTCACACACCCCCCCTCCCCCTTCCCCCCCTTGTGTCGTTTGTGCTTTTATTTTAGCTTCCGTGACTCATAATTAGAGTTATTATCCATCCGTTATTGTCCATTATCTCTTTCTTTTCTCTCCGTTTCACACTCATGCTCTCCATCTCTCTGATTCCTTTTCTCACCCTTTCTTTCAATTGCTTTCTTTCACTTCCCTTCTCTTCTCTCTTTCTCTTGCTTTCCACCCGTCTCTCTCTTTTTCTCTCCCTCTCTCTCCCCCATCTTTCTGTCTGTCTGTCTGTCTGTCAGTCAGAAGTCAGCAGTCAGCCACTGATCTTTGTTTGCATTGCATCAGTCATGATCCCCCCCCCACACACACACACACACACATGCACACAGTTCTCCGTAACTGTGATGTGCTGAGTGGCCTAGTCTCTCTCCTTGTTCTCCATTACTGTGACACGGTCTCGTCTCTTCCCCTCCCCCCTCCCCTTCCCTGTAACTGTGATGTGATGGCGCGTTGTCTTCCTCTCCCAGTTCTCTGTGACTGTGATGTGATGCCGCGTTGTCTTTCTCTCCCAGTTCTCTGTAACTGTTCTCTGTAACAGTGATGTGATGGCGCGTTGTCTTC
Source organism: Sardina pilchardus (assembly GCF_963854185.1). Lineage (NCBI taxonomy): Eukaryota > Metazoa > Chordata > Actinopteri > Clupeiformes > Clupeidae > Sardina > Sardina pilchardus. Next base: position 29,044,015 of record NC_084999.1, read on the forward strand.
CTCTCCCAGTTCTCTGTAACTGTGATGTGATGCCGCGTTGTCTGTCTCTCCCAGTTCTCTGTAACTGTTCTCTGTAACAGTGATGTGATGCCGCGTTGTCTGTCTCTCCCAGTTCTCTGTAACTGTGATGTGATGCCGCGTTGTCTTTCTCTCCCAGTTCTCTGTAACTGTTCTCTGTAACAGTGATGTGATGGCGCGTTGTCTTCCTCTCCCAGTTCTCTGTAACTGTTCTCTGTAACAGTGATGTGATGCCGCGTTGTCTGTCTCTCCCAGTTCTCTGTAACTGTTCTCTGTAACAGTGATGTGATGCCGCGTTGTCTGTCTCTCCCAGTTCTCTGTAACTGTGATGTGATGCCGCGTTGTCTGTCTCTCCCAGTTCTCTGTAACTGTTCCCTGTAAGTAACTGTGACGTGGCCTCGTCTTTCTCTTTCTGTAACGGTGATTTTGACACGTCGTCTCTCTCTCTGCTGCCCCCCCCCCCTACAGGACCGTGCGTACGAGATGGTGGAGGAGGGCACCGTTGGCAGCGGCGGTGGCGAGGCGAGCCGCGTGCGGCGCATGAAGAAGCGCATCTGCCTGGTGCTGGACTGCCTGTGCGCGCACGACTTCAGCGACAAGACGGCCGAGCTCATCAACCTGCAGCACTACGTCATCAAGGAGAAGCGGCTGAGCGAGCGCGAGGCCATCGTCATCTTCTACGACGTGGTGCGCGTGGTGGAGGCCCTGCACAAGGTGTGTGTGTGTGTGTGTGTGTGTGTGTGTGTATGTATACATGCGCATGGGGGGAGGCCTTGCACAAGGTGTGAGTGTGTGTGTGTACACATCCGCGCGGTGGAGGCCCTGCATAAGGAGCGTGAGCGTGTGTGTGTGTGCACACATGCGCATGGTGTGTGAGCGCATGTGTCCACACGCGTGCTTGGTGGAGGCCCCGCACAAGGTGCGGACACCACAGCTCTGTGTCTGTGAGACTGACGGTACAAAGTGTGCGTGACCGACTGTCTGCCTTTAACACCTCATTCACACATATGGCGTACGGCTGGCCAGACCATCTGACCATACCCCCAAATGTGTTACGTGTTAAGCTGTGAGTAGAGTGTGTGTGTGTGTGTGTGTGTGTGTGTGTGTGTGTGTGTTTAGCTGTGAGTAGAGTGTGTTGAATGAGTTGAGCTGTACGCTCTGTAGCTGCTGTCTTCAGGGCTTCATGAACCCACAACGGCTCAGATCAGATATGGGAACCTTCCTCTCCACCTTTTTTCTCTCTCTCTCTTTTTTTTTGTAACGCCATGTCAGATTGTTACTTCTGAGCGTGCTTCGATGATACTGTGGAACTGAAGCTCCCACTGAAGTTCTAGATTCTCTTTCGCTTCTGCTCGGATGTACGATTTTTTTTGTCTCCATCACAAGGCCGACCGTCTTCCCCTTTTTTTCTTATTCCATTGTTGAAAAACTTCTGTGTGAAAGCTCGATTCGCGAAAACAGTTCCTGCTGTGCAATCCATAGTAACTCTTAATTGGTCAGCGGACTTTCTTTGTGTTTTTTTTTTTTTTTTTTGGTGTGCTCTGCCCCTGAAGTCATTAACATTCATTATGTAGCAGACACGTTTAGCCAAAGTGACTTTCACTTGCAATAGAATAACATTTAAGCTGTTAGCATTTAAGCATTTTAACCTTTCAGCTAAAGTTACAGCAATAGAATAACCAAAGTCCTATTTTTGGAACTGTCCAGTCTGGGAAGTCTGAGGAAGGGCCATAAGGGCTTGAAATGTTTCGAACTAAAGAAATAAAAGGAACTTTTTTGGGGAGTTCTCTGTTGTGCAGATCTTCATTTTTTTTTCTTTGATGCGTATATATTCCATCCTGCACCTGAATAACTTGGTTGTGCGTGATTTAAACTTTTGTTTTTTACCACCTCAGTCACATGTGTCTAATTGTTCTCCTCCTCTGCTCTTGTCTCTCCGTGCAGAAGAACATTGTGCACCGTGACCTGAAGCTGGGCAACATGGTGCTGAACAAGAGGTAAGAGCCTGGTCTCCTTTCCCTTCTTTTCCCATCATCCTCTTGGGCCCCTGGCACCTACAGACTTGAGTCTTGTTTCCCTTTGCTGGAGCCCCACACAATGACTGACTGGCAGGCAGGCAGGCAGGCAGGCAGGCTAGTAGGTTGGTTGAGGGCGTCTGCAGACCCCCCCCCCCCCTCTCTCCCAGCCCTGTGTGACTCATACTCTGTGGTGGGAGCACTCCAGTGCTAGGAGTTGGGAAGGCAGCCAAACGGCAACGTGTCTGCTTTGTTCTGTTTTTGGGAGGGGGGTGGGTGTGGACTGTAGTAAGCAGGGCTGTGGTGTGATGTGGTGAACTTTCAGGTCAGCGAGTGGAGTGCCCTGCATCAGCCAGGCCAGGCGGAGAGAGACACACACACACACACACACACACACACACACACACACACACACTCCTCATCCGTAAAGCCCTCGTCTCCCTGAGCACCATGTGTGCCGCACACACACACACACACACACACCACTGCCTTCACTGTGCTTGACAGAGTTTTAATTCTACACTTGGCTTCTCTCTCATAGCCTCACATAACTAATGCAAGAGGTGCCAGATACAGAAGCCGCGTCAGTTGCTGAGCCGTAGAGTAAAGCTTGAGGGTCTGAAGCAACTTTGTTGTTTCGGCGCTAGTTGAGACGCATGTCCTTGCCTCGCCTTTGGGATCTTCTGTTTGGCTTGTGTCTAGTTGAGACGCATGTTATTGCCTCGCCTTTGGGATCTTCTGTTTGGCTTGTGTCTGTGGCTGTCAGTTGGAGCAGCAGTTGGCCCGCGAGCTTGGCGTGGTGTCGTCAGTCATATCTCCACACATCACGTCTGGAAGCTCAAAATCACAAACATGTGAATACGCACAGACGCCTGTGTGTGTGTTTGTGTGCGCTTCCATAGGGTTTCTGTGCAGTGAGCTTCTCTCACCGTAGTGACACCACAGACATCCAGTGGATGAATCGACTTTTAGTTCAGACGTGTGTCGACAACGACACAGCAATGATGGACAGCATGCAGAAGTGCAATCCTGTGTTAACGCAAGAGGTCTTTCTTGTTCGGTCCCATGCGCGTGTGGGGTTACTTATGCTAGCTTATTAGCAGTGTTTTTTTCGGGCTTTTCTTGAGTTAATCGAAGTCAACCACAATCGATTGTTTGCAAAGCATTTCCCAGGGATCTTGCATAGAGCGCATCGGTAGTTGTCACCCTCTCTTTGTGACAGTAGTGTAGTAAGCACACACACACACACACACAGGTGTGTTTCATTGCTGCAGTTGTAGCCTAACAAGGTGCATTCATGAGTCGTGGTGAATACTCTAGTCTCAAATGACAACACACACACACACATGTACGGGCCTGCATCCATTTGCACATAGTTTTCACTGATGAAGTAGAATTAATACACACACACACACGCATACAGTAAAGAGACGTGCGTGTGTGTGCATTCTTTCTCATCTTATTTTCCCCTCACCCGGTCTCCTCCGCATTCTAGACCTGTGTAGCTGCTGGACACCTATCAGTGAGTTGGCCCTGATGCACCAACGCACGCTCTGCTCTGCTCTCCCTACTTGCACACGTCCTGTTTGTGTTGCTGAAGTAGACACGGGCTCTCTGCTCCGAGCAGAAGAGGGGAACAGTCTGTCCCAGCTGAAGACAGGACCGTGGCTGCCAAGCCAGCTCATAACTCAGTGCTGACTCACTCTCTCACACACACACACACACACACACACACACACACACACACACACACACACACACACACACAGAGTAATTGCTCACATTCTGACACACCTATGCACACACACACACACACACACTACCCTAGCTACTTTCTGGCCTCATGCTATCAGTCACTTATCTTGTATCTTTTGGATGTTTCGTTGGCGTAGTTTCGTTTTTGCCCTCGGTTGTTTGGTTTCTCTAGTTGTTTGACGCTGTCTTGGTTCTGTTTGAACTTGCATTGGGCCTCGCCGAGACGGGTCAGTGGAGTTCTCCACATGATTCACTCCTCTCAGCCTAAATGAGCTGTTATGTGGCTGCTGCTGATTGCTGGGGATTGGCTCATCATGTTGACATAGTCAGTCAGAGAATGTCCTGGAACTGCTCATTGTTTCTCTTTAGATCTAGACACACACACACACACACACACTACTCTGATGGTGTTTTAGCAGCTTGCCATTCTCGAGTTGGATGTGCTTTGTGAAGGTGTTAACGAGTTGAGTTTAAGCATCAGCTTCAAGACAAACATTGACACCCTGATGAGCACAGCACACACACACACACACACACACACACACACTCTGCCCCTGATGTTTGCCATTCTCAAGTTGGATGTGCTTTTTGAAGGTGCTAACGAGTTGTTGAGTTTAAGCATCAGCTTAAAGACAAACAGTGACACCCTGATGAGCACACACACACACACACACACGCGCCAAGTGTCACCTGCCAGGGTGTCCCACATTTCAGCACTCTGGTCTGGCCATATGGTCTTTGAGCAGCACAGCACACACTCCTTGTAGGCGTCCTCTCGCTTCATGGCCATCAATGAAATCATCATCACTTACTGGCAACGGAGTGAAGTCCGTAAACAGTCAGTCTTCCCAGTGAGCGTTTCCTAGATAAAGCGAGAGTTTCATCTGTGTGAACTGAGGTGACCCCCCCCCCCCCCCCCCCCCCCCCAGCCTGGGCCCTCCTACAGTAAACCACACACACACACACACACTCACGCGCACACACACCTCCCCCCAGCCTGGGCCCTCCTCCTACAGTAAACCGCCCTCGCCTCTCCGCCCACAGAACCTCAGTGTGACAGGAAACCAGTGCAGGTTAGACGCAGGGGATCCACCCTCACGTCCCACTGACGAGCTACCAAATCCAGCGCTGACTGGAGATTCAGGACTCTCTCTCTCTCTCTCTCTCTGTGTGTGTGTGTGTGTGTGTGTGTGTGCAGTCTCATCGCGAGTCCCCCGCCCCCTTAAATTTCCCCGACATCAGCACGGCTATTCTCAGCAGCCCCTGCCGCGTTCATGGGCGATGTGGGTATCCACGCGGTGGGCAAAGCAGATTTCCTGCCCGCCCGATTCCCCCCTGCTCCTCCTCCTCCTTCTTCTCAGTCCCGCCATTTCCTCCTCAACCGCTGGTCACATGGACCAGGAAGTGGCGGCGCAGGACGTGACTGGGCATGACGCGGCCGTCCACACGGACCGTCCTGTCATGAAGAGGAAGGACGCCTCGCGCTCGCTTAGCCATGGAGAGAGAGAAAGAAAGTGAGAGAGAGGCGTGAAGGAGGACCAAGGGCCCCTCCGCAGTCGTGATGAGTGGGGGCTAAAGACAAGAGGCGGGTTATTTATAACACAAGGGCCCCTCCAAGCCTGCACAGCCACAGCACAGCGGCTAATAATATCACTGCTAACAATGCTGCTGCTGCTCAAAGGCTCTGTTGGAGGGCCTGTGTGTGTGTGTTGTGGGAGCTGTTTGGTTGTATTATGCATGATAATGATATGAATACTTCGTAGTCGTACTATATCGTATTAATCATAAGATATTTGAGCAGGATATGAGAGCAGTTCAGATCCGCTTCGGTGTGTCCTTGGAAATTTGGGCCACACGTTTCCACTGAATTGGTATGTGTGTTTTTCTTGTGTGTTGTCTAGCTGACTCACACACACACACACACACACACTCTCTCACAAACATGCTGTGTGAAAGTGAGAGAGCTTTGAGGAAGCTGCAGAAAGGGATGTGGTCGAGATCAAGGCTCAGCTTGTCTATGTTTGTGTGTGTGTGTATCTGTGTGTGTGATCCTGACTGGGTTGGTTCTAACTTCAGAGATTTGCAAAACCGTGCTGCAGTTCTGGCCTACCTGTTTGTGGTGGTGAGAACTCTTTCGACATGGAGCCAGTTGTCATTTCCAGGGTAGCAGGGGTTGTGTCTGGAGGTGCCCTGCTTAGCTGGTACTTGGAAAGCCGTTTCCCCCAGAGCACAGGCTTACTCATCCCTGCTACAAGCTCTCCGTTGACTCACTTGTTTGTCAAATATTTGGGCTTGTGTGTGTGTGTGTGTGTGTGCGCGCGCGTGTGTGTGTGGGGTGGGCTGTGTTATTAAAGAGCAAGACTGCTGCGTTTACACAATGTCCTGAAGTGGCCCCCTTCCCACAAGAGAGAGAGAGAGAGTGTGTGTGTGTGTGTGTGTGTGTGTGTGTGTGTGTGTGTGTGTGTGTGTGTGTGTGTGTGTGTGTGTGTGTGTGTGTGTGTGTGTGTGTGTGTGTGTGTGTGTGTGTGTGTGTGCGGCGCGTGCACTTTTAGTCACAGTCAGATAAGCAGCATGTTTCTGCACATACCAGGCGCACTCATGACTGAGTGTTGGCTAATGGGGTCTAGCTCTATTGAGCCGAGCTGAGCTGCATACCAGGAAAGCAGGATGTTCCCGGCACCAGATCTCACCACCAGGTTTCACTTTGAGCCAGAGGCTGCCCTCAGGTTCCACTCGAGATAAGACATGGTGTGTGTGTGTGTGAGAGTGTGTCATCGGATCACAATCACCAACTTTTTTGTCTGTGAAAGTGTGTGTATGTGTGTTCTTCTGCTAACGTTTTTTTGTTGTTGTTGTGTGTGTGTGTGTTTGTTGGTTAACAGGACTCATCGGATCACCATCACCAACTTTTGTCTGGGCAAGCATCTGGTGAGCGAGGAGGACCTGCTGAAGGACCAGAGAGGCAGCCCTGCCTACATCAGTCCTGACGTGCTGAGCGGTGAGGACATACGCACACACACACACACACACACACACACACACAAAATCTTTCTCTCCCTCCCTCTCTCTCTTTCTTTCACAAGCACTGATAATAAGCTTTTACCTGCTGCCCTTGTACACTGGACTTGCACACATGCATCACAGTCTCACTAAGGAGCCACACTTACACACACATACACACACACACACACACATGCATCACATGCTCACAGTGGAACCACACACACACACACACACACACACACACAATCTCCCCGAGGAACAACACACACACAGACAGTTATGTGTGCACATTGCACACCACATGCACATGGTGTGAGTCACCACCTGTGTGAGTGCTGTGATGAAACCACCTCCACCCCGGCAGATAGACTTCCCTCTGCTGTCAAACACCGGGTTGCCAGGGCAGATGTTTGCTTCTAGTTTCGGTGCGCTGCTATTTAAACTAGCCCACACGTTATGACTTGAGGGCTTGAAATCAGGGCACACGCTGTTATTGGTCCTCAGTGCTGCTGAAAAAGCATCTAATAGTTCTGTGTGTGTGTGTGTGTGTGTGTGTCTGGTGTTGCATTCAGAGTGGGTGTGAAAAGATCAGAGCAAAATTGCCACCCAGCGTCACCTCATATTAAACTGGACAAAAAACGGTTTACTGAAACATGCTCAAGTCCGTTTCTCTGGTAATGCTTTCATATGTACGTAGCTGGCTGACGGCGTGCCGTGCTGTGTAAACACAAGCCTTTTGTGTGTGAGCGTCCGAGGAGCTGTGCCGGGTGTGTGCCGTGCCGGCGGTGTTTGGGTTAGGATTTGCGGGCTACCGGGGCGTTTTCTGGGCAGGGGCGACGAGGGAGGGGGGAGGGGGAGGGGGAGGGCGGACTCGTGGAGCAGCGGCGGCGGCAGTGTTTGGCGCTGGCTTGTTTACACCGCGCCGACCCCGTCGTAAAAACACAGACGAGATTCCAGCCGGAGATGAGAGGGAACATGACGGCTGAACAATGGGCCACAGCCTCTCTGAGTCATCCCAGTGAGTCATGCGCATGGACACACACACACACACACACACACACACACTCTCACACACACACACACTGTTCACTGCCCCCGTCACCTCTTTCTTTCTCTCTCTCTCTTACCCGCTCTTACTGTTGTGCCCCCACACACAAACACTGGCAAGTTCCACCATACAAACACACCCTCAGCAAAATACAATCTCTCCTCCCTGTCATTATCCACCAGGCTCTGCTATCCCACTCAAATGCGTGAAACACACACACACACAAACACACACACACATGCGTGCACACATACACACACACACACACACACATGTGTACACACTCACGCACACACATATTCACACACACACACACACTCTCACACTCTCATATGCTAGCACACACTCACACTCTCATATGCTTGCACACTCTCACACTCTCATATGCTTGCACACACTCACTTACTCGACACACACGCACACCCAGCTGGGCTGTGCGGAAACTGCTTACAGCTCACCACTTCCTCTCCTGCAGCTGAATGGATCATTGTTCTATCTGTTTGCGAGCTCATCATTAGAGAGGAAAAGGCCGGAAGGGTGTGTGTGCTTGTAAGAGCTCGCGCGCGCTCGTGTGTGTGTGTGTGTGTATTTGTGTGAGGGCGAGAAAAATGCTGTCATCAAACTACCAGCGAGCGTGTGTGTGATAATGCAGCATTGATCTCACATTAGCGTTTAACCTTGTCTAGCCTCGGGAGCCATGGGAACAGGGGGATCGGGGCATTGTGCACCGATGAATCACGCAAGCCCCCTGGCAGCAAAGGACATTATCATGTCTTCGAGAGAGAGAGAGAGACAGAGAGATATACACACACGAACACACGCACACACATACACTAACACACAGAGATATACACACACTAAAACACACACACACACACACACACACACACACACACACACACACACACACACACACACACCGTGTTTCCCCCCCTGGCTGATGCTCGAGGTCACTCTCCTGGTGGACCTTGACCTGGTTGAGTAAAGCGCAATCCCCCCCCCCCCCCCGCCGGCGCCTCCCCCACAGGTTAGGTAATGCTGCAGCGCTGCCAATCCGCTGGCTCTTAGCCCTCCCCCGCCCCCCTCACCGTGCGCCGCACCGCGTCCCAGCGCGCCTTGTCTCGTCTCGTCTCATCTGGTCTCTAAAGCCTCCGCGATGAGACTGCACACACACACACACACACACACACACACACACACACACACACACACACAGATGAGACTGCAGGGATCAGATTAGAGCGGCCTCCTAATGGGCCCCTAATGGGAAAGTGGATCAGAAGTGAAGGGAAGAAGCTGCGGAGGCAGATCCCGGATCAGATTCAGCGCCGCTCTGCGCTCTGCGCTCTGTGCTCGGCTGTCTATTACGTCAGTGCCTTTTCTGGGCAGTAAACAACTTGTGAGGCAACGCTGCCGTTTTCTGTCCGTCCGAGTCTTTGCCGTCTGCTCACCTCTCTCGTGTGTGTCACTGGTGTTTACTTTTGCAGGACAATAAGATACGGGCTGCTTTGTCAGCGCTGTTATGGCCACTTTGTCATAGCCTGTGCTTTTGAAACAGGCCATGAATAGACCATGTTCCCGTCACTGGGGGGAAAACAAACACTTTCTCCCGGTCTGCCATGAATAGGCCCGTCACCCTATCATGCTATCTACAAGGCTAGCTACAGTGCCTTTGGAACACACTTGCATGGATGTCATCCTATCATGCTATCTACAAGGCTAGCTACAGTGCCTTTGGAACACACTTGCATGGATGTCATCCTATCATGCTATCTACAAGGCTAGCTACAGTCCCTTTGGAACACACTTGCATGGAAGTCATCCTATCATGCTATCTACATGGCTAGCTAGAGTGCCTTTGAAACACACTTGCATGGATGTCATGTCAGGATAGGCTATTTAGGCTGTTTAACAGTCATTGAGAAACCCTGTGTTTAGACTTGGAGCCTGCCGGTCGTGAGGTTGTTTGTGTGTTTGTTTGTGTCAGTGGGCTCGTCAGTAACCCTGTCTCATGCTCTGCAGCTGAAGCTTACAGGAGGAGGGGGAAGCCCACAGTTAGGCTATTAGTACAGTATATAACACTATATACTAATAGCCTTTGGACATGGAAAGCAATAGACTGATGCTGCTGTTATTCTGTTGCCACTCTGACTGACCCGTGTGTGTGTGTGTGTGTGTGTGTGTGTGTGTGTGTGTGTGTGTGTGTGTGTGTGTGTGTGTGTGTGTGTGTGTGTGTGTGTGTGTGTGTGTGTGTGTGTGTGTGTGTGTGTGTGTGTGTGTGTGTGTGTGTGTGTGTGTGTTTCAGGCCGGCCGTACCGTGGGAAGCCCAGTGATCTGTGGGCCCTGGGCGTAGTGCTGTTCACCATGCTGTATGGCCAGTTCCCCTTCTACGACAGCATACCTCAGGAGCTCTTCCGCAAGATCAAGGCTGCAGAGTACTCCATTCCAGAGTGAGTGTGCTCCCTGTCACACACACACACACACACACACACACACACACAAGCAAAAAGGCACCATTCCAGAGTTATTGCATTTACTTTTGTCACACACGCATACACACGCCATTCCAGATTGAGTGCCTTTCCACAAACACACACAGACACCAGGATCTCACGCTCTGACTTGATGACTTGTGCAAGACCATGATTTCCCTTAAAGCCTTGGTCTTGCTTGTTTTTATAGTTCCCCTTTTCACATGTTGGGTTGCACTTGTTTGCTTAATGGGTGTGAACTCTAGACACATTTGTCATTTGTCCCTTCTTCATTCCTCTTCCTTTCTTTCGCTTTCATTCTCTCTGTCTCTCTATCCATCTCCCTCGGTCTCTCCCTCTCTCTCTGCTGCAGGGATGGCCGTGTGTCTGAGAGTACGGTGTGTCTGATCCGTAAGCTGCTGGTGCTGGACCCCCAGCAGAGGCTGACGGCGTCCGAGGTGCTGGAGTCGCTCAGCACCATCATCGCCTCCTGGTGAGTCCACACCACAACATGCGACACACAGCACAGCACAACATTAGACAACATAGCACAACATAGCACAACACAGCACACCATACCACAACACAGGACTCATAGCATAGGACACACAGCACAGCTCAGCTCAGCACAACATTAGACAACATAGCACAACATAGCACACCATACCACAACACAGCACACATAGCATAGGACACACAGCACAGCTCAGCACAGCACAACATTAGACAACATAGCACAGCACAACACAGGCATAGCATAGGACTGCACAGCATAGGTCAACACAACATAGCACAACATAGGACAGCATAGCACAGCACAGCACAGCACAGCACAGCACAGCACAGCACAGCACAGCACAGCACAGCACAGCACAGCACAGCACAGCACAGCACAGCACAGCACAGCACAGCACAGCACAGCACAGCACAGCACAGGAAGCATTATGTAGAGAGCGGCAGGGCTGCAGTATGCATTATGTAGGAAGGGCCGCACGTGTGCCCGAGCTGAGGAGTTGTGCTGAATTTTGCCACGCTGGAGAAAATGGCCCCATGCATCTGCGTGCTGTACGTCATGTTGTCCACTGTAGTTTTTACACCATTTGTTTTATTCAGCCATTGAGCATATTTTTAACAGATGCACATAACTCAGAACATCTGGAAAATGTACTCGTGTGTGCACAGACACATTTACAACACGTATTTATAATGAGTACATACCGTGTCCTGTACACTACAGGTTACAAGCCAAGCACCACAACGGAAATTCACGGGCCCATATTTTGCTAAAAATGCCATTTTTAAATCCACGTGCGGCGTGCTCGTGCCGCCTACTGAAAAGCGCATGTGACCGACCAGCCCCGACAGGATTGGGCCGTCGTCCGTGCCCCGTAAAGCATATGGTGCAGGGAGGCCCTGGCGCTGGCCTGTGAATTGCTGGAGCCTCGTGTCGTGTGTGTGCCGGGGGGGGCAGGATCTCCGCGGCGGCCTGGCGGAGAGGGCCAGGTGTTGGGTTGCAGCAGAGCAGATGTCAGATCGGCTAGCAGCGCAGCTCCATGCCACGGATTTACATAACCAGCTATTCCTGCCTCACTGTGTCCTAGTGTGTGTGTGTGTGTCTGTGTCTGTGTCATGCTTTCTGACTGATTGTAACCAGGAGGAAAACACACACACACACACACACACACACACACACGCACACACACACCTACCTCAGGCATGTTGTTGTGTGTTTTGTAAGGAAGTATATGAGTACAGACTCTTAATCTTAATCAGCATTTTTGAGCTCTGTTAAGACCCGTGAAGAAAAGGGGACTGGATACAAACAAAGTTCCTTCAGAACTCTGCGCAGTCCCCACCTCCGAACCAATGAGTGAAGGAGTGCACGTTTCTGCAAGCTTCCTTCTATGCTCTAATTCAGCATATACATGTACATACAGTGGTTGCGTGTGTGCTTATGTGTGAACACTATGTACTGTATGCACAGTGGATGTGAGCGTACATGGTTTCGCACGGGTGAATGCACACTGACTAATGCATGCTAACGCGATCGTTCCCTCCCCAGGCAATCGGTGTCTGCGCTGAGCGGACCTCTGCAGGTGGTGCCGGATATTGACGACCAGGTGAACCACCCGGAGCATTTGCAGGAGGTGAGCGCCCTGGGACAGGTGACTGGAGTTTGGTTTTTCTAGTTTTGGGCTGGGTGGGTATGGGGGAGTGTTTGAACTGGGGAGAGAAACTGGAGTGAAACATGTTTATTTAGGGTTTTTTTAGGGGTTTTTCGTTGTAGTTGTATTACCCTGTTTGGTAAAACAGTGTTGTTATTCAGTTCAGTTTATTTTGATTGAAGATGGATTGATTTCTGGTTGGCTTTACTTCCACTCTGGTTTAATCTCCCATCTCTGAACTGTCTCTGATAGGAAGCCTGTGTGATGTTTTGAGACTTTGTCAGTGAGTTGTCATCGCCCCCCTATGGTGAGCTAGTGGAGGTACAACAGTAAGACAGGTCCATAACAGCAGCTTCACAGCTTGTGCTGTGATCATCACTGCTAGGTGATAAACAGTCTTTTCAGTTGAACAGTCAGCAACTCCACTAGCAAAGCCAGGTGCCCACAATTCCAATGGTCTGATTCTCAGAAACCATATGAAGCCTGTAATGTTATCTACAGTAGATGCAGAGAGGTAATAGCTTAACGTAGGCTAATATCTCTGGTACACTTCAGTCAAATTGTAAGATGTTTTTTTATTACTTATTGAATTAGTCCATTACGCATGCAAAAAAAGTTTTTAATCCCAACGTTTCGGTCAGATGTACGTTCCTCAGGTGAAGAAGGTCCGTATGACTGAAACGTTGTGAATAACATTTTGACACGATAACATTTTGCATGCATAATGAACTGTGTGCAGGACTTCTTCAATAAGTATCACTGGTAACCCTTAGCTTGTCCCACGCACCTGTCCTAACAAAGAGGTGTGCAAAAGCGCTTTTGAACAGCGAAAATTACGTGAACTGTAACATTAGTGTTCAATTGTGACCGTCAGAAGTGCAGCGGTGTTAACAGTTTTTTCTTTTTTTTCTCTGGCCCCTTTCCAGGCGAAGGTGACGGAGGAGTCGTCGCAGTACGAGTTTGAGAACTACATGCGGCAGCAGCTGCTGCTGGCCGAGGAGAAGAACACTATCCACGAGGCCAAGAGCTTCCTGAGCCAGCGGCAGTTCGGCAGCGTGCCGCCCGTGCGACGCCTGGGCCAGGACGCCCAGCCCGTCAGCCCCCTGGACGCCGCCCTGCTGGCCCAGCGCTACCTGCGCAAGTAGCCCCTGCCACACTGCCCCCTGCCCTCTGCCCTCTGCCCTCGCCCTCGCCCTCCCCAACTCCTCTCCTCTCCTCCTGGTCTGCTCTCCTGGGAAGATGGAGGAGGTGGGCAACAGGGGGGAGGGTCGGGTTGGGTTGGATCATGGGTGAATGGGCTGCTGTTAAGTGGCCAGGGGGCTCCAGAGAACTACACATGCCATTGGCTTTCAAAAGCAGCCCTTGCCCTGAGAGAAGGTGGGGAGGGGAAGAGGAAGAGGAAGAGGAAGAGGAAGAGAAGGAGAGCGAAATGGAGGAGACCCGGCGTGGCTTGCGGTGTCGAGAGGAGGGAAGGGACTTGTTGAAAGATCCCTCCGGCACGACAGCCGCAATGTCCTCCCTACTTCACAGCTTCCTCATCTCTCCTCTCCTCTCCTCTCCATGCTCTTTACTGAGCAAAGCAGGTCTGGGCTCTGTCCTCAGTAGTAGGCCTTTCATCATGGATGGTTACCAAGCCCACCCCACCCCACCCTCGATCTGTGAACTCTTTCAGCAATACAGGAATGGAATCATGTAGCAGCCCTCCCACCCTCATCTTCCGCCTTGTCCCCCCCGCCCAGCACTTTTCCACAGAATCGCCTCGGACCCTGAGTTCACTTGACCATGGACGTGACACCTTCTCACTAGACTTCACACACACACGCACACACACACATATACACACACACACTCACTCACTCACTCACTCTCATTCTATCTCTCTCTCCATCTCTCTCTCTCTCTCTCCTTCTCTCTCTCCCCTCTCTCATTCTCTCTCTCTCTCTCTCTCTCTCTCTCTCATTCTCTCTCATTCTCTCTCCTTTTAACCAAAACCAGTTGGCCTGTGTCGGGCCGGTCCGGTATGTATCCGTGACGACCGACGCAGGTCCTCTCCTCATCTGCACACACTCGGACTGTTCCGACCCGTATCTACAACGGTGAATCTACCTCTAGCATCTTCTTTTGTCTTCTCTGTTTTGTCTTGTTGTGTTAAGTATTTACTGCTCAGTGAGTCTCAGCTGTGGAGATGGCTCAAGCACAGGAAAAGAGCATTATTGTCATTATTGGTGCGTAATTGTTGTCAAAAAGAAATGACAGCCTTTTGAATAAGCTCTCCTCCCCCCTCCTCTGATAAAGTAGCAGTTTTTTTGTAGATCTCTATGATTTGAGAATGGTGAAAGACCATTTGGGTGGTTAAGTCCAAATTGATATTGTATGGCAGGAATGCCCTAACCCATTCTCAAACACTCCTAGAATCACAAGGAAGTTCAGATGTTTGGAGGTGTAATTTCCCCTCTCTGAGTGGATGTCTCTCAAATCGAATCTTTTGCAGTGTTTCTCCGGCTGCCTCGAGTCTTCTGAAGATGCTCAAATCTTCCTCCAGAGTCATGTATTTTGAATATATGATTTAAAAAAAAAGAAAAATAATTGAAGACTTGGAATCGGAGCATAAAATGGATAAAGAAAAACCAATGAAGAACTGAACCAGATAATTTTCCAGATGAGGCGTACTAGCTCCCAAAAACAAACATAACCACTCTTCACACTTATTGTTTGGTTTTTTTTTACTTTTAAAAAGGTTTATGTGGAGGGCAACCCTGCCACTCGTCAGATGCCAAAAGTGGCTTCAGTGCTGTCTGTGGCAAGTGATTTGGCTCTCTTTAAGCTTCTTGCATCTCAATCATGTATCTTGAAACTTACCATAAATTTCCAGACTCCTGTCCAGAAGAATATTTGAGACTATTCCTTGTGGACGTAGATTACTGGAGTAGCCCAAGTAACGCAGTAAAGCCGTAAGGGGGGGTTCTGAAAAAGCAGTCCTCCCAGCAGTCGTACTCTGCTTAATGCTCAACGCTCAAAGCTCTAGGGTGGAGGAGCTTGTGACAGCTGGGTTTACCCAGACCCAGGCCAACAGTTGCTTTCCTTGCTGCAGTTGCTGCAGCACAGTGCGTCTTCATGCACCATCAGCAACTGAAGGGTTCTGTCTGTCTGTCTGTCTGTCTGTCTGTCTGTATGTCTGTCTGTCTCTCTGTCTGTGTGTGTGTTCACTCCTCCGAGCTGGTGCCACTGGGCCTGAGTGTTATCCTGCAGTACTGTAGCTAAGGTTCTCTGCCGAACGCCTTTTTTGTTTGTTTATTTTCAGTTTTTTTTGCATTAGCCGAGTTCCTGACAGAGTAACCTGTCCACTAACAGCCTAAGTATAAAAGTTCTAAGTGTTTGCTTGGTCTATTTTGATTTCCTCCATGCTATTCAATATCCTGCTTTATTTATTCCACCATGTATGATGTAGTTATCTTTTTTCCTCTCTCCTTAAGGCAATGCAATGTGTCTCACATCTAGATGTGTCAGCATTTTTCCCCCCTGTTGTTATTGTTATGTAAACCATTGCTGTGATCTTTCTGTATCGGTTTTTAGCTATCTTCAGTGAAGGTTTTTTTGTTTGTTTGTTTTTATTTTTGTTTTTTAATGGGTGGGATGGACGTGGGGATGTCTGAAATAATTGTTGCCACATGTTCCTGATTAAGCTACACTAATAACGAGACTGACTGTGCATAGCTCTATTTTTAAGTAAGTTTAAAGAAAAAAAAAGAAGAAAAAAAAAGAATCGCACATGTAGATTTGATTTATAGCCGTGATTTTTAAGTATGTTGACCGTGCAAGATCCATGCAGTGCTACACACCTCAGGCCAGTGTGTCAAGCCCCCATCTCATTGGCTTCGACGTGCGTGTAGAGCTTCAACAACTGTGTGACTCCAGTGAGCTGCCACCCTGCAGTACAATGCCAACGCTATGTTTTTGATTTTTTTTTTTTGTCCACTTGCGAAAGAAGATTGATTTTCATTTTAAGTCGTGTCACCACCATAAGGGAACGGGGAGGGTAAAGGAAAGCATTAGTTTTGTCTCCCACATCAATGTGAATTCTTTTGACGTGAAAAAAAGCTGTGTTGTCGCGTGCTAGATAGTGTCAGTGAAACCGTTAGAGAAGGCTTTCGTGACCACCAAGGCTCTCTTAGCTGGATTAGCTGGTATCTTGCCACACTTGTCCCCAACCGCTTTTTAAAGTGAGTGAGCGTGCAGTGACCATCACAGCTCTCTCATATAGACTCAATCTGTAGGTTTCCTGGGTAAAAAAAAAAGAAAACATCAGTGGTGTTTTTTTTAAGTGTGTTGCCTGTTCTTGTAGCCGCGTAGAAAGACGTGTCCACGACAAAAATCACTGTCCGAGATGAGCTGAAACGTGCTCTTTGCTTGTAGCTGGTTTTCATGTGGTTGTTATAATTGGAGTCCGACTTCAGAACCGAGTTGATGCATGATCAGTGTATAAATTTGTGGAGCTACATGTAGAAGATGTGCTTTTTTTGCATGATGGGTTTTTGAAAGGTTTGCCACACAACCATGACATTGGAATGAGGCCAGAAATTTAAAAAGGTAATTGTTTTCCAAATTGAATTATGGGTCAAGTAGATAATAGCACTATGAGGAAAAAGTCCACAAGAACCATACTGTGAGAAAGTGAATATTTTTTTTGTTTTTCATGTGGTAGAACCTAATATCTAATTTGCGTAATACTAAAACTGGAAATAGATCTTGTCATTGGTGGAAATGTGGTGGAAATTGGTCTAAAATCTGCAAGTTTGGTGTTGTAAGCTGCTTGGTTGGTTGGGTATCTATCTAAAAGACAAACTGGGTAATTGTACAGAGATGAAAACAAATTTGTATAAAAGACAAATTATTTAGATATTTTTGTACTTCATCAGATCTCTACATGCATGTCAGCAATAAACTTTGATATGGAACCACTTTTGCCAGATTCTTTTATTTCCTGAATACTCTGAAATCTCTGAGCATGATTGTTGTTTAATGTTTATCCCATTTTATCCAACAGAGGGTGCCCTTTCCCAAACATCTCTTTCCTAGGCAGCAGCTGACTCAACAAATCTGATCTTGGAGGCCAAAGAGTTTGAGTGTGAGAACTGTCTACCCTCTATAGGAACCATGCAGCAGTGTGGGGAGGAGTATGGGGGGGAAACAGTCAAACTTTCTATAACTATCTATACTAGACCAACCAGATCCTAGACTGCTTATGTGGTTATTTTAGCACATGGATCACATGCTTAGAGTTATTTGAAGTGAATGTCTATGGGATCACTGCAGGCTCTCTTGAGATCCTGCAGATTTGGGTGTGACACTTCATGTCTGAGAAGAAGTAATGGAGTAACAGAGTATGTTTGTTTTGCATTGTTGACGGCACTCTTCATGCCTGTGTGCTTTAATCTGTGTGTGTGTGTGCGTGTGTGTGCAAGCTGGGTCTAATGTTTACAGGCCAAACAGGAACTCCTGCTGGTTCTCCCGCTGTCTTGGCCCTGTTGAGCTCTTGCCAGGTCCTACAGGTCAGCACAACACTAATTCACTGAAGCTGGATTTGCCCCCACACACACACACCCACCCACATCCATCCATCCATCCAGAAAGTTGACCTATACACACTCAATCATATTTGAAGATCCAGCAGAAACCCGATCGGCGTGCTATATTCGATAAGTCTGTTTTGATGCCCTGTCCCCTACCTGCCCAGCTCTCTTTAAAGTGGGCTTCAGATGATGTCATTCCAGGCCAGGCCAGGTCCAGTTGCAACACAATTCGTTGGTCTGGTTCTCTGTACATGGTCTTTATTCAAAGCAGACCTCCAGTCTTAAGTGCATGGTGATCCGTTTACCAATGGCTTGCATATGCACGCACTAACATAGCGATGCATTAAGTGCAAATAGAACTGCACTGATATCGCCCATTCTGCTGTGAGTGTTGTGTTTAACACCGCGACGATGTCTCCCAGCAACAGCGCAAATGTTGTGGTTTGCAGAATGTGACAAGAAAAGGAAGGAGGGGGGGTGGGTGGGGGGACTGGCAGTGACTCAAGCCTCAGAGACAGGCCTCAGTATTAGTAGAGGGGCATTAAGGCCAACAGCATCACCCCGTGTTGACATGGTCCTCCACCCAGTCACAAATCTCTGGCTGGATGGAGGAATCCTCCATGGAAATCTCTGCTCCGTGTCGCCAGCCACAGCTGGGCCACAGATCCAGTCGTGCTCGCGCTCCATGAGTTCAAAGCAGATCCTCCTCCAATAACCTGACGTCAAGAAATGATGATCCCTTTACCTCATCACCTCTTGAGGATTCGCCATTTGTTGTGTTTTCAACAGACCGGACCTCTTGATTTTCCTCATCTGAACAAGAAAGCCAGTTCTACGTGTGTGCTTGTCCTTGGATCTTAGCATTACTGCATCACGAGTTCACTGAGGCTTGAACGTTTATAATTACACCAGCAAGTTAGCTAAACGCACGCCGACCATCACTCTACCCCACCCCCAAACGTCTTCTTAAATTAGCCTCTTATGGAGTTGTGGCCCTGGTGTCGGGCTCATCCCGGGAGAGAGGGGGGCCAGACTAGGGCCCAAACTGTTTTGACATAAGCGTGTCTGTCTGTCATCACCTTACGGCATTGTTGATCTTTTCTCGGGGCCCCAGTGTTTCGGAGGCCTGTTGCTTTAAGAGTGACTCTCTGGAGGAAACACACAAGGTTTCCATATGAGCAGAGCTGAGAGAGAACTTCTCTCAGAGAACAGATTCTTCCAGTTTATTTGTTGTTCAAGCCCCCCCCCACCCCCCCAACCCACCCTCTGCTCCAATGCTGTCCTGTTGCTGTTTTTTTTTCTTCTTCTTTTTTTCAAGCAACTTCCAAAGAGCATTTTATAATTGAGCTCGCTGTGCCTCAAGCCGGGACATGAACAAACACGCATAATAAAGCCCTGAGAAAATACACAGTGGACCAGTGAAATATTTACCCTTATAAACAACAACCACTGCAGCCATGCAGCTGCCGTCGCTATTTCCAAAATCGCTGAACGTCGTCCATAATCAATGAAGACATGTCTTTAAGACTTCAGCTGAGTTATTGAGACTCAGGAAAACACCAAGACGAGCATTAGCTCTCTTGTCCATTTATGATCAAACGCATGACTGTTCAAGGGATCGACAAGTAACTCCGGCGGCGGATAAAAATGTCTCCGCTACCAACTTGTGTGTCCACACCACATGAGTCCAGCCTGAGAAACACCAGCTTGCCCCACCCCCGCCTCCACACACACACACACACACACACACATAAATACATACACACACACACACACACACACATAAATACACACACCCTCGCCCCCTCCCAACGCGGTGTCGTCTCTACTTGAGAGGCTGGATGAGCCAAATGAACATGGCTGGCTCAAAGAGGGGGGGCTTTGTGAGTTCCTGCTTTGTTGTGGGCGCTGAGCTGAGCTGGAGCTGGGTGCAGTCATGGGAGTTTCCAGTCCTCTGGCCCTCTCTCCTTATTGCCATCATTAGCCTGCTGTAGTCTAGTCTGCTGGGCAACAGTGCAGCGAGAATCAAAACAAGTAAGGAAATCACTTGGCGGAGCTGGGGAAAAAGGGATGGCTTGCATTACCGAGCTTCTGCTATCTCCGTGATTTAAACACGGAATGTTTCTTGATACCAGCCCCCAGGACTCTTATCTTGACGACGGCAGGCTTGTGTGTCAGAGTTTCCTCTCCCGACACGTTAAAAATGACACTCTCCTGGTGCGTGGGAGCTTTCCAGCTCCTTCATTAACACATCTTATCTTGACGGCGTAAGGCTGCGCTAATGGATTCGGTGTCCGATTGGGAATGTCAGGCTGAGTGATGGCCGTGCTGCGAGGGACTGGGAACGGGGACTGGGAGAGGCACGGAGCTGACCCTGTCCACCACAGGGGAATAATTGACCATCACCTCTTCACCCCAACGTCTGAAACTCGCAAGGCCCCCGATGGCTTTCAGCTGCTGCACTCTTTTTTTTCTGGTTCCTCCTACTTTCCTTTTTTCTCCTTTCTTTTTTTCTGTCTTTCTTTCTTTCTTTCTCGCTTTCTGCCCTCTAACCATATTGTACCACGTTCTGGTTCTCACTTTAATTGTCCTTTTAAGTTTTTTCCTTTTCCTTTTTTGATTTTTCTTCTTTTTTTTGTCTCGCCTTTGCACAAGCCTTGCCAGGTTGTTGGCAACAAACAAAAATGATCACTAAATTATTTAATCAGCAAAACAATCTTTGCTCAGAGAAAAAGTAAAATCTGAGATGAAAGAATGGAGCAGTTAACACCATTGGGATAAAGTTGGGCCTATGTCATCATCGCCCTCAAGGGTTTTTGCATTTGTCTGCAGACATGGTGGCGTAACAGTTGCATCTTCAAAAGATCTTCCTCTGGAACCCTTTTTCAAAGAGTTTGCATGGTCAGGCCAAAAAAACCCTATTGTTGAGTGGATGTAAGGTCAAAATGTAACAACATCTTTTAGCTTTCACAAAAAAAATTGCTTTCACTGTTGTTGGATGGACAGACCCATCCTTGGATAGATAGATAGATAGATAGACTTTATTCATCCCCAAGGGGAAATTACAGTGTTTCAGCAGCTATGCAAACACAGCATCCAACATATCCATACAAAGATATATCATTCAAATGTTATTCCTTTCACTCTGCTCAAGGGGGGGAGTCATTATAAAGCACTATTGCAGTGGATGAAAACGTTTTTGCTTGACCAGTAAGTTGTGTAGTGAATGTGAGGTATTGTCTGATATATTTAAAAGTTTGTGCAGCATCCTTCTCTCCACCACCGACTCCAGGGGCTCTAGGGCTGACCCTAACACACAGCCAGCCTGCCTTCTGATCTTATTCTGTTTATATCTAGTGCCTGATCTTCAGCCCTGTTACAAACAAAGAGAGAGAAAAGAGAGAAGAGCAGCTGGACTTGCGCCTGTGGTGGACACATTGGAATTAATGAAAAGCATGTCGAGTTTCCTCTTGACATGATGCAGGGCCCATGTGGGGTGTCCGTGCTTCGCATAGTTGTCTCTCCCCCAGCAGCACGGCGCTGTGGCGGAGAAATGTGCTAAAAACGAGCCTCTTGCATAAACCCGCAGAGACCGGCAGAGTCTGCTTTGAGCAATTAAGAGCTCATAAGTCCGAAAGGGTTTTGATTTCTCTGTGGTGTCATACGATCTGAACCTGTTCATGACACCTTCACTTTAACAAGGTGCTTTTGCCTCCCCCTCCCAAATTCCACATCTCCAGCACACTCTTTTGGAGGCAAGTCCATGCAGGTGGAAAGCTGCAGCTAGACTGTTTTAACCACTGTAGTCAATCGTAAAGTTTTATTTCTCATTTACTTCTCGTTTACTGCTCTTGGCGGGAAAAAAAATCATGTTCGCTTTCATTGCCTATTGTTGTTGCCCTCGGCAGCGAGTTGGCAGCCCCTGACGCTCCGTTCCCTCCCCGGGCCGCGGTGCACTCGTCGACCCCCTTCAGAGGCGCTTGTCTGAAACGGGGACGCTCTCTTCTGCTCCCTGTAATTGCTTATTGTGCGCCGTCGTCGTCGTCGCTGGGACGGCTGCCAGCGGGATGTTATCGCAGGCGTTTTTTCAGCCCTCTTGTTGTGACACCCTCTCTGAAGCGGATCGCTGTGCCGATGTCCTAATTCGGCTGCCCTCGGGAACCCCTCATTTTCTGGAACATTCTGCTCCTCTCCGCTCTCCGCTCTTCACGTGGCGGCTCACGGTGTTTTTCGGAGGCACCCGAAAACCCCTCAGCCCCCGTTTGTGTGCTCCGGGCAGCAGACCTGAACCATGCCCAGGGGTCAGCCCCTCAGAGGCTCGCTTTGAGAGGGACTCCCATGCTGTGCCGCCCCCCTTCCTGCTGCGTCCGAGTCTCCGAAAACGTTCCTTCGCTCGGCCGGTGTGGTGAAATATGGCTGTAAATCTGCCCTTATGGAGGCACGGGTCAAATGTAACTCTGTATGTTTGGAGCGCCGAGACAGGCCTAGCAGGCCGTGCTATAAACAACCCCCAAAAGAGGCTTTTGAAGCTCTAAACGTTTGTATTCAATCACGCTCCGCACACCGTGGATCGAGGTCCGCCGTAAACTAACCCCAGTCTGAATCTGCGTGATG